>NC_041388.1:564693017-564777326 GCF_002162155.2 Triticum dicoccoides | reverse complement strand
GCGCGTGCGATCTGAGTCGTTCTTTCTGATTGGCCAGAACCCAAACCCCACGGATCGTACGTCTACACCGTTGGATGCTCCTAGATCGAACGGCAATCCTCATCCCTTTTGACAGGAAATGCAGTCCGGCTAGGAATTGATTTATATGCCAACATGCACGGTAAATGCCAAAAAATGTCTTACATGTAGCACACGAGACCTGAAATGCGCCAGCAAATCAAACCCGTGGTAAAATTGTGATTGGTTTACGTGCAAAAAATTTAGATGAGAAACGATGAACTCACATCTTCATTTCAAAATTAGTACGTCTTCATTTCAAAATTAGTACATCTTCATTTCAAACAAAATTATTCTGTTTGTGCACACGAGCGCTTAGAGGCAACCGTTTGAATAGGCCTTTCCGCGCGCGTGGCGGCCGGGGATAATTGAAACCCTTTTCACCTAGGCCGCCAACACCCCCCCCACCGTCCGCCCGCGCTTCACTCAACTGGTCCACCCAATCTCCTTCGCCAGCTCCCCCCTCCCCCAGATCCATAGCAGAACCCTCTCCGGCGCCACTGTGCTTACCCCGGCCATGTGCCCGCTCTTCGGCGTCAAGCCTACCTCCACTGTCGTTCCCAACACGCGGCGGCCCGCGCCTCGCCGTCTTCATTTGCTCGCCAGCCACCCTCGAGCATATCAATGTAGTAACCCTCGCCTCTCCTGTGGTCCGTCCGGGTTTGCATTAAGAAGCCTGTTAGTTACTGCTCTCCATCACGGTGAGGCATATTTCCTCGCAGTCCCTCTGCCAATTTCGTTCCGTATGTTCCCAAATTGGCTATAAAATAACGGAGAGAGTATATATGTTCATTATCTACCTTCCTTAGTACATATAAGTTGTATTTGTTCCAATAAGTTACTGCCTATTTACAGATCGCGGACGCCCGAGTCACACAAACTTAACAAATTAGCCATACATTTTCTAAATTATTGCATGTCATGTTTAGAAAGCTTGATACCAAGTTGTTAGTTTTATGCTTATCCTCCATTCCTAAGTTTCGCATGTGTTCTCTATAGATGTCGAGTAGCAGCGACAACACTCATTCAGGCCATGTATCTTCATCTGATTCGGATAACCCCAGGTCTTCAACAGATTGTGAGGGATCAAGTAGTCTTGAACGGGATAGTGTTGTAGCAATTAACCATCCGGTCAGGACATGGAGGAATGCTACAAGGAAGCCCACACACCAGCCTAAAGGTGTATATGAAGTAACCGAGATTGATTTAAAGTCCTGGGCTCCAACTAAACCAGATAAACCACGCATGATGTTCAGGAGTGTGTGTGGATTTGTTGGCAGGCCAAGTCTCAACATTAATCTGCCAGGGTTTCGGAAGGCTGACACAGAAACACGGCGAAGGATAGTCCGGGAGATCATGGATCACTTCAACGTTCCAGAGCAGTGGAGAATGCAGGTGGAACACGCTACACTGAAGAAGGCTAGGGATGCTTGGAGAAACTGGAAGCACGTGTTGTACAAGAAGTACTTGAGTGAAGGCAAGGACCCAATCCCCGCATACCCCCAAATTACAAAGGTAGACTGGGCAGAATTCAAAAGGGTCAGGGCAACTCCAGAGTTTGCTACGAAGAGTTTCAAGCAATCGGAACTTCAGAAGAAGAACATACACCCCCACCATATGGGTGTGGCAGGATACTACAGCATGAAACTGATATGGGAACAGGAGGACAAAGAAGCAGTAGCGGTGGGTGGGAGTCCGGCCTTTAGTGAAATCAAGGGTGAACGCGCCAGAGACTACTTGCGGGCACGTGCAAAGCGGCGTGATGATGAAACTTATTACTTTGAAAACGCACATGACGCCAAACTGTATCAAGTGATGGTAGAGGCTTCCAAGATCCCTGGAATGTTCTACAGGAACTTAGGCCATGTGACATTCTGTCCATTGCTCTAGACACAAAAGAGCCCCCTGGTCGTACAAGGGGTATAGGTGTTAATGCCCTGCAGGAGAGGGCTTTCACACTCAGCAAACAAGAGAGGCTCAGCATGAAAAAAGCGGGAGTGAAATGAAGCAGAATGCATTGTTTGAAAAGTTGAAGAAGGAGATTTATCCGGCTGTTCGAAAGGATGTTGAGGAGTCAATGATGATGATGCAGAAAACTCTAACACTGATAGATAGCCAGCAGGTGGGCGGGGAGGCGGACATGGATGATGCTGCTTATTGTGCGACAACACCGCACAAGAGTAGATGTGCATCAGCTGACCCCAGCGACACTGAGACTGCAGCTGCTCGTGATGATGCTATATCTGATCTATCTGGAATGAAAGACAGACTGAAGGGCGTTGAGGGAGTCCTAGATTAGGGGGTGTCCGGATGGCCGGACTATACCTTCAGCCGGACTCCTAGACTATGAAGATACAAGATTGAAGACTCCATCCCGCGTCCAGAAGGGACTTTCCTTGGCGTGGAAGGCAAGCTTGGCGATATGGATATGAAGATCTCCTACCATTGTAACCGACTCTATGTAACCCTAACCCTACCCGGTGTCTATATAAATCGGAGGGTTTTAGTCCGTAGGACAACATACACATCAACAATCATACCATAGGCTAGCTTCTAGGGTTTAGCCTCCTCGATCTCGTGGTAGATCTACTCTTGTACTACCCATATCATCAATATTAATCAAGCATGACGTAGGGTTTTACCTCCATCGAGAGGGCCCGAACCTGGGTATAACTTTGTGTCCCTTGCCTCCTGTTACCATCCGGCCTAGACGCACAGTTCGGGACCCCCTACCCGAGATCCGCCAGTTTTGACACCGACATTGGTGCTTTCATTGAGAGTTCCTCTGTGTCGTCATCATCAGGAAGGATGCCTTGCCCCGTATTTAAAGACGACACCGTTGCTAAGGGAGCTTTGGCTGTCGGCCAAACCCTCCGGTTAGGTGGCTTTCTTATGACCACCTGTTCGGCTTCTGCTCCAACGATGACCTCTCGAGCCATCGAAAACAATCTTCATGTCAACTCAGAACTCGCCGAGCAGTTAGATCCAATAGAGCTTTCCTCCATAAACGAGCTCTTGGATCGCTTCGCCGCCCTGGGAGTCGCTACGGATTACGACCAGATTGGGCCTAAAACCGATCTGAGAGAGATTAACTCTCCCCAAGTCACCCATCACGTTGCCGTGGTAGAGGGACAGTGCGGCGACCCTTCATCTATCTTAAGGACTCGCTACGTCCGGATCCCTGATCCCTCCAAGCCGGATACCCGCGGAGGGGAGGACATCACTCAAGACCTGAACTTAGAGTCAGGCGACGAGCTGGATTCATTAGACAATATCCAGGAATCCAAATTGTCGAGTTCAGAAATTCCTCGGCCGCTGAGCCTTAGATGGGGTGAGGCTTCGGATTTAATCCAACCACCCACCCCAACATAAGCGATCTATCCAAAATCAGGCAAGAACCCGATGAAACAGTACATCATTACTAGGCCAGATTCCTCCTGGTGAAGAGCAGGCTAAGGGACTGCCGCGAGGAAGACGCAATTTCAATCTTCTGCAATAATTGCACGGACAAGGGAATGCTCAACGCCATAAGTCGCCGTGATATTACACGCTTTGCTGACTTGGCGTCCATTGTACGAAAGTACTGTGCGATGGAAAGCGCCTGGAAAATCGAAATGAAATTTTGGGACAATCCGGCCCTGAATACAAACCCAGTCCAAAATAAAAGGGTGCATCATCACCAGTCACCCGGGTCAAGCACTAAAAAGCAAAAACCCTCTACAGGGCATGGAACCGTATTGGAAGGGTGGCTTAATGGACCCTGTAAAATTCACAGTACAGAGGACGCCACACCACCTTACAGCCTCAGAGCATGTTGGATACTCTGGCAGGTGGCCAAAATTGGCGAAAATCTCCTAATTCCGGAGGCCACAGAAAGCCACCCAGAGACACCAATACGGTATTAACAATCTTCAAGACTTTCGCATCAAATAATATGCGAAAAAGGACACTCCGCGGCCTTGCTTAAGTCTACCAAGTAGCAACAATAAACCCATGGTGTGACACGGCTATTACCTTTAACGCCAGTGATGAACCTAAATTCCGAACAGCCCGGGCACCAGCCGCATTGGTCCTTAGTCCAATAGTGGACGGCTTTCGTCTTACCAAGGTACTCATGGACGGCGGCAGCGGATTGAACCTCATTTACGAGGAGACTCTTCAAAAAATGGAAATAGACTGGAACCGCATTGAGCGAAGCAGCACAACCTTTAGAGGAATAATCCCCAGTCGGGAAGCGTGCTGTACAGGAAAAATCACACTAGATGTGGTGTTCGGCACGCCGGATAATTACAGGTCCGAAGAGGTCACGTTCCAGGTGGCTCCGTTCAGCAGCGGTTATCACGCTCTGCTAGGGCGGGAAGCGTTTACAATCTTCCAAGCAATACCCCATTACGGGTACATGAAGCTCAAGATGCCCGGGCCTAATGGGATCATCACTGTTGACACACGAACACGTCATGTGTACCCTCGACGCCGGGGGTGATGCACCGCAGCTCACGTCGAAGGAGACCCGACCAACAGCGCGATACGCAAGACAGTCGGCGGGTGCTTTTGCAGACCCGAAACCCCGCGCACCCGGGAGGGACCCCGTCAGGGATTGCGGCGGCTATGGGCTGCCCTAGGTCGATTCGCTCGCCCCTAGAGCCTCGGGATTCGCAGCTCTCAAACACGAAGAACAGCGAAGAACGAGAGAGAAAAACGGTGGAGAGATAAAAAGTAGACAGGAAAAAGTAGTATATTGATTTGTTCGATTGTGTGTTGTTCAATCGGCCGTCACCCCCAACATATATAAGAGGCGGCTGGACTTCCCGTACAAGTAAAGGATTCATCTAGGCTTTCCTTACAAGAAAAATTACATCAATTCGCGTCCTAGAGTCCTAGTTCTATTCCAACTCGGATTCAGTCTGAATCTGGCCCAACTTCTGTCTTCCTCCTTGTGCAGGCCGCCGAGCCTCCATATGACCTCCGATCAAGATGGCCCAAACATCAAACTTGTGCGCCTCGACGATACGAACAACTCTCATGTTGACCACTTTTTCAAATAAAGCCATCTTGAATACTTTTCGAGGTCGTTTTTACCTTCCAGTCGGA
Organism: Triticum dicoccoides; assembly: GCF_002162155.2. Lineage (NCBI taxonomy): Eukaryota > Viridiplantae > Streptophyta > Magnoliopsida > Poales > Poaceae > Triticum > Triticum dicoccoides. The sequence continues at coordinate 564,772,178 of NC_041388.1, read as the reverse complement.
CTCGGTCTTGCGGTAGACTGAATTATCAGAGTGTTGTAGTGAATTTGCAGGTCATATACTATCTCTGATGACGATGACTCCAAAACCAAAGTTTACCGTCTTGATGATACACACAACTTCTGTATTGAACACTTCTTCATCCGAGATTATCTTGATAAACTTTTGGGCACATGTTCAGTTTCACTCGGATTTGAGCTCATCCACTCGGATATTAGAGTCTTTCACTCGACTGGACCTTTTCACTCGGATGACTATACTTTCACTCGGAAGACAATCTTTCACTCGGATGATGACCACATTTTCAGTCGGAAGACAATCTTTTACTTGATCGACCAATTTTCACTCGACCTTTTACTCAATCGACCTTTTACTCGATCGGTAGGTTTTCACTCGACTTTTTACTCGATCGGTAGGTTTTCACTCGACCTTTTACTCATCGGTAGGCTTTCGACCTTTTACTCGATCGGTAGGTTTTCACTCGACCTTTTACTCGATCGGTAGGTTTTCACTTGACCTTTTACTCGATCGGTAGGTTTTCACTCGACCTTTTACTCGATCGGTAGGTTTTCACTCGACCGGTGAGTTTTCACTCGGATGGTAGGTTTTTCACTCGACCAAAAACATAGCCTGATCTTGATTTGTCTCTCCAAGTCTCATACGACCTCGGATTGAGACGAATTATATATGAAAATCGATCGGCTCGACGAGTCGAAACTTTTGCATGTTGAAGGTTTTTCAATTCAAGGCCGTCTTGAAGGCCGAATTGCTCACGCATTGCGTCAGACACTTATCAACATGTGTCTGGTGTCAAGCGTAATATTTTGGTCTCTGACCTGTCCAGACCATATCGACTATAACTTTTGCATATGAACTCGGATTGAGATGATTTATATATGAAAATCGACTGTCTCGACGAGACGAAGACAATTCCTTTAGAGCACTCCTTCATCTGAGGTCATATTGAGGACGTAATCGGCCGAAAAGCACTCAGAATATTAAATTTTGTCACTCGGAGTACAGCTTCGGCCACTGAGATGAGGTCAAATGTCGATAGCCTAAACATCAAAGTTATTCCACTCGGCGATATGAAATTTTCTCATGTTGAAAACCCTTTCACTTTGTATCTTGCCAAAATCAGGTGTCAACACATGCCCCCCTGTTTTTCGGCAAAGCTTGCATGCCGAAAAATAATATGCATAGTGTTCGTTCTAAGGACGATGTTAACACTCCATCGGCCATTTATTTTTCTCAGGGCGATAATTATGTATCGGCCATGTTTGTGCTAAGGGCGATAATTGTATATCGGCCATTGCCTACTTAGGCTTCCTGCCACACACTCGGGTGGTACTTCTTCAAATATTTTCCGTTGAGAGCTCGAGGTAACACTGCCCCTTGTATTGATTCTACCAAATATGAATTTCCAGGAACAACCCTTATAATCCTAAAAGGACCTTCCCAACTTGGAGACCACTTCCCGAATTTTCTATCTCTTGAACCAATTGGCAGAATCACTTTCCAGACGAGTTCACCAACTTGAAAATGCTTCAACTTAACTTTCTTATTGTAGGCTCTTGCTACCCTCAACTTATCTCTCTCTATGGACTCCAAAGCAACCAAACGTTTATCGGCAACCTCATCAATATTGTCCATCATTAAGTTATAAAAGTCTACTGCCGATAAATCATTTTGTTTGGCTATTCTCAAAGCATTCAAATTTACCTCCACTGGTAAAACAGCCTCCTGACCATATACTAGCTCATATGGAGTCACCTTCGTAGCACCATGCCTTGAAATTCTGTATGCCCATAAAGCTTCAGACAACAACTCATGCCATCTCCTCGGATTGTCCTTAATCTTCTTCTTGATGAGCTTGATTAGAATTTTATTGCTAGACTCAGCTTGTCCATTAGCTTGGGCATAATATGGAGAGGAATTGAGCAACTTTATATTATAAGATTCGGCAAACTCTCTGACTTGGTGTGACATAAAAGATGAACCTTGATCTGTAGTTAACGTTTGAGGAATAACGAATCTATGAATAATGTGCTTGGTTATGAATTGAATTACCTCCGTATGTGCCATGTTCTTGAGAGGTACTGCTTCAGACCATTTAGTGAAATAATCAGTTGCCACCAATACGAACCGATGCCCTTTTGAGGAAGACGGGTGGATTTGTCCAATGAAATCTAAACCCCAACCTCTGAAAGGCCACGGTTTGATAATAGGATGTAACATAGCAGCAGGAGCCAGTTGAATATCACCAAACTTTTGACAAGCTTCACACCCTTTATAATATCTGAAGCAATCATTAATCATAGTCAGCCAATAAAACCCAGCACGTCGCAATAACCATTTCATTTTGGGAGCCGACTGATGAGTGCCACAAATACCTTCATGCACTTCTCCCATAGCAACTCTTGCCTGGTCCTCATCTAAACACTTTAGAAGAACATCATCGACTGTTCGGCGATAAAGACCATCATCTCTCATTGTATATTTGAAAGCCATACGCCGAACAGCCCTGTCCACCCTTTCACTCGGATTGCACAAGTAATCAACAATAGGCTTTCTCCAGTCGGAATTATCACCTGTACTAGATTTTTTGTTAATGGCCGAATCAGTGGGTTCAGGTTCAGCCTCTCCCATATTGGCAAGACAAGACATTGGTCTTTGAGAGATATGAAACATGCCATGATCAACATGATATCCAGATGCTTGCTGTGCCAACTCATTTGCTTTCCAGTTGTCATGTCTAGATATATGTGCAATGCTAAAACAATCCAAAGTAGAAATTATATCTAGACATTTATCAAGATAAACATTAAGTGATTCGTCAAAACACTGAAAGATTCTAGATATTTGCTGTACTACTAGTAACGAATCACCGTAAGCCTCAATATGTGTAACACCTATAGCAAGTAACATCTCTAGACCGAATAACAATGCTTCATATTCGGCTTGATTGTTTGTGCAAAAATATTCTAAGCGGCATGAGGCTTCAAAAACAGCACAATGAGGAGATATATAAACAATACCAACACCTTGGCCATTGCTACAAACTGAACCATCAAAATACAATCTCCATGGCACTAATGAAACAAGGTTCATATCAACATCATGCTTGTCATTAATCCGATGTTCAACAATGAAATTAGCAACAATTTGGCCTTTCATGGATTTTAGAGATTCATAAGCCAAATCATACTCAATCAAAGTATAAGCCCACTTGCCAATTCTACCACTAAGAATTGGCCTATGCAACATGTACTTAATGACATCGGTTTGACAAGCTACTACACAAGCACTCGGCACTAGGTAATGTCTCAATTTTGTGCAGGCGTAATATAAGCATAGACATAGTTTGTATACCTTGTCTCGGCGTCCAATAAACGTCTGCTCAAATATGTAATGGCATGCTCTTTTCCTTCGGTATCTTGAGTCAAAACAGCACCAATAACACCTTCCTCTGCTGCGATATAAAGTTTGAAAGGCTCTCTATGCTTGGGTGCTTTCATCACCGGAGGAGTGCACAAATAATTCTTGATCATATCAAAGGCTTCTTGTTGTTTTGCCCCCCAAGTGAAATCAACATCATTCTTTAACCGAAGGATAGGAGTAAATGCATCAACTTTCCCTGACAGATTAGCTATGAACCTTCTCAAATAATTGACTTTGCCAAGGAACTTTTGCATATCTTTCTTGCATGTCGGAGCCTCCACTTTCTGTATGGCCTCTATCTTTTTGGGATCGATTTCGATGCCATCTTCATGAATAATGAAACCCAAAAATTTGCCAGCTGACATGCCGAATGCACACTTCAAAGGATTCATCTTCAGTCCATACTTTTTCATCCTTTCAAAAGCTAAACGCAAATCGGCCAAGTGGGATTCAAAAGCATCCGATTTGACAACAATATCATCAATATAAACTTCAAGTATGACACCGAGTAAATCATGAAAAATCAAATTCATAGCCCTTTGATATGTGGCCCCAGCATTTTTCAATCCGAATGTCATCAGTGTCCATTCGAATAAACCAAGGAAACCAGGACACCGGAAAGCTGTTTTGTACATGTCCTCTTCGGCCATAAAAATTTGATTGTATCCGGCATTACCATCTAGAAAGCTAATAACCTTATGTCCAGAAGCATCATTAATAAGCATATCGGCTATTGGCATGGGATACTCATCTTTGGGTGTAACCCTATTCACATCTCTGAAGTCAATGCACACCCTCAACTTGCCGGATCCCTTCTTCTCCACTGGGACAATGTTAGAAATCCACTCGGCATACCTGCAAGGTCGAATGAATTTAGCTTCAAGCAGTCGACCGATCTCTTCCTTGATCCGGTTATATGTTTTCGGATTAAACTTTCTGGCCGACTGTTTATAAGGTCTAAAACCGGCCTTTATAGGCAACCGATGCTCCACTAGCTCTCGGCTCAACCCTGGCATCTCATGATATTCCCATGCAAAGCAACAAACATATTCTTTCAATAGCTCGATTAATTTAGCTTTACAATCGGCTTTCAAATTTTTGTTTATAAATGTCGGTCGACTGACTGATCCGTCTCCGATATCTACCTCTTCTAACGGATCGGCCAATGTAAAACCTTGTCCAAGTTTATCCATGTCATCCAACTCCTCAATAGACTCATACATATCGTTCTCGCTGGACCGATATTTTGCAAGACGTTTTTGTAACCACTCGGAACTAGGATCCATTTAAACATATCATACCTTGGAGCCGATTGCATTCAGTCGGCTTTAAAGACACGGGCACAAAACCATTCTTGGTCGCGCTGAGAAAATCAAACTCTGATAAGTCACGTCCCATCAAGCAAGTAGCATTGGGATGTTGCCAATCCACCGATGCATCGGCCAAAGCAACACAGACCGAGTTATCCGCATGAATGACTTCCACTTCATCATCAACCCACTGAATCAAAAACTGGTGCATAGTGGACGGCACGCACTGGTTTGCATGAACCCAATCACGGCCTAGTATAACATTGTAGTTACCTTGCACCTCAGCGACAAAGAATGCAGTAGCCAAAGTTTTGCTTCCGACTGTAAGCTCCACATACATTACACCTTTGGCTTCAGTTTTCTCTTTGCCTTCAAACCCGTTGAGCACCATATTGGTCTTGATCAATTCTTCATAAGGCAAACCCAATTTCTTGAAGACCGAATAGGGCATAAGATTTACCACAGCACCACCATCAACAAGCATCCAAGTGAGCGGCGACCCATTGATATGACCTCTGAGATATAATGGTTTCAGATGCTTTACTGGTTCTTTTGGCTTCTCGAATATTGCATTTTTAGGACCAAAATCCAGCTGAGCAACTTCCCCTTCCTCATCTACAGCACGAAACTCAGTACGTAAGTAATACACCATATTGATATCCATACCTTCATGAACCGGTGTAGATTCATAGTCCACCATATCAGCCTCTTCTTCAAGCGGATCGACCGATTCTGAAATCTGGTCGAGTGAAGGAGAAGTAAGAAGTGTTGCAGATGATGTAGTAGCTGTCGCATCGTCCTCTTTGGATGGTGTAGGCACTTCTGTGATAGATGTAGAAGCTGATGTATCTTGTATTTGTTTTGGCCTCCACATTTGTTTTGCTGGAACCATGGGCCGAGTGTCATTGAACAACTTATCTCTTTGCTTCTCGGCCTCCTGTTCTGCCATCTCTTGACTCCTTAACCTCTGTAGTTTCCTCTTCTGTGTCTTTGTTAGCCCTGGAGGACACCACTTTGGCTGAGTGTATTTAGGATCTCTCGTTTTTACTCGGCTGGTGCTTGCTTCATGGTCATTAGCCGAGTGCTTTGGCTCGATAGAAAGTATCGGCTCAGTCGGATTGCTATGCACAATAGGCTGCTGTATGGCAAATGTTTCGGTGGCCAAGATAAGTGAGTCGACATCCATTTTCTCCTTGCCTTTTCCCGACTCAACTGCTGCAACACTCGGTGACTTAACACGCCATTCTTTCTGACTTTCCAGATGCATGAAATTTCCACTCGGGCGCACCTTTTTACTTGGATGGAATCCACTCGGATTGATGTCACTCGGATGGTATCCACTCGGATGGAACTCAGTCGGATGGAATCTACTTGGCCACATTTTCTCACTTGGATAGCTTCCACCAGGGTGCATTCTTACACTAGGATATTTTCCACTCGGTTGCATATTTTGACCAGCCGACTGATAGTCACCGATGTTCAGTCGACCATTATATGAATAATCAAGTCGATTCCACACAGATTGCTTCCGCTCTTCTGAAAACTGCGCCCTTGGTCCACTCGGTTTCACATACTGACTGAACATATCATTCGATGGTGACCTTGGCCGCTTCAAGTGTGGTGGCCGGTTAGAGCTGGAACCAGCCGACTGATTAGCATATTTGGACAGCAACATATCAAAAGTTGGCTTGATCCGCTTGCGTTGTACTTTAGCTTCATTCCTCTTCCATTTGCCAACTTCTGGACTCTTAGGCTTGACAAATTTAACTCGAGTGTCCTGCTGCACCTGTGTTTGCCCCCCGAGTGTAGGATTCTTGATGGTGATCTTGATCACTTCCTTGCCATCGGGTTGCTTATCAAGCACAACATGTCTCCCCAAGACCTTGTCACCCTCCTTGTCTTTCCTGGGCTCACCAACAATGACATTAGCTTTATTAGCAGATTCGGCTACCTCCGGCCGAATGAGCAGCTTCTTCCCTTCTAAATCCATTGTGTTCATTGGATAGGGCTGTTTATCAACTTGCATCTCAGAAAAGTTCAATCGTCCATCATTAATGGCCGATTGTATCTGTCGTCGAAAAACATTGCAATCGTTAGTAGCATGAGAAAAAGAATTATGATATTTGCAATAAGCACGCCGTTTCAGCTCTTCAAACGGCGGTAAAGTATGAGATATTCTAATAATCTTAGCCTGCAGCAAAGTATCAAATATTCTATCACACTTAGCAATGTTAAAAGTAAACTTCATATCTTCATCACGATTCTTATGAATCGGTTTCAGATCATTGCAAGTAAAGGGTTTGGACTTAGATGGCCAAACAAATTCAGTAGCAAAAACATCACCCTCATCGTCCGAGTGATCACTATCATATTCCACCATATTCATCTTTGGACGATCGGCTTTGTATCTATGCACTTCTTTGAGATCTTTGCTTCGGCTTTCCTGAGCCAAAGCCCTTTGTAAGACTTGGTTAATATTTAAGAACTCATAGCCTTCTAACTTTTCTCTAATGGGAGTTCTCAAACCACTCAGCACTAGGTCTGCCAAGTCTCTCTCAGTTATCACCAAACTAAAACATCGGTTTTTCGTTTCTCTGAATCTCTTGACGTAATCGGAGACCGATTCATCATGCTTCTGTTTAACCGATGTTAGATGTGACAACTTGAGCTCATTGTCGCCGCTGTAAAAGTGATCATGAAATTTCTGCTCTAGCTGCGACCAAACTCGAATGGAACCATGTGGTAAAGAAGAAAACCATGAAAATGCGGTACCAGTTAATGATAAAGGAAATAAACGCACTTTCAACTCATTTAGTGAACCTGCTTCACCTAATTGTGCTAAGTGTTGACTAACATGCTCCCATGTGGTTTTTGTGCCCTCTCCATTGAACTTAACAAAATCTGGAATTTTATATCCTGGAGGGCACTGGATGGCATCAAAGTACTCGGTGTACGGCTTTTGGTAAATCCGATTCCGAGGTAACTCAACCCCAAAATTCTCTCGAAGCATCTTAGCCATCTCCTCTCTAAGATTAGCTAGACCATCATCCATACTGGACGATGAAGCTTGTGGTAGTGGCATAGGAGGAGTATGATTACTAGCTGTAGGTAGGAATTGTGGCAGGTATGTCGACCCATAATTTGCTAGTGGTCGAGTGGTTGTAGCTGTAGGTAAGGTTGGGTTCGGCGTTGCCACCGAACCTGGCATGCTCATAATAGGATTAATGGGTGCAGCCACAATCTGATTTGTTTGGGTAGGATAATAAGCCATCGGCACGGGAGGCGCCGATGCAATAGGTAAAGCCTGATTAGGGTTTTGCACACTAGCAGCTACACCATAATTACCACTAGTCGATTGAGATGTATTCTTCTGAGCATTAGTATTTTCTATGAAAGTTTGATAGACTAGATTGTTACCATCAGCAATACGACTTTCAATCTCAGCCCACTGCTCAGGAGAAAAGGTAGTACTCACAGAAGGTTTAACCTGCTCGGCTTGAAGAGGAGGGAACTTGATTTCTTCAATCGGAGTGATGTTGCCTTGGCGATCCTTCTTGAACTTTGCAAGGAACTCCTGCAAATCCTTCTCTTCGCGCGCCTTCTTGTACTCCTCATAGACTTGGCGATGATCAGCCGATATCTCATCAAGACTGGGCTTAATGATGTTATCGGCGTCTACCTCGGATGGCTTGGGAAGATCGGACATGGTGGATGATGATGATTGATCCTCTTCCCCAGCGGAGTCGCCAAAAAGTGTGTTGACACACGAACACGTCACGTGTACCCTCGACGCCGGGGGTGATGCACCGCAGCTCACGTCGAAGGAGACCCGACCAACAGCGCGATACGCAAGACAGTCGGTGGGTGCTTTTGCAGACCCGAAACCCCGCGCACCCGGGAGGGACCCCGTCAGGGATTGCGGCGGCTATGGGCTGCCCTAGGTCGATTCGCTCGCCCCTAGAGCCTCGGGATTCGCAGCTCTCAAACACGAAGAACAGCGAAGAACGAGAGAGAAAAACGGTGGAGAGATAAAAAGTAGACAGGAAAAAGTAGTATATTGATTTGTTCGATTGTGTGTTGTTCAATCGGCCGTCACCCCCAACATATATAAGAGGCGGCTGGACTTTCCGTACAAGTAAAGGATTCATCTAGGCTTTCCTTACAAGAAAAATTACATCAATTCGCGTCCTAGAGTCCTAGTTCTATTCCAACTCGGATTCAGTCTGAATCTGGCCCAACTTCTGTCTTCCTCCTTGTGCAGGCCGCCGAGCCTCCATATGACCTCCGATCAAGATGGCCCAAACATCAAACTTGTGCGCCTCGACGATACGAACAACTCTCATGTTGACCACTTTTTCAAATAAAGCCATCTTGAATACTTTTCGAGGTCGTTTTTACCTTCCAGTCGGACTCGGTCTTGCGGTAGACTGAATTATCCGAGTGTTGTAGTGAATTTGCAGGTCATATACTATCTCTGATGACGATGACTCCAAAACCAAAGTTTACCGTCTTGATGATACGCACAACTTCTGTATTGAACACTTCTTCATCCGAGATTATCTTGATAAACTTTTGGGCACATGTTCAGTTTCACTCGGATTTGAGCTCATCCACTCGGATATTAGAGTCTTTCACTCGACTGGACCTTTTCACTCGGATGACTATACTTTCACTCGGAAGACAATCTTTCACTCGGATGATGACCACATTTTCAGTCGGAAGACAATCTTTTACTTGATCGACCAATTTTCACTCGACCTTTTACTCAATCGACCTTTTACTCGATCGGTAGGTTTTCACTCGACTTTTTACTCGATCGGTAGGTTTTCACTCGACCTTTTACTCATCGGTAGGCTTTCGACCTTTTACTCGATCGGTAGGTTTTCACTCGACCTTTTACTCGATCGGTAGGTTTTCACTTGACCTTTTACTCGATCGGTAGGTTTTCACTCGACCTTTTACTCGATCGGTAGGTTTTCACTCGACCGGTGAGTTTTCACTCGGATGGTAGGTTTTTCACTCGACCAAAAACATAGCCTGATCTTGATTTGTCTCTCCAAGTCTCATACGACCTCGGATTGAGACGAATTATATATGAAAATCGATCGGCTCGACGAGACGAAACTTTTGCGTGTTGAAGGTTTTTCAATTCAAGGCCGTCTTGAAGGCCGAATTGCTCACGCATTGCGTCAGACACTTATCAACATGTGTCTGGTGTCAAGCGTAATATTTTGGTCTCTGACCTGTCCAGACCATATCGACTATAACTTTTGCATATGAACTCGGATTGAGATGATTTATATATGAAAATCGACTGTCTCGACGAGACGAAGACAATTCCTTTAGAGCACTCCTTCATCTGAGGTCATATTGAGGACGTAATCGGCCGAAAAGCACTCAGAATATTAAATTTTGTCACTCGGAGTACAGCTTCGGCCACTGAGATGAGGTCAAATGTCGATAGCCTAAACATCAAAGTTATTCCACTCGGCGATATGAAATTTTCTCATGTTGAAAACCCTTTCACTTTGTATCTTGCCAAAATCAAGTGTCAACAATCACTCTCGCTAGTGATCCGGACATAGCACTCCGCACCGAAAACAAGACAGCCGCACTGGCCCTCGAGGCACTATCCAAAGCCCTAGCGGCTGAGGAGCTGACTGCGCTGCGCTCTACGGTGAATAGGGACGATGTGGTACTTGACAAAAGATCCAAGTCCACCTCCTTTAAACCGGCGGACGAAATAGTCAAATTCCAAGTCCATCCAATGGACCCCCAATAAAACAGCTTCCATCGGGGCATAGTTAAACCCTGATGTCGACGCTGCATTCCGAGAGTTCCTACGAGAGAACTGGGACATTTTCACCTGGCACCCTTCAGACATGCCAGGAATCCCACGCAGGCTGGCCGAGCACAGCCTAAATATCCAAACAGTATTCAAACCTGTCAAACAGGCTCTTCGGTGTTTTTCCAAACCTAAGAGACAGGCCATGGGAGAGGAGCTAGCAAAGCTATTGGAGGCCGGATTCATTAGAGATATAAAACATCCGGACTGGCTAGCAAACCTGGTGATGGTACCAAAGAAGGAAAAATCCTGGCGCCTGTGTGTTGATTTCAAAGACCTTAACAAGGCTTGCCCAAAGGATCCCTTCCCCCTCCCCTGCATCGACCAAATTATCGACGCTACCGCAGGACATGATTCATTGTGTTTCCTCGACGCACATTCTGGCTACATCAAATCAAGATGGCAGAACCAAACCAAGCCGCAATGGCATTTATCACACCATACGGGCCATTCTGCTTCAACACGATGCCCTTCGGGCTCAAAAACACCGGCGCAACATATCAACGCATGATTCAGACATGTCTAGCAAGCCAGATCGGCAAAACAATGGAGGCATATGTAGATGATGTGGTCGCCAAACCAAGACATGTTGAATATCTAGTAGACGACTTGAGGCTCACATTTGATAACCTCTGAACATACGACATCAAGCTCAACCCGGAAAAATGCGTTTTCGGCGTTCCAGCGGGAAAGCTCTTGGGCTTCATTGTATCCGGTAGAGGAATTGAAGCAAATCCAGCCAAGATCCGAGCTATGTCGCTACTGGATATCCCAAAGGACCTCAAACAAATACAAAAGTTAACCGGATGCGTGGTGGCTCTAAGCCGCTTTATCTCCCACTTGGGAGAAAAGGCCCTACCCCTTTACCGCCTCCTTCGGTGCACCGAACACTTCAAATGGACGGACGCAGCCACGGCCAGACTCGACGAAATAAAAGCCATACTGGCAACAAACCCAGTCCTGGCCGCGCCAGACATTGGCGAACCAATGCTATTATACATTGCAGCAACACATCAGGTTGTAAGTGCAGTGCTCATCGTCGAATGAGAAGCGGACGGACACAAATTCCCCATTCAAAAGCCAGTCCATTATGTGTCCACTGTCCTCACTCCCTGCAAATCACGGTACCCGCATTATCAAAAGATTGCGTATGCGGTATTCATGGCATCCTGGAAGCTCCGACACTACTTTCAAGAGTGTTCAATAACAGTAGCCTCGGAAGTACCACTTAACGATATTATAAACAACCATGACGCAACGGGTCGGATTGCCAAATGGGCCATCGAGCTCCTCCCGTTCGACATAACTTATAAGCCACGACGAGCCATCAAGTCACAATTCTTGGCCGACTTCGTCGCAGAATGGACGGAGGCCGAACTCCCTAAAGAGTAAGGCACATATTCAAATTGGATCATGCATTTCGACGGCTCCAAGATGTTGGCCGGACTGGGGGCTGGCGTCGTTTTGACGTCCCCCACAGGAGACATAGTTCAATACATACTACAGATTATGTACAATGACTCCAACAATGCAGCCGAATATGAGGCCCTTTTACATGGTCTCCGGATGGCAGTATCCATGAGCATCCAACGCCTAGAGGTGCACGGGGACTCGAACCTCGCAATATCCCAAATAAATGGAGACTTCGATGCCAAGGATCCAAAAATGGCAGCTTACCACAACGCCGTCCTAAAAATGTCAGCTCGGTTCGAGGGGCTTGAATTTCACCATATAGCCCGGGAAAGTAATTAGGCGGCAGATGTCCTGGCACGCATCGGCGCAAAACGCGATGTGGTCCCCCCCAACATCTTCTTGGAAAGGCTATTCAAGCCATCCATAGCATGGGAAGGGGAGCCAAACAATAACAGCCCGGACCCAACCGCACTGCCCGACACCGACCATTCTGACACAATCAGAGGCTCTGCCAATGAAATAACACCTTCAGCCCACGTAATAATGGTCGTCATCACCCCGTGGACAGAACCATTCCTCGCCTACCTTACTAGGCAGGAACTCCCCGAGGACCAAAATGAGGCACGCTGCATAGTGCGGCGATCCAAAGCCTACACAGTCCACGAGGGAGAGCTTTATAAGAAAAGCACTACCGGAGTCCTTCAAAGGTGCATCTCCGAAGAGGAGGGGCGGAATCTCCTGGCTGAAATTCATGCCGGACTCGGCGGTCATCACGCGGCAGCCCGGTCCCTTGTAAGCAAGGCCTTCCGTACACGCTTTTATTGGCCGACGGCCCGGGCAGACGCTCAGGACTTAGTCCAACGATGCACCGGTTGCCAGCTCTTTGCAAACGAAAGCCACATGCCACCCACCGCCCTCCAAACCATCCTCATTACTTGGCCCTTCGCGGTCTGGGGGCTTGACATGGTTGGACCCCTTAAAGGCGGAACCCACAAGAAAAAATGCTTACTTTTCAGGGTGGATAAGTTCACCAAATGGATAGAAGCCAAGCCTGTTAAGACGGTCGAATCCGGACCGGTGATAGACTTTATATCCGGGGTTGTACACCATTACGGCGTCCCCCACAGCATCATCATTGATAACGGCACGAACTTCACGGCCGACGAGGTAAAACTCTGGTGCAAAAACATGGGCATCAAGCTTAATTATGCTTCCGTCTATCGCCCACAAACTAACGGCCAGGTCAAACGTGCAAATGGTCTTATCATGAGCGGCATCAAACCCATATTAGTGCGGTCCCTCAAGGAATCTAACACGCACTGGGTAGAGGAGCTCGACTCCGTACTCTGGGGGCTGTGGACCACGCCGAATCACACCACCCGATACACACCATTCTTTATGGCGTACGGTGCAGAGGCAGTTTTGCCTTGCGACATAATTTATGACTCACCTCGAGTGCGCATGTACGAAGAAAGAGAAGCCGAGCTCGATCGGTAGGACAGCTTGGACGCATTGGAGGAGGAGCGTGACATGGCAAAGCTCGTTCCGCATTTTATCAACAGCAGGCTCGAAGATACCAAAGCAGAGAAGTACGGGCCAAAAATTACAACGTTGGCGAATTAGTTCTACGACTACTGGACAAGAAAAAGGACAAACTCAAGCCCAAGTGGGAAGGTCCCTTCATAATTTACCAAGTCCTGACTGGTGGAGCGTACCGCCTGCGGGATGCATCGGATAACCGACTCGAGCCAAACCCATGGAACGCAGCCTGTCTCCGAAGATTCTATGCCTAGCGCCGGACTCTATGTTCGTCTCCTTCCTCTGTCCATTTTTATATTTTCTGTCTTACATTTCTCTTCTTCTCTCTCTCTCTCTTATAGCCCCTAAAGGCTCATAAAGTGACGCGCTATCCGCGCTCATTAAACCTGGGGGCTTCTTTAAACAGAAGCTTATTCATATGGGCTTCATGCCCAACACATGTGTCACACTTCCGCATGTACCTTTTATTCACCATTATATGCATCGATATGACTTAAGTTTTGGCCAAGCTGGGTTGCCTGGCTCCTGTGCTTACCCCTATGTTCTCGATTGTTCGGCTAGGTGGTAAAGGGAGCACCTCTGCAATTGTTACTGCCGGGTCAGACGGACGTGTACCTCAGACTGGGTGAAGCCGAAAGCTAGTGTTCTTAAGGGAATATTCGGTCGGTGAACTAAAGATGATCTTTTTTTATTTTTATCTATACGCCCCCAGATGTTTTTCCTGCGTTTCTTTTCGCAGCATGGACATGCACCTTAGGGCATGCCTCCCAGGGAAAGGAACCCCTAACGGAACTATTCTCCCTGGAAGATGTTTCTTACTAACCATGTAATATAACATACCTAGTCGGGCACTTGTCTGTTCACGCCCTAATGACCCCTACGCCTGGTCTCCATGCATTCCCCGGTTCCTATATAACCGCATGGGAATTCGGACACACTCCGGACCGTCAGGTCCAGATGCTGAAGCAAAAAAGGTCGGCCATGACAAATGATATACAATCTGGCTAGAAGGCATTATAAATGTCAATTAAATTACATAGTCATTTTGACTGGTTGTATTCCTCTTCAATACCATCTAACAGGCTGTCTAATTTACAGTCCTGCTGGGAATACTTTGCGGCCAACTCTACTTGGCCGTATACTAAGCTTACAGGGATCTCCTTCCCATCGGGCCCTACAGGACCGACCTCGGCCATGTGGTTGGGGTCAGCCTTTGCATACCGCATCTTCACCATGGCCCAGGCCTCCCTAGCGCCTTGACGGCAGGCTGATATCTTCCACAATCGGAAGCGCCGCCGTGCTCCCTTTAGCTTCTCCGCAAGCTCTCCAAGACCTTCGGGCATGGAGACAGATGGCCACAGGGCCTGGGCGACGCCTCGCATCGCCTGCCGAACTCGATCGAGCAGTTGCGAGAACTCAGGAAGAAGGTCACCCATAGAATCGGGCATCTCCTCTGCAGGACGACCTGTTAGCACACCTACAGACATTGCTCTGTTAGTCGACTTCCCCGCCGAACTTTCTTTCAAAAGTTTCGTTCAAGCACTTACTAAATATGCCGCGCCGAAGCCGCTGATTCTCCTTCACGGAGTCTGACAGCTGGGCACGAACGTCTTTCAGCTCGATGCCCAGCTTGGTGTTGGCATCTTGGAGATTGTTCTTCTCCCCCATCACCTTTAGTAGCACCCTCTCACCAGCCTTTAGCTGGCGTAGGAGGTGTTGCCTTTCCGGATTCAATCCGGCGCCATCTGCAATTTCATTTGTCAGATTCGCACCAAAGCCGTGCTTCGCAAAATACTTATCTTTCAAAGCGTATATTTACCAGTGGGGGTCTCCTTAGGCTCCCCTGCCGCGGCTAGTGCGGCCTCCAGTTGGGGTTTGCAATCTTCCAGCTCCTTGGACAGTAGGGAATTCTTTTCTGTAAGAACCTGCATATCAAATGATCCTTAAATTAGTTATTCTAACAGTTTCAAGTCCCGGGGGCTACTGCTATATATATAATTACCAAAATTTTCTTACCCGTATGTCTTTTACATATTGCTATGTGGCTCTGGCTAGACCATTTTGAGCGGCACGGAGGTGCGCATCTCCCAAGTTGAAGGCATCTAACACCCCTTGGGAGAAACAAGTGCCGCGAAGAATTGTCCGGCGACGCCTGTGGTTCATGGCACTCTCCACCTCAGAGTTGGTGGCAGACAACCCGTCCACATCCTCCGTCGGAGGAGCGTCTGGCGCGCGCCTTGCGTTCGCCTCCACCTCCGGACCAGGCTTTGGAGCCTGGCTGGTGGAGGCGCGATTGGCAGCCTCTCCGGGTATAGTCCAGCGAGGTCTCTTAGTCCTGAAGAGAGCACGAGTGTCAATGTGCCTCTAAGGTATAACACCTGGGATAAGGGGCACGCCATACCTTTGCGCTGATGCCTTCGTCCGGAATGCACTTATTTTCGGCCCACGGGGCCCTACGGCCCCTCATTGGCTTGTCGCCGTACGTTCAGCCTTCCACCTTAAAAACCTCCCCTACAAAGTTTGGTTGCAATCAGGAAACTGAGCACGAGTGGGCGGACACCTATTCGGGGTACTGGGACTTCGATCTCAGGTACCTGGGGCATCAAGATTAGCCCTGGGTAATCGGCCGTAATGGCCACCAAGGCATTGTCCTTGCTCAATTGATGGAACACTCCATCAATCAGCTCCACAGATATGTCCGGATCCTCTTGAGAGGCCGGGTCGAGGGACCATCCTGGGTCCTCGGGTTGTGGAGGAGGGCTGCTTATTTCCTTAACAGCCCGGCGCAGTTCCTGCGTTAAAGTCGTCAGACTGAATATTTAACAATGGGAATACAAAACGGATGGACAAGTAAATACGGCCGCTTACCCAGCTCGGGGGATTGTGCATGGAGATTCCACCCTGAGGGTTGACGCGGAGAAATTCCTCCTCTTCTCCCTTATACAAGGTGGACAAGATCTTTAGTAGAGCGGCAGCTGAGTCCGGCCCCTTACGACCGTAGCGGGTGGCGTCGTCCTCCCCGTTGAAGTCCCACATGGGGTGGCTTCTATACTGAAGCGGCTGCACCCCCCGCATAATGCATTCGGCCATAACCCCGATCATGGTTAGTCCGGAATGGGCTAACAATCTTATTCGGCCCATCAGGTAAACGATGTCCCTGTCACTTTCCCTCTGAGGGCTCCGTGGGCGCCAGCTTAGGCGCTTCTTTAAGGGAGCACTGTTGAATTCAGGGAGGCCGATCCGGACAGGATCCGGCAGCGGGACGTCTTCTATATAGAACCATTCCGAGGGCCAGTCTTCGGACGCCTTCTTTGGGGTTCCGGACAGATATCCGGTCCCGGCGATGCGCCACACTTCGGCTCCACCCACTTGATACATTGACCCCTTCTTGGAACGGGGCACGAGGAAAAATAGCTCCTTCCACAGTCTGAAATGAGCTTCAACACCCAAGAACAACTCGTAGAGGGCTACAAAGCCTGCGATATGCAATATTGAGGCAGGCGTGAGATGGTGTAGCTAGAGGCCGTAGAACTCCAGCAGCCCCCGGAGAAATGGGTGGATTGGAAATCCGAGCCCCCTTATTAAGTTAGGGACAAGGCACACCCGCTCTCCTTTGGAGGGATTAGGGGCATTCTCTGCTTGCTCTCCGCCGTTGTAGACGGCAAGACCAGCTTGAACCAGGACCATATAGGCCGGGGGGAGAAATCCCTTGGTCTAGAGCGTCACTAGCTCGCTATGCGGGGTGGAACATCTCTCCCAATATCCAGGCTTAGGGCTGGAAGGGCGAGGGGAGGAGTTGCGACGGCTGGCCATGGTGGAATGGACCTTTGTCGGATGCGCTCTGATGAACACTCGCGGAGGGGAGAAGGTGTGGATTGGATCTAAATCATCGTCCCCTTAAATAGGGCAGCTCATTTACACGGCTAGGGGTGTGAATGTAAAAACGCTCAGACTTTTCATATTCGTTTGACACGTGGGAAGTGGCCATTATTGGGCGTAGAAGCCAAGGAGCGCAACATCTACAAGAAAACCAGACTTTATTCAAACAGGTACACGGAATTTGGAGGAGAACCTGCCTTGCAATGCCGAAGACAATCTGCGCGTCGGACTCATCGTCATTGAAGCCTGGTTTGGGGGCTACTGAGGGAGTCCTGGATTAGGGGGTGTCTAGATGGCCAGACTATACCTTCAGTCGGACTCCTGGACTATGAAGATACAAGATTGAAGACTCCATCCCGCGTCCGGAAGGGACTTTCCTTGGCGTGGAAGGCAAGCTTGGCGATACGGATATGAAGATCTCCTACCATTGTAACCGACTCATTGTAACTGACTCTATGTAACCCTAACCCTACCCGTGTCTATATAAACCGGAGGGTTTTAGTCCGTAGGACAACATACACATCAACAATCATACCGTAGACTAGCTTCTAGGGTTTAGCCTCCTCGATCTCGTGGTAGATTTACTCTTGTACTACCCATATCATCAATATTAATCAAGCAGGACGTAGGGTTTTACCTGCATCGAGAGGGCCCGAACCTGGGTAAAACTTCGTGTCCCTTGCCTCCTGTTACCATACGGCCTAGACGCATAGTTCGAGACCCGCTACCCGAGATCCGCCGGTTTTGACACAACAGGAGTGCTTACACATTATGAAGGTAAACTAAAATGTGCAAGAGCCTGGGTTTGCCCACCCTTCTTGGAAGATGGCCTCTTCTTGGATAATGTGCCATTGAAGCTGGGCTGTGTGAAGTGCTACGTGACTGAAGTAAAGCCTGGATTCAATGAATTTTCCCTGAAGAATGTCCTATGAGACTTCGATGAGCAAAGGACCTTGGGAGAAACACTGTTACTGTCACATCCCTAGTTTGGGTAATGCTTAGTGCTAGCATCTTGTGTTGCATCATGTCTAAATTCTAACAAGTTGAACCGAGGAAATTTTAAAGCTTCAAAAGATTAATTAAAAGAAGGGCAAATAACCCTAAAAATTGCATTCAATGAACCCAAAATGCTCTTCATTGATGTTTGATATTTTTGGCAATGGTCTTGATCCAAACCAAAAATAATGACATTTTTGAAGAATAATTTTGGGCACTGATTTTAAATCATATTGTATTTTGAATTTGAATTTATATTCATATAACTAGAATATATCTTCAAATGCTCCTGAAATAATTTATGGGCATGTGGCTAGGTCCATTTCTGCAACATAAAATATTTCAGAAAGATTTGGCATGAGTTTAAATTCTATTTTGAATTTAAACAGTGGCAAATAAATAAATAAAAGAAAACAGAACAGAAAAATAAAACAGAGCAGAATCTTACCTGCTAACCTGGCCCAGGAGAGAATCGGCCCAGCCCACCAGGGGCGTCGAGGTCTTCTTCCACCTCTGCCAGTAGGCAGAGGGCGTGTGCCTGACGCGCGCGATGCCACCTCCTGCCTGCTTGCTCGCCGCTGGAAACGGGCCCGAGCGCCACGACACCCCCTGGACCCCCTCGCTCCTCTCCCTCACTCTCTGCTCTCTCCTTCGCCCCCTAGTCCCCTCCACGACCGCGACCGAACGCAGCCGTCGCCGCCGACGAGCTCCCCCATGGCCACAGCCATCTCCGAGCCTCTCCGACGCACCCCCGAGCTCCGCCTCATCCGCCTCTTCCTCCTCGACGATCCGCCCGGCCTCGGATGCACTGCTTCATCGCCACCATCACCGTTTCCATCGCTGGCCACCGAGGCACCTCGTCGGTCGATTCGCCACTACCAATGCGCCCCCGAGGCCGCCGACCACCCCTGCAGACCCTCCGTGAGCCCCTCTTCCTTTCCCCTCTACTCTCATGTCCACGCTCGTCCCCTAGCTCCGTTCCCACTGCGGCCGAAAGCTTCTCGCCGCCGGCCATGGCGTAGCTGTGGCCACAGCCGCGCAAGATCACCACAGAGCGCGTCACCATGCTCAGCACATCACCTGGAGGCCGTAGCACCCGGCCGTTCGCTCCGCCGTGCCCCACATCCCCATTCCCAACCTCGCCCGAACTCCGGCCGCCGCCATGAGCTCGCTTCCGGCAAACTCCGGCCACCCCGCGCCCTCCCGTTGGTTCCCCTGCATGCGCGCGGGCATGGGCTACCTCCTGGTGCCCTTGTAGCGTCGATCCGTCGCCTCTGGCATAACTCCGGCGGACGCCACCGCGGTTTGAGGTCGCCGCCAGCCAAAACTCCGGCGGGCTGACGTGTCCGGCTTAATTAGCCACTAACCACCCTGTTTAGTTTAGCACTAGATACTAACACGCGGGTCCCAGCCGTCAGGTTTGACTTGGGCTGGCACTGTTGACCGCTGAATTCACACTGATGCCAGGCTGACGCAGTAAATCATTTTATGGATTTATTCTTTTACAGCAAATTCCAGAAAATAGTGCTAACTTCTAAAAATCATATAAATTCAACCGTAGCTCAGATTGAAATAATTTATATATGAAAAATGATCAGAAAAATCCAATTTATCCATCTATATTGGTTTCATACATGTTAGAACACTTTAACCTTGCTGTTTAGGTGAATCAAGTTAATGCACTAATATGACTTCATGAAATGGGTTTGCATTTGAATCTTTGGTTCAAATGGACTCATTCCAATCTGTTCTAGCTTGCATTAGCCCAAAACACATTCATATTGCCATGTCATAGCATGCATCATATTGTTGCATTGCATTGATTATGTTCCCTCTTGTTTGCCGATAATTGTCCCCTCTTGATAGACGTGGTTCCGACGATGAGTTCGATGACACCGATGAAGAGCTATATTATCTTCAGAAGTGCCAGGCAAGCAAAACCCCCTTGTTCATTCCGATACAATCCCACTCTCTCTCTCCTGCTCTCTTTTACTGCATTAGGACAACAACGATTCAATTGTTACATGCTGCGGTTGTTGAACCTCTTTCCTCTGCATGAACTGTCATTGCCACAGTAAATAGATGAAACCCACTAGCATGAGTAGGAGTTGTTTGAGCCCTGATGTGCCTATTCGTTCATGCTTATTGTCATGCCTGCTACTGCTTAGAGTTTAGTTGGGTCTGATTCATCGGGAATGAATTGGAATGTGGTGAACATGTCCTACTGTTGAGAGCTAAGTGTGTGAACACGATTTGGTAAAGGTAGCGGTGAGAGGCCATGTAGGAGTACATGGTGGGTTGTCTCATTGCAGCCGTCCTCAGGAACTGAGTTCTATGTTTGTGATCCATGAACAGTTACTACCACACATTGGGTTCCGGTAACTTGGCCCCTCTCGACTTATTAATCAACATGATCTCTGTCCAGGAGTTGCAACTAGTTTCTGGTGTTTGTAGGTAGTGTTAGTAGTCTACCAAGTGGTACCCGGTACAGGTGGGCTTGGGACAGACTAGGCACCGTGGCACGGTGTACCAAGCGTAGATCCATCCATCGAGGTGGGCTTGGGAACCCTGCAAACATCGTTTGGGGTCGTGAGCGACACCCTGGACGGATCTCCTTGCGAATGCAACTAGAATAGGCGATAAACCTGGACTAGAGACTTGTGTAGTTAGTAAGGTCGTGGCTGACTCCCTTGCCAGGCTTGCGCTTGAAGGTTGCCGAGGTACATGACATGTACATGGTGGTAAGTGGCGAGAGCGTGTGTGAAGAAGTACACCCCTACAGGGTTATCATTATCTATTCGAATAGCCGGATTCCTCGGATATGGAAACTTGGACCCCTTGCATAGTTCATAGACAAGTGAAAGTGGATACTCTAAAATGTACAAGATAAGCGTGAGTGCTATGGATGGCGTTCTCGTAGGAAGACGGGAGCGGATCCATAGTGGTGTATTGGTATGGTGAATATGTGGACTCGTGTGCGCCACCTCAAAAGAGTTACTTGCAGTCGTAGTTCGGGATAGCCACCGAGTCAAAGCTGGCTTGCTGCAGTTAAACTCTACTACCCCCTTTGTTGATACCGATGCATATGTAGTTAGTTCTGATGTAAGTCTTGGTGGGTACATTTGTACTCATGTTTGCTTATTTTATGTTTTGAAGAGAGACTTCAGTCTCACTAGTAGTTCCGCGTGGACTTCGACGTTTAGCTTGTTACCTCAGCTACGATCTTGTGCCCTCGGTAGGATCTGGTAGATAGTCAGGCTTCTCAGCCTTCTTCATTTGTAGTTGTCTGTACTCAGACCAGTTAAGCTTCCGCATGTGCTTGTTGCTTGTATGCTCTGTATGTTGGGTCATGAGACCCATGTTTGTAATATCTCGCTCTTCGGAGCCTAATGAATAAATACTTGAGTCGTAGAGTTATGTTGTGATGCCATGTTGTATTTACACATATCGGGCATATTGTGTGTATGATTGAAATGCTTTGTATGTGTGGGATCCGACAACCTAGTTGTTTATCCTTGGTAGCCTCTCTTATGGGGAAATGTAGTCCTGTGCTTCCATGAGCCATAGTAGTCCGCTACAGCCCGGTTCACCGGAGTCCTGCTAGCCCCGCACTACTGCTCCGGAACACTTGACTGGCCGGCATGTGATTCACTTTGTTCCTGTGTCTGTCCCTTGGGGGAAATGTCATGCAGTGACATCCGGAGTCCTGCCTAGCCTGCTACAGCCCGGGTTCCCGGAGTCCTGTTAGCCTAGTGCTACAGCCCGGATTCACATGCTGCTGACCGACATGCTCGATGTGATTCATGTATGCCTGTCCCCATGGGTTAGTGCCGCTTTGGGTTCACGACTAGTCATGTTGGCCCGGGTTCTCTGTCATATGGAAGCTAGCGACACTATCATATACGTGAGCCAAAAGGCGCAAATGGTCCCGGGCCAGGTAAGGTGGCACCCGTGGGAATACCGTGCGTGAGGCCGCAAAGTGATATGAGGTGTTACATGCTAGATCGATGTGGCTTAGGATCGGGGTCCTGACAGCTTTAGTATCAGACCCTGACTGCCTGTAGGATTACCAAGCCAAACTGGTCAAAGTTGAGTCTAGAAATGCTTTACTTATATAAGGGAATTGATTGTGGAAGGGAACATAAGGCTCTTTTTACTCCTTATACCTTATGCCCTTCTGATCTGAGTCATCCTCTTCTTTTCTACAGGGATTAAGAACTAGGCCTTTGTTGGAAATATGCCCTAGAGGCAATAATAAAAGTATTATTATTATATTTCCTTGTTCATGATAATTGTCTTTTATTCATGCTATAACTGTATTATCCGGAAATCGTAATACACGTGTGAATACATAGACCACAATATGTCCCTAGTGAGCCTCTAGTTGACTAGCTCGTTGTGATCAACAGATAGTCATGGTTTCCTGGCTATGGACATTGGATGTCGTTGATAACGGGATCACATCATTAGGAGAATGATGTGATGGACAAGACCCAATCCTAAGCATAGCACAAAGATCGTGTAGTTCGTTTGCTAGAGCTTTGCCAATGTCAAGTATCTCTTCCTTTGACCATGAGATCGTGTAACTCCTGGATACCGTAGGAGTGCTTTGGGTGTATCAAACGTCACAACGTAACTGGGTGACTATAAAGGTGCACCACAGGTATCTCCGAAAGTATCTATTGTTTTATGCGGATCGAGACTGGGATTTGTCACTCCGTGTAAACGGAGAGGTATCTCTGGGCCCACTCGGTAGGACATCATCATATGCGCAATGTGACCAAGGAGTTGATCACAGGATGATGTGTTACGGAACGAGTAAAGTGACTTGCCGGTAACGAGATTGAACAAGGTATTGGATACCGACGATCGAATCTCGGGCAAGTAACATACCGATAGACAAAGGGAATTGAATACGGGATTGATTAAGTCCTTGACATCGTGGTTCATCCGATGAGATCATCGTGGAACATGTGGGAGCCAACATGGGTATCCAGATCCCGCTGTTGGTTATTGACCGGAGAACGTCTCGGTCATGTCTACATGTCTCCCGAACCCGTAGGGTCTACACACTTAAGGTTCGATGACGCTAGGGTTATAAAGGAAGCTTGTATGTGGTTACCGAATGTTGTTCGGAGTCCCGGATGAGATCCCGGACGTCACGACGAGTTCCGGAATGGTCCGGAGGTAAAGATTTATATATAGGAAGTCCTGTTTCGGCCATCGGGACAAGTTTCGGGGTTATCGGTATTGTACCGGGACCACCGGAAGGGTCCCGGGGGCCCACCGGGTGGGGCCACCTGCCCCGGGGGGCCACATGGGCTGTAGGGGGTGCGCCTTGGCCTACATGGGCCAAGGGCACCAGCCCCAAGAGGCCCATGCGCCTAGGGAACCCTAGAGGGAAGAGTCCTCAAGGGGGAAGGCACCTCCGAGGTGCCTTGGGGAGGATGGACTCCTCCCCCCTCCTTAGCCGCACCCCTTCCTTGGAGGAGGGGGCAAGGCTGCGCCTCCCCCCTCTCCCCTGCCCCTATATATAGTGGAGGGGAGGGAGGGCATCCATACCTGAGCCCTTGGCGCCTCCCTCCCTCCCGTGACACCTCCTCCTCTCCCGTAGGTGCTTGGCGAAGCCCTGCAGGATTGCCACGCTCCTCCATCACCACCACGCCGTTGTGCTGCTGCTGGATGGAGTCTTCCTCAACCTCTCCCTCTCTCCTTGCTGGATCAAGGCGTGGGAGACATCGTCGAGCTGTACGTGTGTTGAACGTGGAGGTGCCGTCCGTTCGGCACTAGGATCATCGGTGATCTGAATCACGACGAGTACGACTCCATCAACCCCGTTCACTTGAACGCTTCCGCTTAGCGATCTACAAGGGTATGTAGATGCACTCTCTTGCTACTCGTTGCTGGTCTCTCCATAGATAGATCTTGGTGTTACGTAGGAAAATTTTGAATTTCTGCTACGTTCCCCAACAGTGGTATCAGAGCTAGGTCTATTGCGTAGATTCTTTGCACGAGTAGAACACAAAGTAGTTGTGGGCGTCGATATTGTTCAATATGCTTGCCGTTACTAGTCTTATCTTGATTCGGCGGCATCGTGGGATGAAGCGGCCCGGACCAACCTTACACGTACGCTTACGTGAGACCGGTTCCACCGACAAACATGCACTAGTTGCATAAGGTGGCTGGCGGGTGTCTGTCTCTCCCACTTTAGTCAGATCGGATTCGATGAAAAGGGTCCTTATGAAGGGTAAATAGCAATTGGCATATCACGTTGTGGTTCATGCGTAGGTAAGAAACGTTCTTGCTAGAAACCCATAGCAGCCACGTAAAACATGCAAACAACAATTAGAGGACGTCTAACTTGTTTTTGCAGGGTATGCTATGTGATGTGATATGGCCAAAGGATGTGATGAATGATATATGTGATGTATGAGATTGATCATGTTCTTGTAATAGGATTCACGACTTGCATGTCGATGAGTATGACAACCGGCAGGAGCCATAGGAGTTGTCTTTATTTTTTTTGTATGACCTGCGTGTCATTGAAGAACGCCATGTAAACTACTTTACTTTATTGCTAAACGCGTTAGTCATAGAAGTAGAAGTAGTCGTTGGCGTGACAACTTCATGAAGACACGATGATGGAGATCATGATGATGGAGATCATGGTGTCATGCCGGTGACAAGATGATCATGGAGCCCCGAAGATGAAGATCAAAGGAGCTATATGATATTGGCCATATCATGTCACTACTCTTATTTGATTGCATGTGATGTTTATCATGTTTATACATCTTATTTGCTTAGAACGACGGTAGTAAATAAGATGATCCCTCATAAAAATTTCAAGAAGTGTTCTCCCCTAACTGTGCACCGTTGCTACAGTTCATCGTTTCGAAGCACCACGTGATGATCGGGTGTGATAGATTCTTACGTTCACATACAACGGGTGTAAGACAGTTTTACACAGCGAAAACACTTAGGGTTAACTTGACGAGCCTAGCATGTACAGACATGGCCTCGGAACACGGAGACCGAAAGGTCGAGCATGAGTCGTATAGAAGATACGATCAACATGAAGATGTTCACCGATGATGACTAGTCCGTCTCACGTGATGATCGGACACGGCCTAGTTTGACTCGGATCATGTAATCACTTAGATGACTAGAGGGATGTCTATCTGAGTGGGAGTTCATAAGATGAACTTAATTATCCTGAACAAAGTCAAAAGACCTTTTGCAAATTATGTCGTAGCTCGCGCTATAGTTCTACTGTTTTAGATATGTTCCTAGAGAAAATTATAGTTGAAAGTTGATAGTAGCGATTATGCGATCAGTAGAAAGCTTATGTCCTTAATGCACCGCTCAGTGTGCTGAACCCCAAACGTTGTTTGTGGTTGTTGCGAACATCTGACATACACGTTTTGATAACTATGTGATAGTTCAGTTAAACGGTTTAGAATTGAGGCACCAAAGACGTTTTCGAAACGTCACGGAACATATGAGATGTTTCGAGGGCTGAAATTGGGATTTCAGGCTCGTGCCCACGTCAAGAGGTATAAGACCTCCGACGATTTTCTTAGCCTGCAAACTAAGGGAGAAAAGCTCAATCGTTGAGCTTGTGCTCAGATTGTTTGAGTACAACAATCACTTGAATCAAGTGGGAGTTGATCTTCCAGATGAAATAGTGATAGTTTCTCCGAAGTCATTACCACCAAGCTGCTAGAGCTTCGTGATGAACTATAACATATCAAGGATAGAGATGATGATCCTTGAGGTATTCGCGTTGTTTGACATCGCGAAAGTAGAAATCAAGAAGGAGCATCAATTGTTGATGGTTGGTGAAACCACTAGTTTCAAGAAGGGCAAGGGAACAAAGGGATACTTCATGAAACGGCAAATCAGCTGCTGCACCAATGAAGAAACCCGAGGTTGAACCCAAACCCGAGACTAAGTGCTTCTGTAATAAGGGGAACAACCACTGGAGCAAGATTACCCTAGATACTTGGTAGATGAGAAGGCTGGCAAGGTCGATAGAAGTATATTGAATATACATTATGTTAATGTGTACTTTACTAGTACTCCTAGTAGCACCAGGGTATTGGATACCGGTTCGGTTGCTAAGTGTTAGTAACTCGAAATAAAAGCTACGGAATAAACGGAGACTAGCTAAAGGTGAGCTGACGATATGTGTTGGAAGTGTTTCCAATGTTGATATGATCAAGCATCGCACGCTCCCTCTACCATCGAGATTTGGTGTTTGCGTTGAGCATAGACATGATTGGATTATGTCTATAGCAATACAGTTATTCATTTAAGGAGAATAATGGTTACTCTGTTTATTTGAATAATACCTTCAATGGTCTTACACCTAAAATGAATGGTTTATTGAATCTTGATCGTAGTGATACACATTTTCATGCCAAAAGATATAAGATAGTAATGATAGTACCACTTACTTGTGGCACTGCCATGTAAGTCATAATGGTATAAAAACGCATGAAGAAGCTCCATGTTGATGGATCTTTGGACTCACTCGGTTTTGAAAAGTTTGAGACATGCGAACCATGTCTATTGGTGTATATGCATGAAGAAACTCCATGCAAATGGATCGTTCGGACTCACTTGATTTTGAATCACTTGAGATATGCAAATCATACCACATGGGCAAGATGACTGAAAAGCCTCATTTTCAGTAAGATGGAACAAGATAGCAACTTGTTGGAAGTAACACATTTTGATGTGTGCAGTCGAATGAGTGCTGAGGCATGCAGTGAACATCATTATGTTCTTACTTCACAGATGATTCGAGTAAATGTTGAGTATATTTACTTGATGAAACACAAGTCTGAATTATTGAATGGTTCAAGTAATTTCAGAGTGAAGTAGCAGATCATTGTGACAAGAGGATAAAATGTCTATGATATGATCATAGAGATGAATATCTGAGTTACGAGTTTTGGCACACAATTAAGACATTGTGGAAATTGTTTCGCAATTAATACCGCCTGGAACACCATAATGTGATGGTGTGTCCGAACATCATAGTTGCACCCTATTGGATATGGTGCGTACCATGATGTCTCTTATCAAATTACCACTATCGTTCATGGGTTAGGCATTAGAGACAACCACATTCACTTTAAATAGGGCACCACGTAATTCCGTTGAGATGACACCGTATGAATTATGGTTTAGAGAAACCTAAGTTGTCGTTTCTTGAAAGTTTGGGGCTGCGACGCTTATGTGGAAAAGTTTCAGGATTGATAAGCTCGAACCCAAAGCGGATAAAATGCATCTTCATAGGAAACCCAAAACAGTTGGGTATACCTCCTAATTTCAGATCCGAAAGCAATATGAATTGTTTATAGAATCGGGTCCTTTCTCGAGGAAAGGTTTCTCTCGAAAGAATTGAGTGGGAGGATGGTGGAGACTTGATGAGGTTATTGAACCGTCTCTTCAACTAGTGTGTGGCAGGGCACAGGGAGTTGTTCCTGTGGCACCTACACCAATTGAAGTGGAAGCTTGTGATATTGATCATGAAACTTTGGATCAAGTCACTCCCAAACCTCGTAGGATGACAAGGATGCGTACTACTTCAGAGTGGTACGTAATCCTGTCTTGAAGGTCATGTTGCTAGACAACAATGAACCTACGAGCTATGGAGAAGCGATGGTGGGCCCGGATTCCGATAAATGGCTCGAGGCCATAAAATCCGAGAACGGATCCATGGACTTTGGTGGACTTGCCCAATGATCGGCAAGCCATTAAGATAAATGGATCTTTAAGAAGAAGACGGACGTGGATGGTAATGTCACCGTCCATGAAGCTCGACTTGCGGCAAAAAGTTTTTCACAAGTTCAAGGAGTTGACTACGATGAGATTTTCTCATCCGTAGCGATGCTTAAGTCCGTCGGATTCATGTTAGCATTAGCTGTATTTATGAAATCTAGCAGATGGATATCAAAACGAGTTTCCTTACCAGTTTTCGTGAGGAAAGGTTGTATGTAATACAATCAGAAAGTTTTTTGTCGATCCTAAGGATGCTAAAAGGTATGCTAGCTCCAGCGATCCTTCTAAGGACTGGAGTGAGCATCTCGGAGTTGGAATGTATGCTTTGATGATGATCAAAGATTTTGGGTTTGTACAAAGTTTATGAGAAACTTGTATTTCCAAAGAAGTGAGTGGGAGCACTATAGAATTTCTGATGAGTATATGTTGTTGACATATTGTTGATCAGAAATGACGTAGAATTTCTAGAAAGCATACAGGGTTATTTTGAAAGTGTTTTTCAATGGAAAGCCTGGATTAAGCTGCTTGAGCATTGAGCATCAAGATCTATAAGGATAGATCAAAACGCTTAATGGTACTTTCAAATGAGCACATACCTTGACATGATCTTGAAGGTGTTCAAGATGGATCAGTCAAAGAAGAAGTTCTTGCCTGAGTTGTAAGGTACGAAGTTAAGACTTAAAGCTCGACCACGGCAGAATAGAGAGAAAGGACAAAGGTCGTCCCCTATGCTTAAGACGTATGCTCTTCAGTATGCTATGCTGTGTACCGCACCTGAAGTGTGCCTTGCCATGAGTCAGTCAAGGGGTACAAGAGTGATCCAAGAATGGCTCACAGGACAGCGGTCAAAGTTATCCTTAGTAACTAGTGGACTAAGGAATTTTTCTCGATTATGGAGGTGGTAAAAGAGTTCGTCGTAAAGGTTATGACGATGCAAGCTTGACACCTATCCGGATAGCTCTGAGTAGAGAGACCGGATACATATAATGGAGCAATAATTTAGAATAGCTCCAAGTAGAATAGTTGTTTGGAATAGTTCCAAATAGAGCGTGGTAGCTGCATCTAGGAGATGACATAGAGATTTGTAAAGCACACACGGATCTGAAAGGTTCAGACCTGTTGACTAAAACCTCTCTCACAAGCAACATGATCAAACATAAAACTCATTGAGTGTTAATCACATAGTGATGTGAACTAGACTACTGACTCTAGTAAACTCTTGGGTATTAGTCACATGGCGATGTGACCTGTGAGTGTTAATCACATGGCGATGTGAACTAGATTATTGACTCTAGTGCAAGTGGGAGACTGTTGGAAATATGCCCTAGAGGCAATAATAAAAGTATTATTATTATATTTCCTTGTTCATGATAATTGTCTTTTATTCATGCTATAACTGTATTATCCGGAAATCGTAATACACGTGTGAATACATAGACCACAATATGTCCCTAGTGAGCCTCTAGTTGACTAGCTCGTTGTGATCAACAGATAGTCATGGTTTCCTAGCTATGGACATTGGATGTCGTTGATAATGGGATCACATCATTAGGAGAATGATGTGATGGACAAGACCCAATCCTAAGACTAGCACAAAAGATCGTGTAGTTCATTTGCTAGAGCTTTGCCAATGTCAAGTATCTCTTCCTTTGACCATGAGATCGTGTAACTCCTGGATACCGTAGGAGTGCTTTGGGTGTATCAAACGTCACAACGTAACTGGGTGACTATAAAGGTGCACTACAGGTATCTCCGAAAGTATCTATTGTTTTATGCGGATCGAGACTGGGATTTGTCACTCCGTGTAAACGGAGAGGTATCTCTGGGCCCACTCGGTAGGACATCATCATATGCGCAATGTGACCAAGGAGTTGATCACGGGATGATGTGTTACGGAACGAGTAAAGTGACTTGCCGGTAACGAGATTGAACAAGGTATTGGATACCGACGATCGAATCTCGGGCAAGTAAAATACCGCTAGACAAAGGGAATTGTATACGGGATCGATTGAGTCCTTGACATCGTGGTTCATCCGATGAGATCATCGTGGAACATGTGGGAGCCAACATGGGTATCCAGATCCCGCTGTTGGTTATTGACTGGAGAACGTCTCGGTCATGTCTACATGTCTCCCGAACCCGTAGGGTCTACACACTTAAGGTTCGATGACGCTAGGGTTATAAAGGAAGCTTGTATGTGGTTACCGAATGTTGTTCGGAGTCCTGGATGAGATCCCGGACGTCACGAGGAGTTCCGGAATGGTCCGGAGGTAAAGATTTATATATAGGAAGTCCTGTTTCGGCCATCGGGACAAGTTTCGGGGTCATCGGTATTGTACCGGGACCACCGAAAGGGTCCCGGGGGCCCACCGGGTGGGGCCACCTGCCCCGGGGGGCCACATGGGCTGTAGGGGGTGCGCCTTGGCCTACATGGGCCAAGGGCACCAGCCCCAAGAGGCCCATGCGCAAGGAAACTTGGGGAGGGAAGAGTCCTCAAGGGGGAAGGCACCTCCGAGGTGCCTTGGGGAGGATGGACTCCTCCCCATCCTTAGCCGCACCCCTTCCTTGGAGGAGGGGGCAAGGCTGCGCCCTCCCCCTCTCCCTTGGCCCTATATATAGTGGGGAAAAGGAGGAGCAATCACACCTAAGGCCTTTGGTTGCCTCCCTCTCCCTCCCGTGACACATCTCCTCTCCCGTAGGTGCTCGGCGAAGCCCTGCGGGATTGCCACGCTCCTCCACCACCACCACCACGCTGTTGTGCTGCTGTTGGATGGAGTCTTCCTCAACCTCTCCCTCTCTCCTTGCTGGATCAAGGCGTGGGAGACGTCACCGGGCTGTACGTGTGTTGAACGCGGAGGTGCCGTCCGTTCGGCACTTGATCATCGATGATCTGAATCACGACGAGTACGACTCCATCAACCCCGTTCACTTGAACGCTTCCGCTTAGCGATCTACAAGGGTATGTAGATGCACTCTCCTTTCTACTCGTTGCTGGTCTCTCCATAGATAGATCTTGGTGATTCGTAGGAATTTTTTTGAATTTCTGCTACGTTCCCCAACAGCCTTCTCATCTATCTATCAGGATGATGTGTTACTAATCCATAGACTTATAGAATTGATAGTTTCATGTCTTAGTTCAGTTTCTACTACTTTCAGTATGTTATCAGTTGAACCAGAACCTTGATATGATGTTGTTAAGTGACTATGCAAATCCTTGTGAATGACTCAAATCTTTTCTGAGCATTTACAGCCGTTATGCTGTCTGAGTCATCCCAGGTCTCTAAATAGTCTGATGCATTTGCAAATCCTTTCTCTCCATTCCTGTTGTCCTTTTTGGTCAGAATAAGCACACTAACCGGTGCGTTGAGGTACTCTATCGCCTCGGTATATATGTTGGAGCTATTATTATGACCCTAGGTGTTTTAGGGAGTCACCTGGTAATCTAGCAATGCTTTGTATCCCCAGTGTGATGATTCTGGCCACCATTCTCGAAAGCATCCCGTGATGCCATCTAGTAGTAGGTATTCTTCTCTTGGGTTCTTGACCCAAGATTCACTCTACTTACCTCGTGTTGATAGTGTTGCTCGTACCTTTAGGATATTAGTAACCTTTGCGATAGTCGTCGAGGTCCGTGGTATTTCCTTCTTCCAAATACCATGAACTTCTCATGGCAGAAGTTCTTTTGAACCAAAAGATCACAACCAGAGTGCTTTTGATGAGTTCTCTGTTATATTGTGAATCTGCCAGTTCTACCGTTCTGCATGGGTTATCCGGAAGAAATGTTGAGCTTTGCCCGACATACTAATCTATGCATTCACAACTCAGAAAATCAGATGTTCTTTTGAGTTGTCCCTCTTTAGTTGTTTTCTGGCCCTCGTCTCTCAATTGATACTAAGGAGTAGTTGGCAATCGTATTTGTCTATGCCTATTACTCTAGTGGTCCGTCAAGCCATTCTATTTCAGAATGAATAGGAGAAACAAACTCCGGAACCTCATCCATATCTAGGATTGTGTCAAAGCAATTGTATTCCGCGGATCAAAATGCCAATCCAGCTTTTGCTCTGCTGTACCTTGGAGTGTTACCATCTTTATGTCAAGTGTGTCATGAGAATTGCACCACCTCTTATGAATTCTTGACGCAGTAATACCTCTCGCCATCATTGTTCATTCCTCGGTTCCCATGTTATTATAAACGGAATGCCGACAAGTGTACCGTGATGTGCGAAATCAATACTCCTAGCAACTCTATTGCTTGGTAGTTAATGGACAATACTCTCATTCTTAGCGTGCTGGTTATTGAATTATCATTCTAAGACTAGTCGCGCTACCTAGTCCTTATTTCTGGTGCACTCTTCGATCAATGAGTTAGGATTATTCAATCCCTTGCTTATTTGATCATATCGTCTTGCTCTGAAAAGCAAGATTGTTCTCGAGCTTAGTAACATATTGGTGGTTCGTGATGTTCCGAATATCTTCTCGGAAGTATTACTAGGTTGTCACCTGACCGCTATGTTGAGTTCGTGATCATGTTGGTTTTCCTCCAAACCACCCATTCTCCAAGAATCCGTGTTGGATGCCCCTGAGCTAGTTGGTTAAGACAAACAACAACTTGGAGAGTTGGAAGATAAAGCTTCTCCGACTTAGTTCATCTCAAGGGATATCTTGTATGTGCGTTGAAGAAACATGGTATTTTCATCGATTGACCCTCGTGATCAGTTAATGGACCTATCACCTTATCCAATCTTTGATTTGAGTATGGGCTATCCTCAAATCAAATCATAACCAACAATGTTCGTAATGTTTTCTTACTCGTGGTTGATCCCTCGAGCATACACCATTATATCTTTGGGTCTGACCAATGCTATAATCGTGTTCACACGATGGTGGAAGTCCAGTGATATGGAAATTCCGATGAGTTGCTGTTGAGCCCACCAGCAGCATTTTGTCTCCCCCATGATTCATGTTAAACATCAACCTAGTGTTGAGAACTTTGTAAGCAGTGCCTTCGTGTTCGGTTCATGAAGCTTATGCTTGGATGAAAGGAGTGACTTTCTCCAAGTTCACGTGCATTAGGTGTAAGTTGCCGCCGTGAGTTCGAGAAAGATTGTTTTTGGCTTCCTTCGGAATCACCCCAAGTCAGTTATGCATGTGCGAAGTATACATTGGTTTGTGAGACTAGCTACCTTCATTCTATCTGTATCCCCAGCACACAAAGCCACTGATTGATTTGCTCAAGGAAAAGAAGTTCCTTCTTAAGAATCATAACTTATGTTAGGACTTCGCTATCCTCGTTGATGGTTCCCCACCTGAACTCGGTAGTGTTTTATCATAAGACTACTATGTGGTCATGCTTGTCTGGGACAGCGTGTTCACATGTGTTTAGCAGAACCAGCTCATGTTTTGGAGCTTGCTATCTTAGTTCATTCCTCAAGAATCTCGCAACGCCATCTCGTCGGTTTGTGTTGCAAACTTTCTTTCCCAGACATGCCGTCTGAAATATCCTATTCCCAGCCAAATCTAAATCTCAGGCAGATATGATGGTTGAAACATTCCCAGCATTTGCATTTTGTCCCCAGCTTGCACCCCATCATGCCAATTTTCCATGGGATGCCCTTCTCAGCAGTTGCTGTCCGGGATCATCCTCAAAGTGGTCCTGTCATGGGTCCCATCCATTTCAGGTGATAAGCAAAAGTCATCCATTGCGTTGTCTTCAACAAGGTAGTCCACATCATCCATCCTAATCCGAGTATGCCATTTCTTCGAGCTCTTCCAAACGATCAATTGTAAATTGCCTTAAGATGGTATGAAGAGTTTCAATGATCTATGGATCAAAAGTAATTCTTTTTGCCACTTAAGAGGATAGTTCTACGAGTCACGCCTCTCCCGAGGTGCCCCGTTTTGGAATCGTGGCAATTTCCCTCGCTACTTTGAAACCCTCGTCAAATTGTTTCTTCTCTCGCTTCTGATGCATGTTTTGCCTCTCAGCTCCAGAGATGTTTCTATGCCTCATTCCGTGAGTTGATCTTGTGATCATTAAGATGATCCTAAAGTTCTCGAACCTCAAGAAGACCGATTCTCCTAAAATCCTTCCTTTCTTCTTGTTGTCATGTTGGATGTAGTTCTCAAAGCAAGATGTCGAGATCAAGGTGATGCAATGAGTCAATACCCTCGAGAAAGACATCTGGATCGTGAAGATCATGATAGCCTTGTGTCCCCTCTGTCTTCCTACCTCACGTCTTGAATCTCGGGACGAGATTCTTGTTTAGTGGGGGTGAGTTGTCACATCCTTAGTTTGGGTAATGCTTAGTGCTAGCATCTTGTGTTGCATCATGTCTAAATTCTAACAAGTTGAACTGAGGAAATTTTAAAGCCTCAAAAGATTAATTAAAAGAAGGGAAAATAACCCTAAAAATTGCATTCAATGAACCCAAAATGCTCTTCATTGATGTTTGATATTTTTGGCAATGGTCTTGATCCAAACCAAAAAGAATGAACATTTTTGAAGAATAATTTTGGTCACTGATTTTAAATCATATTGTATTTTGAATTTGAATTTATATTCATATAACTAGAATATATCTTCAAATGCTCCTGAAATAATTTCTGGGCATGTGGCTAGGTCCATTTCTGCAACATAAAATATTTCAGAAAGATTTGGCATGAGTTTAAATTCTATTTTGAATTTAAACAATGGCAAATAAATAAATAAAAGAAAACAAAACAGAAAAATAAAACAGAGCAGAATCATACCTACTAACCTGGCCCAGGAGAGAATCGGCCTAGCCCACTAGGGGCGCCGAGGTCTTCTTCCACCTCTGCCAGTAGGCAGAGGGCGTGTGCCCGACGCGCGCGACGCCACCTCCAGCCTGCTTGCTCGCCGCTGGAGACGGGCCCGAGCGCCACGACACCCCCTGGACCCCCTCGCTCCTCTCTCTCACTATCTGCTCTCTCCTTCGCCCCCTAGTCCCCTCCACGAGCACGACTGAACGCAGCCGTCACCACCGACGAGCTCCCCCACGGCCACAGCCATCTCCGAGCCTCTCCGACACACCCCCGAGCTCCGCCTCAGCCGCCTCTTCCTCCTCGACGATCCGCCCGGCCTCGGACGCGCTGCTTCATCGCCACAATTGCCGTTTCCGTCGCCGGCCACCGAGGCACCTCATCGGTCGATTCTCCACTACTAGTGCGCCCCCGAGGCCGCCGACCACCCCTGCAGACCTGCCGTGAGCCCCTCTTCCTTTCCCCTCTACTCTCGTGCCCATGCTCGTCCCCTAGCTCCGTTCCCACTTCAGCCGAAAGCTTCTCGCCGCCGGCCATGGCGTAGCTGTGGCCACAGCCGCGCAAGCTCACCACGGAGCGCGTCACCGTGCTCAGCACATCACCTGGATGCCGTAGCACCCGGCCGTTCGCTCCGCCGTGCCCCACAGCCCCATTCCCAACCTCGCCCAAACTCCGGCCGCCGCCACGAGCTCGCTTCCGGCAAACTCAGGCCACCCCGCGCCCTCCCGTTGGTTCCCCTGCATGCACGCGGGCATGGGCTCCCTCCTGGTGCCCTCGTAGTGTCGATCCGTCGCCTCTGGTGCAACTCCGACGAACGCCACCGCGGTTTGAGGTCGCCGCCGGCCAAAACTCCGGCGGGCTGACGTGTCCGGCTTAATTAGCCACTAACCACCCTGTTTAGTTTAACACTAGACACTGACACGCGGGTCCCAGCCGTCAGGTTTGACCTAGTCTGGCGCTGTTGACCGCTGATGTCACACTGATGCCAGGCTGATGCAGTAAATCCTTTTATGGATTTATTCTTTTACAGGAAATTCCAGAAAATAGTGTTAACTTATAAAAATCATATAAATTCAACTGTAGCTCAGATTGAAATAATTTATATATGAAAAATGATCAGAAAAATCCAATTTATCCATCTGTACTGGTTTCATACATGTTAGAACACTTTAACCTTGCTGTTTAGGTGAATCAAGTTAATGCACTAATATGACTTCATGAAATGGGTTTGCATTTGAATTTTTGGTTCAAATGGACTCATTCCAATCTGTTCTAGCTTGCATTAGCCCAAAACACATTCATATTGCCATGTCATAGCATGCATCATATTGTTGCATTGCATTGATTATGTTCCCTCTTGTTTGCCGGTAATTGTCCCCTCTCGATAGAGGTGGTTCCGACGATGAGTTCAATGACACTGATGAAGAGCTATATTATCTTCAGAAGTGCTAGGCAAGCAAAACCCCCTTGTTCATTCCGATACAATCCCACCCTATCACTCCTGCTCTCTTTTACTGCATTAGGACAACAACGATTCAACAGTTACATGCTGCGGTAGTTGAACCCCTTTCCTCTACATGACCTGTCATTGCCACAGTAAATAGATGAAACCCACTAGCATGAGTAGGAGTTGTTTGAGCCCTGATGTGCCTACTCATTCATGCTTGTTGTCATGCCTGCTACTTCTTAGTGTTGAGTCGGGTCTGATTCATCGGGAATGAATTGGAATGTGGTGAACATGTCCTACTGTTGAGAGCTAAGTGTGTGAACACGATTTGGTAAAGGTAGCGGTGAGAGGCCATGTAGGAGTACATGGTGGGTTGTCTCATTGTAGCCGTCCTCAGGAACTGAGTTCTGTGTTTGTGATCCATGAACAGTTACTACCACACATTGGGTTTCGGTAACTTGGCCCCTCTCGACTTATTAATCAACATGATCTCTATCCAGGAGTTGCAACTAGTTTCTGGTGTTTGTAGGTAGTGTTAGTAGTCTAACAAGTGGTACCCGGTACAGGTGGGCTTGGGACAGACTAGGCACCGTGGCACGGTGTACCAAGCATAGATCCATCCGTCGAGGTGGGCTTGGGAACCCTGCACACATCGTTTGGGGCCGTGAGCGACACCCCGGTCGGATCTCCTTGTGGATGGAACCTGAATAGGCGATAAACCTGGACTAGAGACTTGTGTGGTTAGTCTGGTCATGGCCGACTCCCTCGCCAGGCTTCTGCTTGAAGGTTGCCGAGGTACATGACGTGTACATGGTGGTAAATGGCGAGAGCGTGTGTGAAGAAGTACCCCCGTGCAGGGTTATCATTATCTATTCGAATAGCCGGATTCCTCGGATATGGAAAATTGGACCCCTTGAATAGTTCATAGACAAGTGAAAGTGGATACTCTAAAATGCGCAAGATAAGCGTGAGTGCTATGGATGGCGTTCTCATAGGAAGACGGGAGCGGATCCATAGTGGTGTACTGGTATGGTGAATATGTGGACTCGTGTGCGCCACCTCAAAAGAGTTAATTGCAGTCGTAGTTCAGGATAGCCACCGAGTCAAAGCTGGCTTGCTGCGGTTAAACTCCACTACCCCCTTTGTTGATACCGATGCATATGTAATTAGTTCTGATGTAAGTCTTGCTGGGTACATTTGTACTCATGTTTGCTTATTTTATGTTTTGCAGAGAGACTTCAGTCTCACTAATAGTTCCTCGTGGACTTCGACCTTTAGCTTGTTACCTCAGCTACGATCTTGTGCCCTCGGCAGGATCTGGTAGATAGTCAGGCTTCTCAGCCTTCTTCATTTGTAGTTGTCTGTACTCAGACAGTTAAGCTTCCGCATGTGCTTGTTGCTTGTATGCTCTGTATGTTGGGTCATGAGACCCATCTTTGTACTATCTCGCTCTTCGGAGCCTAATGAATAAATACTTGAGTCATAGAGTTATGTTGTGATGCCATGTTGTATTTACACATATCGGGCATATTGTGTGTATGATTGAAATCATTGGTATGTGTGGGATCCGACAACCTAGTTGTTTATCCTTGGTAGCCTCTCTTATGGGGAAATGTAGTCCAGTGCTTCCATGAGCCATAGTAATCCGCTACAGCCCAGTTCACCGGAGTCCTGCTAGCCCCGCACTACTGCTCCGGAACACTTGAGTGGCTGGCCTGTGATTCACTTCGTTCCTGTGTCTGTCCCTTCGAGGAAATGTCACGCAGTGACATCCGGAGTCCTGCCTAGCCTGCTATAGCTCGGGTTCCCAGAGTCCTGTTAGCCCAGTGCTACAGCCCGGATTCACACGCTGCTGACCGACAAGCTCGATGTGATTCATGTATGCCTGTCCCCATGGGTTAGTGCCGCTTTGGGTTCACGACTAGTCATGTCGGCCCGGGTTCTCTGTCATATGGATGCTAGCGACACTATCATATACGTGAGCCAAAAGGCGCAAACGGTCCCGGCCCAGGTAAGGTGTCACCCGTGGGAATACCGTGTGTGGGGCCGCAAAGTGATATGAGGTGTTACATGCTAGATCGATGTGGCTTAGGATCGGGGTCCTGACAGTTACATCACAGCCAGTGGCCACGAAAGGAAATAGAGTTCATCGATGAGATTCCTGAAGCCCCGCCAAGAGCAACCACTGTCGCCCCTCAACCGGCGATGCTCTCCTTGCCAGAGCAGCTCTCGCGGGCTGATGCATCAACCTGTGATCAGCCGGACCGACTTTGTGGCATACAGGCCATGTCATCGTCTGCCCCAAAGAAGCCAGTGGCAAGACCTACAACTGTTGATGATGCACCACCGGTTCAGATGCCGGCCGCTGAAGCAACGGGGGGAGACCCAGCTGCAGCACATGCTCAGTAGACCAACCTGGTGGAACAGACTGCTAAGCAGTCTGATGCTTCGGAACCGCCTGTTAAGCAGTCTGTAGGTCTAGAACTGACTGCTCATCAGTCCATCGGTCTTCAGGCGCGTGATAAGCATACCAATGCATCAACACTTCCTGCTCAGCAAACCAATGCGTCGGCACGGCCTCCTCAGCACACCGACAAGTTGGCACCACCTGTGCAGAAACCCGACATAGCTTCAACGCATGTTCAGCAGTCCGATGACTCTACTCCTACAGCCCAACAGTCCGTCACTGCAGCACCGCCAGCTCAGCGGCCCGGCATAGATAAACAGTCTGCTAAGAAGTCCGTCCAAGCTTCACCGTCTGGTCGGTAGTCTACCGTGCAGGCAACCAGACGTTTTGCCAGAAATGCTTCAAGTACCAAGAAGGTAGTGGCCAAAAAGGCTACACCCCCGACCACGAGGAAGCGTAGCGGGAACGTGAAGAGGAAAGAGAACGATTGCCTCTTACTTAAAGCACTCATCGCCCAGAACCAAATTAATAGCAGCTTGTTCGAATCGGGGAGTAATATTATTTCTGGCGCCATGGATGATAAACAAGTAGAATTATTGCTTGCTAAAAGAAAAGCAGACGTACTTGAAGCACGCAATTACGTCCATGGCCAGCCATTTCTTGTTGGCGAATACTTTGATGAGTGCAGCTCCAGTTGCCGCGAGTTACATGAATATTGCATGGATCAAATGTCAGAAGGTCATCACCATTTGCTAGTCCACTACAACAGAGATAACTTCCGACACGATGCTGGTTCCATCATTGTGAGTTTCGAGGACTTACATCTCTTCTTCAACTTCAACGTGCTCGATGCCACTCTTGTTAGATGCGTGATTTTGTAAGTACTTAACAAACTCTGATCAACTTCTCCATACAAGGATGTAAATGATAAATAGCTAACTGCATTTTATTCCTCTCAGGGGATTGAACGCGTAGAGAAGACAAAGTGAGAGTGTGTATTTCATAGATCCTGCATTAGCAAATGGCACAACATTACATGAAAAGGACCGATGGGACTGGGCTGTTAACACGGTCGTCCGTATCTTCGAAAACATGTCCCATGCAGAATCATTTCTCTGGCCATATCATGAAGGGTAAGTCAAGTAAACAACCACTCATACACTGATTGTCTTTTAGATTTCGACATCATTCGTAAGTTCATGGCTTTCTTAATATGTAGCAATCACTGGATATTGGCATTCATTGTTCCAAATGAGAACACAGTTTACTACATCGATTCTCTCAGAGAGCCAACAAACGCTCAGGATCTGACGCATTTTCAGCAATTCTTGGATAGGTATTGAATTCTATGATGTTGAAATTAGTTTGCATTCATATCTGGTTCAATAATTGATGTTTTCAAAATTCATCATCATTTGTAGTGTGCTCACATTGTGGGAAATTAAAAAGGGAACTTGTTCAAGAGGAAACTACCTCTGCAGCACGAGATCATTTCTCCGGTAACACACCGAAATCCATTATTTTCGGAAAATTTATCCAATAGTCTGCAAGTACCTTCCCTTACGCTAGTCAAATGTTCAAGCTTCTAAATAAACCCGTTTCTATTTTGCCAAAGAAAAAATAATACATCTAACACCGATTAGGTTGTTCCTAACATGACAAATACATGACTAATTTTGTACAAAAAATTTCAGTGTCCTCAGCAAGAAACAGGGACCAACCCTTGTGGATACTATGTTTGCGGACACATGATCTCCATCTGCAAATCTATTGATAGTTGTGACGATCCTCGCGAATTAGTACCAGTATGTCTATCTTAATTAATATATTCTACTCCACTCATATGGCACATTCTCATCTTAAAAATACTGCAGCTCATCTTAAAACCGAGGACCCCTGAACCGCTCCCGGCTGGAGAATTGCTGATGGTTCGGAGATTTATCAGCAACTTCTTCCTGGATCACTACATCAATCCCACTGGTGATAATGAAGATTTCAGCATGCGTTCTCCTGAAACATTGAGTAAGAGTTAGCCGCTAAACATATAACGCATGGATCCATTGTTTTCCATCTGATGAGGTCTTCGTACTTCATACACTATGATTAATTATGTAATGCATATATGTGTGGACAAATCATTGGAATTTAGCTACCATATGTTCAATTGCAATTGTTGCGAAATCTGATGAATGTTCTTCATCTGGACACTATTTGTTCAAATTAATATTTTGGCGAATTTGCTTTTTCCGCACCAATTCAAAATGGGATATTTTTGTTTATTTGTTCAATTGAATATTGTGGCGAATTTGCTTTTTGTGTTCTGATTCAAAATGGTATTATTTTGTTTTAACCTGGCAATTGCTCCGCACACGGTTCAACTAAATGAGTGTGTGTGATCCACATCAGAAAGCATATGTCAATTGTATTGGAACCGTCGGTGATACACAGCAGACCGCAAACGATTCGCAGCGCTACTACGTGTGTGTAGGTTCTCCAGAACCGTTTGTGATATCGCGTTATCACACACGAGAACTGGGAGTAAACCATGCCCAATGCAAAATACAATCCCAATCGTATTTTTTTAGGAAACATGTGGGATCCCAAACGAAAAGCACACGTCACTCTTGCGGCAACCGTCGGTAATACCTAAAAAATCACAAACGGTCTGCAGTACTTGTATGTGTGCGAAGGGGCTCCTGAACCGTTTGTGATAGAACATTATCGCAGACGGTAATTGTTGGAAAACGTGTGCGCTGGAGTATAGCATGGCAGACGGGTTACGCAGAAAACTCGTGTGCGAAAGGGCACAAATCACACAAAGTTCATATGTTGGCCCGTGTGCCTTACATACTATTTCCCAAACGGTTCGTTACGACAGACCGTATGGTTTCACTGCGTCATTAGAAACGCTTAATCACCGATACCACACGTGCGAAAGAATTTAGTGTGTGCTGCATCGCACACAATTACATTTTGCAAGGCCTCTGGATCACTGTTCCATATCCCCGATGGTTTCTGGGTCATGTGGGAAGGACCCCCTATCGCACACACTCACTTGGCGATGGTTCAGAAGGCCATCGCGGAAAGGGGTTAAAAACCGTTTGTTTAGGACCGACGCGCACCAGTGAGATATACCCTATTGATGATGTGGCACACAGTATCAATTGCCTCAATCCAGAAGTGACGAGGCATCTTGTATTCATCAAGCATAGTGCAAGCCATCTCAACAAGGGCCATGTTCTTGCATTCCACGACGCCATTCTGCTGAGGAGTATAGGGAGCAGATAACTCATGAGTAATACAAGTTCGTCAAGATAGTCATCAACACCAGTATTCTTGAACTCAGTTCCATTGTCACTTCTGATGTGCTTGATCTTCACACCAAAGTTGGTTGAAGCCCTCGAGGAAAATTGTTTGAAGACTTCCTGCACTTCACGTTTGTAAGTGACAATATGCACCCATGTGTAACGAGAGTAATCATCAACAATAACAAAGCCATATAGAAATGCTTCATTGGTGAATGTAGACTAATGATTAGGACCAAAGAGATCCATGTGAAGCAATTCAAATGGATGAGTGATAGTCATGATGGTCTTTGCGGGATGCTTGACCTTGGTCATCTTTCCAGCTTCACAGGCTCTGCACAGGTGATCCTTGAGGAATTTGACATTCTCAATGCCAATGACATGCTTCTTCTTCGTGAGCGTGTGCAAGTTCCTCATGCCAACATGACCAAGTCGTCGATGCCATAGCCAGCTTTCTGAAGCTTTTGCAAGTAGACATATAGCAGGTTGTGGTCCTGTAGAGAAATCAACAATATACAGATCTCCTCTTCTAAAGCCTTCGAAGACTTTGGAATTGTCAGCTTCCATGATCACAACAAAACGATACTTGCCAAAGATAACAACCATATCAAGATCACAAAGCATTGAGACTGACATGAGGTCGAATCCTAAGGACTCGACAAGCATGACTTTGTCCATGTGTCAATCTTTTGAGATCGCAACCTTACCTAGACCCAATACCTTGCTTTTGCCT
Organism: Triticum dicoccoides; assembly: GCF_002162155.2. Taxonomy (NCBI): domain Eukaryota; kingdom Viridiplantae; phylum Streptophyta; class Magnoliopsida; order Poales; family Poaceae; genus Triticum; species Triticum dicoccoides. Next base: position 564,729,294 of record NC_041388.1, on the reverse strand, counting down.
TTGTCAGCATAGGTGATATGCTTCAGATGTGATGGAGATAAGGGAGCGTCCACCAATAAGTTCTTGTCACCAGTCATGTGATTTGTACATCCACTATCGAGGACCCACTCAGTGGCTTTGGGTAGATCATCTTGTAGATGAATTAGTGCAACTTACACTACTGCAGGATGCTGCTAACGTGACACTACGATCAGAGACCCTTTCACCAAACTGTGTGCGATGCATCAATCACAAATGGGGATGTAAAAAACGTCAAAAAAGGTGCAAAACATTTGCAATGGAGGATGCATCAAACAAGGTTCAAATTTTATTTGCGTGTGCGATCCAGGGCAGACAGTTCAGTCCAATGAACAGTTTGCGATGAGGCGGAACAACAGAAACGGGCAGCCTGATGAAGGCATGTGCGATATAGAGCATACGGTTCACTCGGATGAACTGTTGGTGATTAGGAAACACAAAAGAAAGGGAAGCCAGATGAAGGTGTGTGCGATATACAACATGCAGTTCACTCGAATGAACTGTTTGTGATTAGGCAACACAAAAGAAATGGTCAGCCAGATCAAGGTGTGTGTGATTGAGGGCATACGCTTCAGAAGGATTAACTGTTTGCGATTAGGCAACAGAACATAAACGGGTAAGCCAAATCAAAGTGTCTGCGATTGATGGCATACACTTCACATGGATGAACTGTTTGCGATTAGGCACAACAAACTGAAACAGTTAGATAGATCAACGTGTGTGCACTAGACAGGCACACCCATCCTAATTAAAAGAAGCGTGCGCGATGGTAATAATGAGCGCGCACAGTTGTTGGAACAAGACGTGTGCTGACATTGCCTATTGTGGTGCACCCTATGGTGCAAACGCCACGTACGCGACCGAGAAGGCGTACGTGCCCACGTTACACCTTTCGGGAATAGTGTCGCACTTATAACCGTCAGTAAAGTTTGAGCATGTGTCCCGTCACAATTTTTTTAGAATAATAGGGACGCCGCGTCCCGTCACATTACAAATTGCAAACCTGTTCACACCGATCAAAACCTAAACAGTTTCCCACTTAGGAGTGTATTACTATGCGGTTATAAATACTACTACTCCAAGATGACTGCACATTCCTCCTCAACTCCTCATCCACAAAAAGTCAAAAACAAACTAGTCATTCATCATCGTTCCCTTGCGTTCGTCATGGCCAGTGTGAGTTCTGGGTCGAGAGATTGCCATCACGGAGAGGCGAGCCTGGAATTGGGAGCACGAGAGATGTCCCGCCTCACCGTGATAGCGGCCAACATGTCTCGCCGCACGGCCGTAGCAGCAGAGAGGTCCCGCCACACCACCGAAGCAGCACGGAGGACCCACCGCGCTGTTGATGCAGCAGACTGGTACGGCCGCGCCACGAAAGCAGAAGAGATGTCCCGCTGCGCCGTGAATGCAGCAGAGATGTCCTCCCACACCGCGGTGGCCTGGGAAATGCCTCGCGGGAAGGCGAGGACTCTTACAGGCGCATGCGTGCCCTCGTCCTTAGGTAGATAGATCAGATCTAAAGGTGGTAGAGGTTGCAGGATGACCTAAAAGCCTTGATTTAACAGTCTACCGACGTCATCCGGCAACTAAATGAGAGCAATGCAAAGCTCCGGGCCGAGCGCGACCTGCTAAGGGCGAAGATCGTTGGAAGTGCGGAGCAGTAGGAGCAGACCATTGCCTTGTTGGAGAGGACCGGCATCATCATCAAGAAACTTATGGACGAGAATGCCATGCTGCGCATCGAGCGCACAAGGCTGGTGGAGGAATTCGTGGATGCTCTCAAGCAGCATCTTGAGGACAAGAAAGAGCTCGTCGCCGCTCGCCGCGGAGACTAATTCCCGCGGCCTGCAGCAACGCATCAAGAAAGTAGAGATCAGCAAGACGGATCGTTGTATTCCTTCTTCTTTTACCCTTGTGTATTTCGGGCGTTGCCGCATGTGGCTTTTTTTAATTATGTTTCTAAATATGTAAGACAATTATTATCCACTTTCATCGTCCTTATATTCATCATGCTTGCTATAAGTTGCAGTCGATGCTATATAGGTCCATCGGATCTTACATCAAGATCCGTGCAAAAATTTCTTTTCAGATTTTCATTTTTCTATCTTAAATCTCAGTCCAGTGAGACATATAGCCATGCCATAGAACAGGTGCTCGAGCACCATTAATGGAGACGTCGGGAGGGAGGTGCGTGGCGGGTAGCGGTCAAAGGGCTCTCCTCCCGATGAGCACGCGTAGGGGTCTGATCACACGCCTCCTGTACTCAAATAGCTACCCCGCATGACACCTCCTAGCCAATTAAAAAGGGGACGCGTGGCCGCACATAATTGGTAAGTCGAACGCCCACGGTTTCAATAATACTTGTGTTTCCGATTTGTAACGTGACAGCACTTGTTCCAAAATGACTTTGTCGATTGTTAATGTGTGGGCCTTCGCAAATCGGGCAAAAAAATTACCACAACATGTTGGTGCCATGTCATGAGACCATGCCAAATTCATGATTTTCAGGCGTGTTTTGGAATTACAGGAATTAAAAACACCAAGTTTCTCAATCTTTCCGGCCGAGCCACGACGCCCAGATGTTTGAATTTCACTCCCATCTCTTGCATGGGACCTAGAAATTCACCAAAGGACACACATGTGATTTTTCAAACAACTTTGGTGCACTGGATCATGTGCTTGTAGTTCAAATTTGAATTATGCACATTAAATGCCTAGAAACTCAATTAATGTATAAAAAATGCCAAACAAACCCGGAATAATTCCAAAACTTAGCACGGTACTTCTATTTGGTCTAATCTGGCTGTGTAAAAAAATTAAGGCGGGAGAAGGCAGTGTACGTATGTCGTTTCGCACACGGAGGTGACACGTTCCCTCTCGGAACCACGAGCCTTCTTGAGGGAAGCTCTGGTTTGCAAGAAGCTTACACCAAAGCTTGTCCCAATTCGGCCAAAAAAATTACCGCAGCATGTTGGTGCCATGTCATGACACCATGCCAAGTTTCGTGATTTTCAGGCGTGTTTTGGAATTACAGGAATTAAAAACCAAGTTTCTCAATCTTTCCGACCGAGCCACGATGCCCAGATGTTTGAATTTCACTCCCATCTCTTGCATGGGACCTAAAATTCACCCAAGGACACACATGTGATTTTCCAAACAACTTTGGTGCACTGGAGCATGTGCTTGTACTTCAAATTTGAATTATGCACATTAAATGCCCAGAAACTCAATTAATGTATAAAAAAGGCAAAACGAGCCCGGAATAATTCCAAAATTTAGCACGGTACTTCTATTTTGTCTAATCTGGCTGTGTAATAATTTAATGCGGGACAAGGCAGTGTACGTATGTCGTTTCGCACACGAAGGTGACAGTTCCCTCTCGGAACCACAAGCCTTCTTGAGGGAAGCTCCGGTTTGCAAGAAGCTTACACCAAAGCTTGTCCCAATTCGGCCAAAAAAATTACCGCAACTTATTCGTGCCATGTCATGACACCATGCCAAGTTTCATGATTTTCAGGCTGGTTTTGGAATTACAGGAATTAAAGAACCAAGTTTCTCAATCTTTCCGCCCGAGCCATGACGGCCAGATGTTTGAATTTCACTCCAATCTCTTGCGTGGAACCTAGAAATTCACCCAAGGACACACATGTGCTTTTTAAAACAAGTTTGGTGCAATGGAGCCTGTGCTTGTATTTCAAATTTGAATTATGCATATCAAATGCCCAGAAACTCAATTAATGTATAAAAAAGGCGAAACAAGCCCGGAATAATTCCAAAATTTAGCACGATACTTTAATTTGGTCTAATCTGGCTGTGTAAAAAAATTAACGTGGGAGAAGGTAGTGTACGTATGTCGTTCCGCACATGGAGGTGACACGTTCCCTCTCGAAACCACGAGCCTTCTTGAGGGAAGCTTCGGTTTGCAAGAAGCTTACACCAAAGCTTGTCCCAATTCGGCCAAAAAAACACCGCAGCATGTTAGTGCCATGTCATGAGACCATGCCAAGTTTCATGATTTTCAGGCGTGTTTTGGAATTACAGGAATTAAAAAACCAAGTTTCTCAATCTTTCCGGCCGAGCCACGACACCCAGATGTTTGAATTTCACTCCCATCTCTTGCATGGGACATAGAAATTCACCCAAGGACACACATGTGATTTTCCAAACAACTTTGGTGCACTGGAGCACGTGCTTGTAGTTCAAATTTTAATTATGCACATTAAATGCCCAGAAACTCAATTAATGTATAAAAAGGCCAAACGAACCCGGAGTAATTCCAAAATTTAGCACGGTACTTCTATTTGGTCTAATCTGGCTGTGTAAAAAATTAAGGCGGGACAAGGCAGTGTATGTATGTCATTTCACACATGGAGGTGACACGTTCCCCTCTCGGAACCACGAGCCTTCTTGAGGGAAGCTCCGGTTTGCAAGAATCCTACCCCAAAGCTTGTCCCAATTCGGCCAAAAAAACTACCGCAGCATGTTGGTGCCATGGCATGACACCATGCCAAGTTTCATGATTTTCAGGCATGTTTTGGAATTAATGGAATTAAAAAACCAAGTTTCTCAATCTTTCTGGCCAAGCCACGACGCCCAGATGTTTGAATTTCACTCTCATCTCTTGCATGGGACCTAGAAATTCACCCAAGGACACACCTGTGAATTTTCAAACAACTTTGGTGCACTGGAGCACGTGCTTGTAGTTCAAATTTGAATTATACACATTAAATGCCCAAAAACTCAATTAATGTATAAAAAGGCGAAACAAGCCCGGAATAATTCCAAAATTTAGCACAATACTTCTATTTTGGTCTAATCTGCCTGTGTAAAAAAATTAATGCGGGAGAAGGTACTGTACGTATGTCGTTTCGCACACGGAGGTGACACGTTCCCTCTCGGAATCAGGAGCCTTCTTGAGGGAAGCTCCGGTTTGCAAGAAGCCTACACCAAAGCTTGTCCCAATTCGGCCAAAAATATTACCGCAGCATGTTGGTGCCATGTCATGAGACCATGCCAAGTTTCATGATTTTCAGCCGTGTTCTGGAATTACAGGAATTAAAAAACCAAGTTTCTCAATCTTTCCGGCTGAGGCACGATGCCCAGATGTTTGAATTTCACTCCCGTCTCTTGCATGGGACATAGAAATTCACCCAAGGACACACATGTGATTTTTCAAACAACTTTTGTGCACTGGAGCTTTCTTGATGGAAGCTCCGGTTTGCAAGAAGCTTACACCAAAGCTTGTCCCAATTCGGCCAAAAAATTTACTGCAACATGTTGGTGCCAGGTCATGACACCATGCCAAGTTTCATGATTTTCAGCCGTGTTCTGGATTTACAGGAATTAAAAAACCATGTTTCTCAATCATTCCGGCCGAGCCACGACACCAAGATGTTTGAATCTTATTCCCATTTCTTGCATGGGACCTATAAATTCACCCAAAGACACACATGTGATTTTTCAGCAAACTTTGGTGCATTGGAACATGTGCTTGTAGTTCAAATTTGAATTATGCACATTAAATGCCCAGAAACTCAATTAATGCATACAAATGCCAAACGAACCCAGAATAATTCCAAATTTAAACACGACACTCATGTACTAGTTGCATGTTCACTGTACGTAAATGTTCTAGCAATTCAAACACCATCCTTTCCCTCCGTAACACCATTTTGTCTTTCAAAACATAATGAAAAAATGAGGTATACCACAAACAGTTTACTAGGAAGAATCGTGTGGGATGCGATATAAAATATCTTGGCGCACCGTCTTGTCTGGCTTACGCAGGAAGCTTCGTCGTCTACAATCCATCGCGCCCGCTTGAACCACACTTGTGCGCCAGTTTCTCGCGGCACCGAATGAAATTTTTTTGCCACCGCGGAAATATCTATCTCCCCGCCCCCTCCTGAAAGTGCGTTATATCGACTAGAGGGGGGTGAATAGGCGATTTTTATGAATTCTTCATTGAGGAATTTGCGGGTGAGGAAATTCCTTAGTGAAGAACTACTTGCAACGGAATCAGTACTCAGATGTAAAGATAATGGAACACAATCATGGTCATCATGATGAAATGAAGACAAGCACAGAGTAAAGAAAGCGTAAACATAGGATAAAACAGGATGAAGACAAACAGGCTGAAGAAATTGAACTGAGGAAATTGAGAAAGTCTTCAGTCAAAGTCTTCAAACAGATATGAACAAGCACACAACACAGTAATGAGGAAATGAAAGAGTTGAGGAAATAGAACCAGTAAGCTTGGTGAAGACAATGATTTGGTAGACCAGTTCCAACTGATGTCTCAGTTGTACGTCTGGTTGGAGCGGCTAGGTATTTAAACCTGAGGACATGTGACACTCCAAAATTTTTATTTGGTTTTCAGCAAAAACTTTGTTGGTTTTTGAAAAGAGGCCATTTAAATTTTTTCCAGAAAACCTTCCTCTTAAAAACTTCTTTGGCAAGGATTTTTATTTTTGTATCTTCTTCAAACTATGGTGTTTGATCATTTAAAATTCTTTCTCTGATGGTTCCCTTCTCAAAGTATATTTTTGGAAATTATTCTTTTTCTTATAAAAAGAACTCTATGAATTTTGAGGTTTTTCTTATCTTGAAAACCACCCATGGTTTTACCATGTCTCCTGCAGTAAATCTTCTCAAAATCCTTCCCTCCACCTTTGAACAATCTAAATTCTCTGTCTCAACAAGTCCAAACAAGTTTTGGATTTTATTTCAATTATTTTATCTCTCAAATCATTTCTGCCAATTATTTTGAGCATGAGTGATTTTCAAAGCAAGTACCCTAATGCCTTTGATCCTTGATCCCAAACCAACTCCCCTGGATAGTCCTTAGTACCCACAACCTAGAACCATCTTGATCCACTCTTCTTCTTTTCAAATTTTTCAAATTTTACTCTCTGCAAGTTTGGACCAGATTTTCCAAATTTGGTGAAATTCATATCTTCTCTGCTCCAAAAATTCAGGCCGTCTCCTGGTGCAATGAGAGGCCACTCCACCAAAAATCAGCTCAAGCAGAGCCTCCCTCATACCAAAAACATTCTGTCGAACACCTGAGCTGCACTGTTCCTATGCACATTCAGAAAATTCAAAGAAACTTCAAGGTTCAGTGTCGTTTCTCTTCGTCAGATTTCAGTCACGCGGCCACAGTGCCCTTGGCACATTGCTCGCCGCCTGGCCTGCTTGTCCGGAGTTCCACACGCGCGCTTGGCGCCTTCCTGGCGTCGATGGCACCCTGGCCCGCCTGCGCTGGCGTGTCTTGCGGCGGCCGAACCACCTTAGCGGCCGACAGGGAGCAGAATGGCGGCTCAACGCCGTTCGGCGCCGCCCAATCCTCCTGGTAGCTCCGCGTGGCCTCATGCACGCCAGCACACCCCGTTGCACCATCGCCGTGGCCCGGCAAGCACTGGGCACGCTCTCTGCCGCCGACGGACCCGCGCCGCCCTGTTCCGTCGAAACCCAACCCAAGCTCTTAATCCAAGTCCGTTTAGCGTCTAAATGGAACCAGTGGACCTCCACGTTGATGCCCAACCTCATAAACTCCCCGACCGAGCACTGCGCCGCCGTAATCCATCGCCGGAGAACCCCGTTCACGGCCACCGCCCCGGATCGCGTATAAAAGGGGACCCCGAGCTCGCCCTCGAGCACACACCCTCACTACACCCCACAGACACCCCGCCAGGCCACTAGGAGGACCTCGAGGAGGTCTCCTCCCCCAACTCCGGCCGCCTCGTTCCGCCTCGGCCACCAACTCAATTCACTCCGGTGAGGCCATCCCCGACGCCCAAACCTCGTCAGTAGCCTCCTCGAGCACCCAAGAGTCTAACCCCCACTCCAATTTGATCTTCACAGCTCTTTCCGACGAGGCCCACGACCGCCCGAACCACCGTCCGCCGGAGCAAGGGCCGCCGCCGATGTGGTGCTCGCCGGCGACCACCACCACCACCAACCGATGCGGAAGGACGCATTGAACACAGAGGTACCCTCCGATCCCCCTGCCTCGCGGTGGATCGCCGCCGGCGACCACTGCGGCTCTCGGGCACCGTCGAGCTCTGCCGCCCCGTTTGAAAATTCAAACCTGACGGGTGGGACCCGCCCGTCAGCCTCCCAGTTCTTTTTAAACGAACCGTTTTCTGAAGGCGTCTTCTGCCAAAGTACGTCACCCCTCTGGGCCGGCGTATTTTCAATCGAATCGTTTTCTGTTCTTATAAGTTAGCCCCTGGGAACTTTCTGTTTCATTACAGATGAGTCCCTGGACTAAAACCCTTATAACTTTTTAACAGAAATGTATTTTTTGATTGATTCTTTTTTTGTTCTCCTTAAAATTTTGTCTAGTTTTTTATCAGATTTATTTGAAAAATATTTGTAATAATTTTGTGCACCTCACGGTATTTACGTTAGCGCGTATGTTTCTTTATACCGTAGATACGGAAGGAGGTGACGGGACCGCGAACTTCACCGAGCTAGGCTCCGACTACTCTGAACCAGGCAAGCATGTTTGAACTTTTGATATGATGATTGTTTTGGCATGTTTGCATTAAGTAGTTTCATGGCATGTTGATGAGCATACCGACGGATGTCATGTTACATGCAACAATGAGACAAGTGAGTTCCGAAAATCCATAAGTGGATGAATGTGAGTATGCATGGCCATGTGTTGGCATGAGGATGGTTAAGATGGCAGTGTTGTAGCGTGCCAGTCTTATGCCAGACTATATGACTTCAGTGTCAACCCGTATCGGTCCAGTTCCTTCCATTTTTCCTTCCCTGTACTACCACATGTTTTCCGCAAGGAATATGGCTTAGTAAGTTGCAAACCGCTTTCTTGGTACACACCAAAAGGAGAGGCCGTGATGATGGTTCCATGGCCCTGGATTAAAGCCAGTCATCCGGTCAGGGGGCGTGGGTGTTTCCGGTTGGGACCGAGAGGGGGGCACCCCTTAGAGCGCGCGTATATAAATTTGATCCCATGCTATTCGAGATTGTGATCTCCCCGTCTCAAAAGTTTTTCTTGGACGATGTCTAGGGTGATTCCTGGCATCAAGAGGTAGGATGGGTGTGTACTGGTTAGCTGTGTTTTCTTCCGAAATACCGTAAACGGAACTAGTCCTTCGTGACTACGGAAATCCGTTGGCTGTGGGAAAAATTTTCGTACAAACTCTGCAGAGTCATATATTCCTTTGAACCATCTATTCCATGTCCAAGTTCGGTATTATCTTATACCGACAAATGTCAGTTTCGATGACAGAGACTCCGGTGAATCACATGAGTGCTAAGTCCGATTAAATGTTTATTCCTGAGGATGGACTAACCCTTTTATTATCATGAATTGAATGTTCACTATGAGTATTATTTACTTGTGAATAAAAGCCCTTTCTGCGATGTCGCTCAGACGTCCGACTGTGGCATTGTTATTATTTAATTTCAATAAAAGCCCTTTCTACGATGTCGCTCAGACGTCCGACTGTGGCATTGTTATTATTTACTTTCAATAAAAAGCCCTTTTTGCGATGTTGCTCAGACGTCCGACTGTGGCATTGTTATTATTTACTTTCAATATAAGCCCTTTCTGTGATGTCGCCCCGACGTCCGACTGAGGCACGCATGTCTTTTATTTTTAGTTTAAGCCCTTTACGTGGAGTCGCTTAGACGCCCGACTGCGGCATGATCTTTATTTATTTGTTCACCCTTCGAGGTGTCGCTTCAGACACCCGATCGGTTTCCTACTATTTTCTTTATGTTGGGTTACAGGCGGACTACCGCCAATTCCCTTCTTACTTACCTTGCTTGCTAAATTTTGAATGTGCATTGGTGAATTAATCATAACGCATCCATGCATGCATTTGTTATATCTTACGTCCGAACTGTCTTGCGAGTACTTTCAAAGTACTCACCTGGCTTGTTAATTTGGCCAGATGCTGACGAAGGCGATCTCATGGATGAAGAATTTGATAGCGAGTCCGACGCCTAGAGGAATCCCAGTCAGTCTCGTGCGACCCTGGATTTGGTCACTGTATTATATCTGCTTCCGCTGCCAAATAAATTCATCGAGCCTCGCCTCGACGCTCGATGAGGTGCCAGTTTTAGAGTCATGTATCACACTGCCCGCTGTGATTTTCCACCACCACCCTATCCTTGAGTCAGTAGTATGCCTCCACACCACTGTGTCATTTCCACCATTATGTATAATTATTGGCGTGCTTGTAATAATTTGGTTGAGCAACCGCAGCTCGACCCTGTAATATATTTTATGCTACTGGCTTAATGTCTCAAGAATTTTTCTACCAGTGAGGAGGATTTTACTCATCCTGGACTCAAAAGATTGGTTTCTCAATAAACATTTTTATTGGAAAACCGGTCGTGACAAGCTTGGTACCAGAGCCAGGCTGACTGTAGGAAGCCACTAGGTGCGATCGCTAATCGGTTATTAGCATAAGAGCTAATTCGTGTTGCTCCGCCTCTAGCGCCCGCTCCATCTACTCGGTGCAGCACTCCACGTCTGGAGCCTATTAGCGAGGAGGAAGTCGAGTCCCCAGCCTCGCTACGCCTCACCCTCGGCAGGGCAAAGGAGATCGTCAACATCTCCGCCTGAGTACGCTTAACCGCCATGCAATGTACCGCTTTGTACGATATGTTTATATGTACATAGGTTGTGAGGAGTAGCTTGTTTGCGCATCATGTAGGATCTGGAGGAGTGCACTAGCCTAAATAACATGTCAGGATTATGTGCGCATATCCTGAGTGATGTATTGTATAATTACCGCCTGCGTGTAAGATATGTAATGAGCAGTCCTTCTCCGTGCACAAATCGATTTGTTTTTCTTAAGTAAGCTTGGTTATTTAATTTTATTTGCCAGCTTTGTGCATTTCTGGAATTGTTTTTGCGACCCTTTTCGCTTTTCTTATGAGTTTTACAAAATGTATCCCCAGAGTGAAAAATGTCTCGTCCTTGGACTCACTCCATGCCAACTCCTCCAGAGGAAAATTATGATACACAACCCGGCAACAAGTTCACACAGGGACAGTCAAGCCAACAGGGCAGTGAATCGGCACTTTCACAAATGTGTCGCCTTTATGAGCAGAGTCAGCAACAACATCGGGAAATGACGAACCAAGTCATCAACATGGGAAATCACCATGGACAGTATCAGCAGCATTCCAAGTTATCTGAGCTACAGAAGACACGTCCCCAAACATTTTCTCATACTAACAAGCCTCTTGAAGCCGAGGATTGGCTTCGAGATATGGAGAGAAAATTAGTTATTACAAAATGTTCAGACCCTGAGAAGGTACTATATGCCCCGCACTATCTCACGGGAGTAGCTGCATCATGGTGGGAGAATTTTCTGCACATGCAGCCCAACAAAAGTGATATAACCTGGGATGATTTCAAGGAAGGTTTCCGTGGTGCACACATTCCTAAGAGTATTATGAAAATCAAGAAGAGAGAGTTCGATGACCTCAAACAAAGGAACATGACAGTGTCAGAATACAACGGTCAATTTACTCTATTGTCTCGCTACGCCAATGAAGAACGTATGACTGAAAGCAAGAAGATGGAGAAATTCCTTGACGGTCTGGCGCCCGCGCTTAAATGCCAACTGGTCGTGCACACTTTTCTAGATTTTAAGACACTAGTGGACAAAGCCATTACTCTGGAAAATGAGAGGCGTAGCTTGGAGGATATCCGCAAGCGAAAAAGAGACCAGACTACTCTTGCACGCAACCATCGAAGCAAGACAGATTTTCAGAAAGGTGGGACACACAAACCTACGACAAACGTCTCACGCCCAACCAAGAATTTCCATGCAAGGGACAAGGAGTTCACATATCGCCCAGGCGTTACTTGCTACGCTTGTGGGGAAGAAGGGCACTATGCCAAGCAGTGCCCCAAGCCAAGGAACTCGACCCCAAAGCCGAACAACGGTGGCAATAATTCAGCACCCAAGCGGAACAATTTCAACCCCAACAACAACCACAGGAAGGGTCATCTGAACCACGTAACCAAAGAGGAGGCACAAAATGCTCCGGATATCGTACTCGGTACGTTTCCTGTCAACACAATACCTGCAATGGTTTTGTTTGATTCTGGAGCTTCTCACTCATTCATCTCAAAAAGTTTTGCTTTGCAAAATAATTTTTCGATGTTCCCCTTGGAAAAATCCATGATCATCAAGTCCCCTGGGATTCAGCAAGTTACTCAGAGTTACTGTCAAGATGTGGTTATTGAGTTCGAAGGATTGGAGTTTCACGCCAATCTTATTGTATTGGAAAATAAAGGACTGGATGTCATCCTAGGGATGGATTGGTTAACCACCAACAAAGGTTTTATTGACTGTTTCAACCGGACCGTAATTCTCACACACCACCACGGGAAGACAATAAGAGTGTCAGCCAAAGAAAGAAAAATACCCCGGCAACCGAGATTGAATAAGGTGGACGTTTCTGAGCTAAACAAGGTTCCAGTAGTGTGTGAATTTCCAGACGTATTCCCCAAAGAACTACCAGGCATGCCACCAGACCGAGAGATAGAATTCAGCATTGAGATAGCCCCAGGAACCACCCCCATATACAAGAAACCATACAGAATGGCACCATCCGAGTTGATTGAGTTGAAGAAACAAATAAAGGAATTGCTGGACAGGGATACATTCGAGCCAGCTCCTCACATTGGGGATCACCAATTTTATTTGCCAAAAAGAAGGATGGAACACTGAGATTGTGCATAGACTACCGAGCACTTAACATGGTCACAGTCAAGAACAAATACCCGATGCCCCGGATAAACGATTTGTTTGATCAACTCACTCAAGCCAAGGTATTCTCAAAAATTGACTTAAGGTCAGGATACCATCAATTAAAAGTGCGAACAGAAGATATCCCCAAAACAGCCTTCACCTCCAGATATGGACTATATGAGTTCACAGTAATGCCATTTGGATTAATGAACGCCCCCGCATATTTTGTTCACCTCATGAACAAAGTATTTATGAAGTTTATGGACAAGTTCGTTGTGGTATTCATCGATGATATTCTGGTATGCTCCAAGACACCAGAAGAGGACGCGGAACATATCAGGATTGTGCTAGGAGAACTCAGGAAACATAAATTGTATGCCAAGTTCAGCAAGTGCGAATTTTGGTTAAGACAAGTAGGCTTTCTGGGCCACGTGCTGACCCAAGATGGTATCGCAGTGGACCCGGAGAAAGTCAGGGCCATACTTGGCTGGAAGTCACCAGCCAGCGTAACGGACATACGAAGTTTCTTGGGAATGGCAGGATATTACCGCAGATTTATTGAAGGATTCTCCACCATAGCCAAGCCAATGACGCAATTACTCAAGAAGGACAAGAAGTTTGAATGGACAGAAGCCTGCGAGAAAAGTTTCCAAGAGCTAAAACGGAAATTAACGACAACACCGGTATTAATTGTGCCAGACATACACAAGAATTTTGAAGTGTATTGTGACGCATCCCGAAAGGGCCTCGGGTGTGTATTGATGCAAGAAGGCAAGGTTGTCGCATACGCTTCAAGGCAACTTCGCAAGCATGAGGAAAATTATCTCACTCATGACTTAGAAATGGCAGCAGTCATTCATGCACTCAAGGAATGGAGGTATTTCTTACTTGGAAATCGATGTGAAATATACACGGACCATAAAAGTCTCAAATATATTTTCACACAGCCAGAACTAAACTTACGGCAACGACGCTGGTTGGAATTGGTAAAGGATTATGATGTTGGTATCCACTATCATCCAGGAAAAGCAAATGTAGTGGCCGATGCTCTTAGTCGGAACCCCAGCTCCAACGAAAACAGTCTGCAAAGCTTGAGACCGGAATTCCAACAAGAATTTGCCAATCTCAACTTGTTAATGATCGCGGGAGGCACCATATCAAACTTGGAAATACAGCCCGACCTTGTGGAGAGAATTAAAGAAGCTCAGCCTGGTCACCCCAGCATCGAAGGAATTAAACGAAAGGTGAGTATGGGCAAGGCCTCGGAGTTCGTCATAGACGATGGAGGAATATTATGGTACGGAGACAGACTCTGCGTGCCAAATATAGAGGACCTCAAACAGCAAATTCTAGCTGAAGCCCACACCGCCCCATATTCGATCCACCCTGGAGGAACCAAAATGTATAAGGATATTCAGGAAAGATTTTGGTGGCATGGTATGAAGAGGGACATAGCCACATTCGTTGCATGTTGCGATTCTTGTCAACGCATAAAAGTTGAGCATCAAAGACCAGCCGGACTACTGCAACCAAACAAAATACCTGAGTGGAAATGGGATGAAATAGGGATGGATTTCATTGTCGGACTACCTCGGTCACGACACGGGAATGATGCCATATGGGTCATCACCAATAGATTAACCAAGGTGGCACATTTCATTCTAGTGAAGACAACCTGCAACACTCAGAGGCTTGCCAGGATTTACCTCTCCCGTATAGTTTGTCTGCATGGAGTCCCGAAGACTATAATATCCGACAGAGGCACTCAGTTCGTCTCGAGATTCTGGGATCATTTACAACAGGCTCTGGGAACTCAACTGGCCTTCAGTACAGCCTACCATCCCCAGACTGATGGACAGACTGAACGCGTAAACCAAATTTTAGAAGACATGCTGAGAGCATGTGTCCTCACCTATGGAACCAGTTGGGAAGAAAGCCTGCCATATGCCGAGTTCGCATACAACAACAGTTACCAGGCCAGCCTACAGATGGCACCATTTGAGGCTTTATACGGACGGAGATGTCGTACCCCATTAAATTGGTCAGAGACCGGAGATAGCCGCATCTTCGGCCCAGACATGCTCAAAGAGGCCGAGGAAAAGGTCAAGCTAATCAGAGATCGACTCAAGACCGCTCAAAGCCGACAGAAGAGTTATTACGATCAGAAACATCGTGGGGTTAATTTTGAACCCGGTGAGTTCGTGTACCTAAGAGTATCCCCTATGAGGGGATTGCAACGATTCAAGATTAAAGGAAAGCTAGCGCCAAGATTCATCGGACCATTCTGTATAGTGGCACGAAGAGGCACGGTGGCCTACCAGCTAGACTTACCCGAAGAATTATCCGATGTCCACGACGTGTTCCACGTCTCGCAATTGAGGAAGTGCGTAAGCAACCCAGAGAAAAAAGTATCCCATGAGAACACTGACGTGCAGCCAGACCCCACTTATCGGGAACGCCCAGTAAAAATATTAGAGGAGTCTGAAAGGAGGACCCGACAGAAAACCATCAAGTTTTTCAAAGTTCAGTGGAGCAATCACACCGAAAGTGAAGCAACTTGGGAAAGAGAGGATTTTCTTCGGACAGAGCACCCACACTTATTTAAGGATCAGCTGAAATCTCGGGGACGAGATTTTTCCTAAGGGGGTAGGTGTTGTGACACTCCAAAAATTTTATTTGGTTTTCAGCAAAAACTTTGTTGGTTTTTGAAAAGAGGCCATTTAAAATTTTTCCAGAAAACCTTCCTCTTAAAAACTTCTTTGGCAAGGATTTTTATTTTTGTATCTTCTTCAAACTATGGTGTTTGATCATTTAAAATTCTTTCTCTGATGGTTCCCTTCTCAAAGTATATTTTTGGAAATTATTCTTTTTCTTATAAAAAGAACTCTATGAATTTTGAGGTTTTTCTTATCTTGAAAACCACCCATGGTTTTACCATGTCTCCTGCAGTAAATCTTCTCAAAATCCTTCCCTGCACCTTTGAACAATCTATATTCTCTGTCTCAACAAGTCCAAACAAGTTTTGGATTTTATTTCAATTATTTTATCTCTCAAATCATTTCTGCCAATTATTTTGAGCTTGAGTGATTTTCAAAGCAAGTACCCTAATGCCTTTGATCCTTGAGCCCAAACCAACTCTCCTGGATAGTCCCTAGTACCCACAACCTAGAACCATCTTGATCCACTCTTCTTCTTTTCAAATTTTTCAAATTTTACTCTCTGCAAGTTTGGACCAGATTTGCCAAATTTGGTGAAATTCATATCTTCTCTGCTCCAAAAATTCCACAAAAATTCAGGCCGTCTCCTGGTGCAATGAGAGGCCACTCCACCAAAAATCAGCTCAAGCAGAGCCTCCCTCATACCAAAAACATTCTATCGAACACCTGAGCTGCACTGTTCCTATGCACATTCAGAAAATTCAGAGAAACTTCAGGGTTCAGTGTCGTTTCTCTTCGTCAGATTTCAGTCACGCGGCCACAGTGCCCTTGGCACATTGCTCGCCGCCTGGCCTGCTTGTCTGGAGTTCCACACGCGCGCTTGGCGCCTTCCTGGCGTCGGTGGCACCCTGGCCCGCCTGCGCCGGCGTGTCTTGTGGCGGCCGAACCACCGTAGTGGCCGACAGGGAGCAGAACGGCGGCTCAACGCCGTTCGGCGCCGCCCAATCCTCCTGGTAGCTCCGCGTGGCCTCATGCACGCCAGCACACCCCGTTGCACCGTCACCGTGGCCCGGCAAGCACTGGGCACGCTCTCTGCCGCCGACGGACCCGCGCCGCCCCGTTCCGTCGAAACCCACCCCAAGCTCCTAATCCAAGTCCGTTTAGCTTCTGAATGGAACCAGTGGACCTCCACGTTGATGCCCAACCTCATAAACTCCCCGACCAAGCACTGCGCCGCCGTAATCCATCACCGGAGAACCCCGTTCACGTCCACCGCCTCGGATCGCCTATAAAAGGGGACCCCGAGCTCGCCCTCGGGCACACACCCTCACTACACCCCACAGACACCCCGCCAGGCCACTAGGAGGACCTCGAGGAGGTCTCCTCCCCCAACTCCGGCCGCCTCGTTCCGCCTCGGCCACCAACTCGATTCACTCCGATGAGGCCATCCCCGACGCCCAAACCTCGTCAGTAGCCTCCTCGAGCACCCAAGAGTCTAACCCCCACTCCAATTTGATGTTCACAGCTCTCTCCGACGAGGCCCACGACCGCCCGAACCACCGTCCGCCGGAGCAAGGGCCTCCGCCGACGTGGTGCTCGCCGGCGACCACCACCACCACCAACCGACACGGAAGAACGCACTGAACACAGAGGTACCCTCCGATCCCCCTGCCTCGCCATGGATCGCCGCCGGCGACCACCGCAGCTCTCGGGCACCGTCGAGCTCTGCCGCCCCGTTTGAAAATTCAAACCTGACGGGTGGGACCCGCCCGTCAGCCTCCCAGTTCTTTTTAAACGAACCGTTTTCTGAAGGCGTCTTCTGCCAAAGTACGTCACCCCTCTGGGCCGGTGTATTTTCAATCGAATCGTTTTCTGTTCTTATAAGTTAGCCCCTGGGAACTTTCTGTTTCATTACAGATGAGTCCCTGGACTAAAACCCTTATAACTTTTTAATAGAAATGTATTTTTGATTGATTCTTTTTCTGTTCTCCTTAAAATTTTGTCTAGTTTTTTCTCAGATTTATTTGAAAAATATTTGGAATAATTTTGTGCACCTCACGGTATTTACGTTAGTGCGTATGTTTCTTTATACCGTAGATACCGAAGGAGGTGACGGGACCGCGAACTTCACCGAGCTAGGCTCCGACTACTCTGAACCAGGCAAGCATGTTTGAACTTTTGATATGATGATTGTTTTGGCATGTTTGCATTAAGTAGTTTCATGGCATGTTGATGAGCATACCGACGGATGTCATGTTACATGCAACAATGAGACAAGTGAGTTCCGAAAATCCATAAGTGGATGAATGTGAGTATGCATGGCCATGTGTTGGCATGAGGATGGGTAAGATGGCAGTGTTGTAGCATGCCAGTCTTATGCCAGACTATATGACTTCAGTGTCAACCCGTATCGGTCCAGTTCCTTCCATTTTTCCTTCCCTGTAGTACCACATGTTTTCCGCAAGGAATATGGCTTAGTAAGTTGCAAACCGCTTTGTTGGTACACACCAAAAGGAGAGGCCGTGATGATGGTTCCATGGCCCTGGATTAAAGCCAGTCATCCGGTCAGGGGGCATGGGTGTTTCCGGTTGGGACCAAGAGGGGGGCACCCCTTAGAGCGCGCGTATATAAATTTGATCCCATGCTATTCGAGATTGTGATCTCCCCGTCTCAAAAGTTTTTCTTGGACGATGTCTAGGGTGATTCCTGGCATCGAGAGGTAGGATGGGTGTGTACTGGTTAGCTGTATTTTCTTCTGAAATACTGTAAACGGAACTAGTCCTTCGTGACTACGGAAATCCGTTGGTTGTGGGAAAAAATTACGTACAAACTCTGCAGAGTCATATATTCCTTTGAACCATCTATTCCATGTCCAAGTTCGGTATTATCTTATCCCGACTAATGTCAGTTTCAATGACAGAGACTCCGGTGAATCACATGAGTGCTAAGTCCGGTTAAATGTTTATTCCTGAGGATGGACTAACCCGTTTATTATCATGAATTGAATGTTCATTATGAGTATTATTTACTTGTGAATAAAAGCCATTTCTGCGA
The DNA here is from genome assembly GCF_002162155.2 of Triticum dicoccoides. Taxonomy (NCBI): domain Eukaryota; kingdom Viridiplantae; phylum Streptophyta; class Magnoliopsida; order Poales; family Poaceae; genus Triticum; species Triticum dicoccoides. The sequence goes on along the minus strand of NC_041388.1, from coordinate 564,710,813 downwards.
TGTCGCTCAGACGTCCGACTGTGGCATTGTTATTATTTAATTTCAATAAAAGCCCTTTCTGCGATGTCGCTCAGACGTCCGACTGTGGCATTGTTATTATTTACTTTCAATAAAAGCCCTTTTTGCGATGTCGCTCAGACGTCCGACTGTGGCATTGTTATTATTTACTTTCAATATAAGCCCTTTCTGTGATGTCGCCCCGACGTCCGACTGAGGCACGCATGTCTTTTATTTTCAGTTTAAGCCCTTTACGTGGTGTCGCTTAGACACCCGACTACGGCATGATCTTTATTTATTTGTTCACCCTTCGAGGCGTCGCTTCAGACACCCGATCAGTTTCCTACTATTTTCTTTATGTTGGGTTGCAGGCGGACTACCGCCGATTCCCTTCTTACTTACCTTGCTTGCTAAATTTTGAATGTGCATTGGTGAATTAATCATGACGCATCCATGCATGCATTTGTTATATCTTACGTCCGAACTGTCTTGCGAGTACTTTCATAGTACTCACCTGGCTTGTTGATTTGGCCAGATGCTGACGAAGGCGATCTCATGGATGAAGAATTTGATAGTGAGTCCGACGCCTAGAGGAATCCCAGTCAGTCTCGTGCGACCCTGGATTTGGTCATTGTATTATATCCGCTTCCGCTACCAAATAAATTCATCGAGCCTCGCATCAACGCTCGATGAGGTGCCAGTTTTAGAGTCATGTATCACACTCCCCGCTGTGATTTTCCACCACCACCCTATCCTTGAGTCAGTAGTATGGCTCCACACCACTGTGTCATTTCCGCCATTATGTATAATTATTGGCGTTCTTGTAATAATTTGGTTGAGCAACCGCAGCTCGACCCTGTAATATATTTTATGCTATTGGCTTAATGTATCAAGAATTTGTCTACCAGTGAGGAGGATTTTACTCATCCTGGACTCAAAAGATTGGTTTCTCAATAAACATTTTTATTGGAAAACCGGTCGTGACAGGACACACAGTCCTCACCATATTCTCCTTGAGCTAAGGTCACACAGACCTCGCCCAATCACTCGTGGTAAGTATTCAGGTGACTTCCAAACCTTCACAAACTCGGTCACTCAGCGATCCACAATTTCCTCTTGGATGCTCTAGACCATGACGCCTAACCGTCTGGAAGAAGCACAGTCTTCAAAGGTAACAAGCGTTGGATCTACACAAGATCAATCTCTTTGGTGATGCTCAATCACTTGGGTTTGTAGGTGTTTGGGTTTGGGTTTTCCACACTTGATGATTTTCGCTAAAAGTCCTCGGAGGATGGGATGCTCTCAAATGACAAGTGTCAGTTTCTCCCGGAGAAGCCAACCAGCTAGTAGTTGCATGGGGTGGCTATTTATAGCCTAGGGAGCATCCCGACATGATAAGACATAAATGCCCTTCAATGATATGACTGTTAGGTGGGTAGATATTTTGGAACAGCTGGCACATAGCACAGCAACGGTCGGAAATTTGAGTATCAAATTCCTCAGGGCTATCATGTTCCTCGCTGTGTAGGCAATCCGCACTAGCGAATTCCTAACTCCTCGGTCAGAACAAATTCCTCAGAGACCAGAAGAACTTCGTCTCTGTCACTGAAGAATATGACTGAACTGTATGAGATTTCCAATGGCTTCACTCGAAGGGATTGGTACGTGTAGGATTTTGAGTTGAGCATCACATGGAAATTTTTCCTTAGTATTTCCTCGACCCCCTTTAACAGTACAGTGTTTCTTATGACTCAAGAAAGAGAAAATGAAACTACGGAAACAAAAGTCTTCACGCTTCATGTTCCTCGAATGGATACCTAGTCTTCAAGGTCACACCAATTTCTTCACTTTCAAAGTCTTCTGAAAGTCTTCAGAAATCCAAAGTCTTCAGTCGAAGAACTTCATTTTTAGGGGTCGAATTTCTCTGTAGATGTCAAACTCCTCATAGACTTATAGACCTGTGTACACTCATAAACGCATTAGTCCCTTAACCTATAAGTCTTCAATACACCAAAATCACAAAGGGGCACTAGATGCACTTACAATCTCCCCCTTTTTGGTGATTGATGACAATATAGGTTAAGTTTTTCAACAGGGATGATCATATGAAGTGTAAATACTGATAATGAGGAATTTGATTGCAAGATATAGAAGAACTCCCCCTGAAGATGTGCATAGTGAGGAATTTGCTTTTGAAGCAATGCACACTTGAAGAGTAGAATCATGGAGATCTCCCCTATATCTTGTAATTCATACACGCATTTGACATATAATATGTAGAATTTGAAATGCATGATGAAATATGGTGACTGAAGTAATTCATCATGCATGCATTAACATTAACGAGGAATAAGCATGCAGAAAAACACAGCAAAAGTATTAGGCCACCATAGAGTTTAAGTTTACAACTCGATCCAACAAAGTCATTAGAAGAACGAGAGTTGTAACTTAGCAAAAAAACGCCCATATAGGTAGACCCGCTTGAAGACTAACTCAAATTTCTCCCCCTTTGTCATCGAATGACCAAAAGGATCGAAAATGAGGACTAAGGCCCCTGAAGAATATCATGTTGATGGAGGAGCGCCAGCATTGTTGGGGTCGTTTGTCGTAGTAGGGCCTACCGCAGTGTCGTCCAAGTCTTCATGCTCGTCGGTTTCGCGCGATGAAGAATATGAGCTGGCCACTAAGGAAGGAACCTTGACCTTCTTGTATTTGTTCGGTGGAGGTGCAGACCAGTTAAATTCCTCCTTGAGACACATTTGCTTCAGACCTTCTTCACCGTATACATGTGACAGAATAGCCCAGGTGCGACCGAAGACTTCATGGAGGTAGTAATGGTTTTTCTTCATTGCATTATGTGTAGCAGTCATGTTGTGAAGAATAGAACCAAACTGACGCTTAACTCATTTATGGTTTCGATCCACCTTCTGGTGAAGACTAAGCAGAAGCTCACGGTCAGTCATCACTCTTGGAGCTGTGGCTTGAGGATTTGGCTTGGATTCATTAGCAGCAAAATCATGAGTGGAAGAGTCATCATTGGTGGAATAAGATGCAGCTTTGCAAAACTAACCATCCAATGGACGAATGCCTTCATCAATAATCACTGGTGCCTTGCCCTTTTCATGAGATGAGGAATATGTCCGCTTGAGGACTTCAATTGGGGGCAAGTAGCTGAGGTGATTCTGAAAATCAGCCTTGTAGTTGAGTGAAGACCTTGTTCTGAGGAATCTCATATTCCAAGGAGCATAAGGCTTCAACTCAAACGGAGAGAGTGCAACATTTTCCAGAGTCCTCATGAAGAAATCGTGATAGTTGACAGGGATGCCATGCATGATGTTGAATAGCAGATTCTTCATGATGCCAATGACTTCTTCATCAGACAAATCGTGGCCTTTGATAGGACTCATTGTCTTCGTCAGAATGTGATAGACTGTTCTTGGCACATACAGAAATTCCTTCATGAGGAATTTGATCCTTGGGGCTTGACCGGGCTTCAGAGGCTTCATAAGCACTTGCATGTAATGAGCAGTGAGCTCAGGCTCTTGGTATAGGCAACAAGCACCTTCAAGGCGAGGACTGATTGGCAGGGCATGAAGCAATTCAGAGGCTGGTGCTTTATAATGAGTGTTTTTGGTCATCCAGTACATAACCCAGGTATTCACATCATCAGCATCTCCTGTGATGTGCAGTGTTGCATAGAACTGAAGAATAAGTTCTTCATTCCAATCAACAATGTCAGAGCAAAAGTTGAGGAGGCCTGCGTCATGAAGGACACTGAGGACAGGGGAGAAGCACGGCAGGGATTCCATGTCCACATGAGGAATGTGCCTGTGGTCGAAGACTTTATCCTTGTTGAAGAGCAGTGAAGAATAGAAGTTGGTCTGGCTGGCAGTCCAGAAGCGCTTCCTTCTAAGACAAGCAGAGTCATAAGGATTATAATCAGTGAAGAACACGTGCTCACCGAAGAAGTCATCAGCCTTGAATTTTTGTTTCTTCGAGAATGGATCCTTTGGCTTGGGCTGAGGAGTATCATTCAATTGCATTACTACCTCATGAATCGCAATCTCATGTTCCACGGGCTGAGGAATTTTAGCTTCTTCCTTAGTGGCAGCCTGGATCTTCAATTCTTCATTTACATTTTCTTCATCACTAGTGGCTGGAATCTCTTCATGTAGAAGGAGTTGCACGAGGTTCTTCAGATCCCATTTGTACTTCAATGTTGGCAGGGGACTAAGGAATTTGTTGAAGTGGTGTGAACAGAGGTGAGTTGGGGTGCTGACTTTCCAAAAAGTCATCATTAAGCACTGGTGTTGTACACCCAATGTCCACATCTTCATATTCTTGTTCTTCAACGCCAGCCTCTTCAGCAGTGAACTGAGGGATGGGCGATGAGACTTGTGGGGTTGAAGGGATTGCATCTGCTTCAATTTCTCCATCCAACTGCTCTGACGAAGCAGCAGAAGGATTGACATCATCATATTCACTTGGAATCACATATTCTTCATCAAAAGGAACAAGGTCCTTTGATGGCATGGATGAAATAGGAATAGCATCAATTGGGTTATCAAATGAACTAGTGTAAGTGCATCTAGTGCCCCTTAGTGATTTTGGTGTATTGAAGACTTATAGGTTAAGGATCTAATGTGTTTATGAGTGTACACAGGTCTATAAGTCAATGAGGAGTTTGATATTTACAGAGAAAGTCGACCCCTAAAACGAAGTTCTTTGACTAAAGACTTTGATATTCTGAAGACTTTTTGAAGACTTTGAAAGTGAAGAAATTGGTGTGACCTTGAAGACTTGGTATTCATTCGAGGAACATGAAGCGTGAAGACTTTTGTTTTCGTAGTTTCATTTTCTCTTTCTTGAGTCATAGGAAACACTGTACTGTTAAAGGGGGTCGAGGAAATACTAAGGAAAAATTTCCATGTGATGCTCAACTCAAATCCTACACCTACCAATCCCTTCGAGTGAAGCCATTGGAAATCTCATACAGTTCAGTCATATTCTTTAGTGACAGAGACGCAGTTCTTCTGATCACTGAGGACTTTGTTCTGACTGAGGAGTTAGGAATTCGCCAGTGCGGATTGCCTACACAGTGAGGAACATGATAGCCCTGAGGAATTAGTACCTCAAATTTCCGACCGTTGCTCTGCTACGCACCAGCTGTCCCAAAATATCTTATCCATCCAACGGTCATATCATTGAAGGGCATTTATGTCTTATCATGTCGGGCTGCTCCCTAGGCTATAAATAGCTGCCCCCTACAACCACTAGCTGGTTGGCTGCTCCGAGAGAAACTAACACTTGTCATTTGAGAGCATCCCATCCTCCGAGGACTTTGAGCGAAAATCATCAAGTGAGGAAAATCCAAAACCCAAACCCAAACACCTACAAACCCAAAGTGATTGAGCATCACTGAAGAGATTGATCCTGCATGGATCTGACGCTTGTTACCTTTGAAGATTGTGCTTCTTCCAGACGGTTAGGCGTCATGGTCTAGAGCATCCAAGAGGAATTGTGGATCGCCGAGTGACCGAGTTTGTGAAGGTTCGGAAGTCACCTAAAGACTTACCACGAGTGATTGGGTGAGGACTGTGTGTCCTTATATCAAGGAGAATACGGTGAGGACTGTGTGTCCGGGACTGGGTGTCCTCGAGTTTAAATACTCAGCCGCTCCAACCAGATGTATAACTGAGACAGCAGTTGGAACTGGTCTACCAAATCATTGTCTTCACCAAGCCGACTGATTCTATTTCCTCAACACTTTCATTTCCTCATTACTATGTTGGTTGCTTGTTCATATCTGTGTTTGAAGACTCTGACTGAAGACTTTCTCAATTTCCTCAGTTCAATTTCTTCAGTCTGTTTGTCTTCATCTTGTGCTATCCTGTGTTTATGCTTTCTGTACTCTGTGTTTGTCTTCATTTCATCATGATGACCATGCATGTATTCTATTATGTTTACTTCTGAGTACTTATTCCGCTGCAAGTAGTTCTTCGCTAAGGAATTTCCTCACTAGCAAATTCCTCAGTGAATAATTTCATCAAAATTGCCTATTCACCCCCCCCCCTCTAGTCAATATAACGCACTTTCAATTGGTATCAAAGCAAGGTACTCCCTTGTTCTATGTGATTTTGGTTAACCGCCTGGAGTTTTAGTTATGTCGACCGCAGGTATGAAGAAAGTGACATGCCCTATCTTTGACGGTCACGAGTATCCCAAGTGGAAGGCCATGATGAAGAAGCGCCTCATGGCGATGAACAGCGAGCTGTGGACCGTCACTGAGATTGGTCTGACTGATCTGTGCAAGATGGCGGAAGCTGATGACATTCGCAAGTACACCCTTCTCAACCTCACGGCGAAGGACATCATCTGCTCCTGTCTGTCCCGAAATCAGTTCAGGAACGTCATGCATCTTGACCATGCGAAGCTTATCTGGGACCGTCTCTCTGATGTCTATGAAGGCCATCGGACCTGTCACGATCCTTGGTTTGAGGACTTCAAGGAATCTCTCAAGTCAATGACATTTGAACCAGAATCATCATCCTCCTCACCATGTCTTATGGCAGATGGTGAACAGTTAACTGAATGCTATCTGTCTGAATCAAGTGATGATGAATCTGGTGATGAATTGGACCCAGTTATGTCAAACTTGCTTCCCTTGCTACTAAACAATAAAGAGCTTTGGAAAAGGCTCACAACATGCTTAGTAAGAGCGATGATATGTTGGGTGAAGAAATGGATCAGTCAAAAGCTTTAGCTGAAATTCTTCAGAGACTTCATTCTAAGTATGACTCCCTTCAAGATGAACATAACTCTCTCTTGTCTTATCATGAGAAGCTAAGAGTGAGTTATGAAGATCTTCAGAAGGAGCACGATTCATTACTTGCTCAACAAATCAGCGCTGCTCAGGAAGAATTTGTTCCTCCATGTTTGAAATGCATTGAACGAGAATCTGCTAATTCTTCACCTGAATGTTCAAATGCTTCTAATGCTACAAATTCTTCACCTGCCTCTGCTATCACTAATTCCTCATCTGAGGACATTGCAAGTATCACTAACGATGCAGGGCTGAAGGAATTGTACATGACAGGCATGTACAAAAGCTTCAAAGGGCATCAGACTCTTTGTGATATGCTTAAAAAGCAGATCCTCAACAGGAACCCTAGGAAAGAGCGCATTGCCTTTGAGAGGAAACTCAATGCTGATGGTACATATTGGAAGCCTGAGCAGTACCCCAAAACCTCATGGGTTGCTGCAAAGGGACCTCCAGTTGATCCATCTAATTTATCTGGCTATACATGTGAATCTTCTCATTCTTCTGATGAGTCATTTGACTCTAACTATAAACTGTTCAAAATCAGAATGGTGATGTATTTGCTAGATATGTTGGCACTAACTGCAGGAACGGTTCCCCTATGAAGAAAATCTGGGTTCCCAAAAGGTTCCTTGAAAGTCTTCAGGTGAATGTCCTCATGATACCACCTGTGAAGAATAGGAACCCCTGATCAAATTCTTCATATGGACCAAATTCTTCATATGGATCCAAGTCCTCATACAGACCGAATTCCTCACATGGATGAAATTCCTCAAAAGGATCCAAGTCCTCATATGAACATCATCATGCTAACAACTTCGTTTCGCAGGGAAGAGCCAAGGGCTATGAATATGAGCATTATTCTTCTAATCATTATGTTCATAAGTCCTCAAAGAATTTCTCTGCTTATTCATATGATTACCCTAACCCCTCTTATGTGAAACGAAATGGTTTGGCCGCTATGCCACCTTTTTCATATGGGGCTCGCAGAGTGATGAACTCTTTGCCACCCCTTCAGATGTGGGTGGTGAAGAAAAAGAACTAATCTCTTCTGCAGGGTCAGGTCTCCAGACGTATTGTAACGTCTGAAGAATTTGCTGGGGACCTGACAAAATGCCTGAAAGGACGCAGGCTAATCATGAAGAAATGAATTTTCATTTCTCACGTCCTCACGCCGCTTTATCTGTCTTACTACTTGATGAAATTGATCTGATGAATTGTGATATCATATTCTTCACTACTGAAGTATATGAGGTTCGTAAGTTGCACTAATTCATCTGCAGGATGATCAACCCAAAGCCACTGAGTGGGTCCTTGATAGTGGATGTACAAATCACATGACTGGTGACAAGAATCTATTGATGGATGCTCCCTTATCATCATCACATCTGAAGCATATCATCTTCACTGACAAAAGCAAAAGTCAGGTATTGGGTCTAGGTAAGGTTGCTATCACAAAGGATCGACACATGGACAAAGTCATGCTTGTTGAGTCCTTAGGATACAACCTTATGTCTGTCTCAATGCTTTGTGATCTTGATATGGTTGTTGTCTTTGGCAAGTATCGTTGTGTTGTGGTTATGGAAGCTGACAATTCCAAAGTCTTCGAAGGCTTTAGGAGAGGAGACTTGTATATTGTTGATTTCTCTACAGGACCTCAACCAGCCGTGTGCCTACTTGCAAAAGCTTCAGAAGGATGGCTATGGCATCGATGACTTGGTCACGCATGCATGAGGAATTTGCACAGGCTTGCGAAGAAGAAGCATGTCATTGGCATTGAGAATGTCAAATTCCTCAAGGATCACTTATGCGGAGCTTGGGAAGCTGGAAAGATGACCAAGGCTAAGCATCCAGCGAAGACTATCATGACCACTACTCGTCCTTTTGAATTGCTTCACATGGATCTCTTCGGTCCTAATCACTATTCCTCTATTTCAAATGAAGCATCTCAATATGGCATTGTTATTGTTGATGATTATTCTCGTTACACATGGGTACACCTTGTTACTTACAAACATGAAGTGCAGGAAGTCTTCAAATGATTTTCCTCGAGGGCTTCAATCAACTTTAGTGTGAAGATCAAGCACATCAGAAGTGACAATGGCACTGAGTTCAAGAATTCGGGTCTCGATGATTATCTTGATAAACTTGGTATTACTCATGAGTTATCTGCTCCTTATACTCCTCAACAGAATGGCGTCGTGGAGTGCAAGAACAGGACTCTTGCTGAGATGGCTCGCACTATGCTCGATGAGTACAAAACGCCTCGTCGTTTCTGGGTTGATGTAATTGATACTGCGTGCCATATCATCAACAGAGTATATCTTTACAAATTCTTCAAGAAGACTACCTATGAACTCCTCACTGACAAGAAACCCAATGTGAGTTATTTCAAAGTCTTCGGTGCTAAATGCTGGATTAGAGATCCTCATCACAACTCTAAATTTGCACCGAAAGCACATGAAGGTTTTATGCTTGGTTACGGAAAGGACTCGCACACCTAAAGAGTCTTCAACAATGTTCTTCACAAGATTGTTGAAACAATAGATGTGCGGTTCGATGAAACTAATGGCTCGCAAAGAGAGCACCTACCTTCTTTGTTAGATGAACCAGCACCTAAGGATTCTATCAAGCACAAGGCTACTGAAGATGTCATTCCTACTGAAGAATCTGCTGAAGAATTCATTCCATAACGTGAAGAACGTCGAGCTAATGCACCTGAAGAAAATGCTGAGGAAATTGATGCTGAAGAAAATGTTGATCAAATTCCTCAATGACAACCAGCTCATCCTCGCATTGCAAAAGAAGTGCAAGTGGAGAAGATCATCGATGACATTAGAGCACCAGGTCCTCTCACACGCTCAAAAGCTTCTCATCTATCTAAATTTTGTGGGCACTTTGCTCTTGTCTCTATCACAGAGCCCACTAAGGTAGATGAAGCATTTCTGGAGCCTGAGTGGATTCAGGCCATGCAAGAAGAATTACATCAGTTCAAGCTCAACAACGTCTGGGAACTGGTCAATCGTCCAGATCCTCGCAAGCATAATATCATTGGAACAAAGTGGATCTACCACAACAAGCAAGATGAAAACGGCCTTGTGGTGAGGAATAAGGCACGTCTAGTAGCTCAAGGCTACACACAGGTTGAAGGAGTTGATTTCGATGAAACTTTTGCACATGTTGCTAGACTTGAGGCTATTCGCATATTGCTTGCTTATGCTAACCATCATGATATCATCTTATATCAAATGGATGTGAAAAGTGCATTCCTCAATGGTAAGCTTGAGGAAGAAGTATATGTTGCTCGACCCCCAGGTTTTGAAGATCCAAAGAATCCTGACAAAGTCTTCAGACTCAATAAGGCCCTCTATGGCCTCAAGCAGGCCCCACGGGCGTGGTATGATACTTTGAAGGAATTCTTCATGAAGAATGGCTTCACACCCGGTTCACTCGATCCTACTCTCTTTACTAAATCTTATGATGGTGAACTGTTTGTGTGCCAAATATATGTTGATGATATCATCTTTGGCTGTACTGACCAACGTTATAGTGATGAATTTGCCTATATGATGAGTGAAGACTATCAAATGTCTATGATGGGAGAGTTGAAATTCTTCTTAGGTCTTCAAATTCGCCAACAGCGCAATGGCATATTCATATCTCAGGAGAAATACCTCAAGGATGTCCTGAAGAAATTCGGCATGCAGGATTGCAAAGGCATCAAAATTCCTATGCCCACAATGGTTAACTATGCACTGATGAAAATGGTATTGACTTCAATCATAAGGTATACCGCTCCATGATTGGTTGTTTATTGTACTTATGTGCATCTAGGCCAGATATAATGCTTAGTGTTTGCATGTGTGCCCGATTTCAAGATGCACCGAAGGAATCACATCATAAGGCTGTGAAGCATATTCTTCAATATCTAGCTCACACACCAACACTAGGATTATGGTATCCCAAGGGCTCGGATTTTGATCTCATTGGATATCCTGACTTTGACTATGCTGGTGATCGTGTGGACCGCAAGTCAACATCTGGTACTTGTCATTTCCTCGGACGATCCTTGGTCTGTTGGTCCTCGAAGAAATAGAACTGCGTATCACTGTCTACTGCTGAAGCTGAGTACATTACTACTGGTTCTTGCTGTGCTCAACTGCTATGGATGAAGCAAACACTCAGGGACTATGGCGTCAACGTGAAGAATGTGCCTCTCCTCTGTGACAACGAGAGCACCATTAAGATTGCTCACAACCCAGTTCAGCACTCGAAGACAAAGCACATTCAGATTCGTCATCATTTTCTTCGCAATCATGTGTTGAAGGGAGACATTTCTATTGAGCATGTGAAGACTGAAGAACAGCTAGCCGATATCTTCACAAAGCCCTTGGATGAGAAGAGATTTAGCTAGTTGCATTGTGAGCTAAATATCTTAGAGTCTTCGAATGTACTTTGAAAAGGCACTCATCCTAACACTTATGCAACATCGATGACTTAGATGTGCAACACATGAAGAAACGTTTTTCTTCAATCAATGAAGAATAACACTCTAAGTGTGAAGAAATTAATGAAGAATTTGATTCTCAGAACCCTACGACAATTGTACGCGGTGTCTGAAATCAGCATTCTTATACGGTGGGTCATGCCACCACCAAAGTTGAAAATCTTCAATTTGAGTTTTTCCTCAGTTTGAAATTCCTCAGTTGTTCAAATTCTTCAACTTTGCAAAATCTTCACTTGTTCCGTCGTTTTTCTTCATTGGCTATATATATACATATATATGAGTTTATGTCCTCTACATCATTCACTTATTGCTTTTTCTTCAAGTTGGTGTTTTCTGCTAAGTGAATGTGATCGGACCCTTCCCCCTGTATGCTATACTCAATCCAATCTATTCACAAATTCTTCATGTATGTTCCATTTGAAACTCATTCAAAATCTTCACTGTGTCCTTGTCAGCTGAAGAAATTGCGAACGGAACGTTAAAACTAATCTTATCCAAATTTTCAATTTTGCCGCTCAAACCGTTCCGCATCCCACGATGAATTTTTTATTCACCCACGATCTTACACGATCTCCACCTCTCTGTACGTGGGTGACACATGTTGTGCAAAGGACAAGGGTCAGGGGCACGTTCGTCCCAAATCTTCGGGCAAACAGTTTTTCACTGCCACTATAAATACCCCCTCACCCCTTCCTCACTTCCTTTACTCCGCTCGATCTCTCTCTCCCGCTCGAGCTTCCCAAACCCTAGCGCCGATGCTACTTCATCGTCGCCGGTGAGGAAGAGATTCACTACCTCGACCTCGTCGCCGTCGTACTGGCGCCGACGACGGAAATCTTCACCTTCGCCGCCGCCGTAGTCGTCTTCCTCCGCCAAGTTAGTGCGTGGAAGATCTACACCGACGAACTTCACTATTTCACCTCTCTGTTCGTGGTGTTCTTCATTTAGGGTAATTAAAAGTTACTTTTACTGCCCTCTTTGATTCGAAGTTTCTCTACAAAATCTTCAAAAGGTGTTTTATTCCTCAAATCCTCACACACAAAACACCTCACAAATCTTCTGCTCTTGATTCATTTCTATAAGCTTTATTCTCTTCAAGATTCCTCAGTTGTGTGGATCTTCGATCTATACAACTCTTGAACCTAAGACAAAGCACGCTTAGTGAAATTCTTCAAGACACATCTGGTCAAATTCCTCAAACTTGTTCTTTTTGAAAAACCTTTTGAGAACGCATATGACCTCTCCAAATTCCTCGCAACTATATTCTGTTCACAGGTACTCATGTCCGCTGCTGAATCACTAGGTTCTCGTCAACTTAACTCATTTGCAGCGTTCCTCGAAGAAAAACTGCATACTTCTTCAGAGAATTCGATCGTTCAAATTCCTCAGCTGAAGAATATGGCAGACAGTAAGAAACCACATAAAGGAGGAAAGAAACCTAAGGTCATGATTGCTTTTGAGATCCCTGAGGACATTTATAAAGAATACTGCACACCTGATGAAGCCAAGTTTGGCAAAGAGAACAAAAATCAGCGCAAGGTGCGCATTCAGAGGATAGAAAGGAGATGGGCAAGAGAATGGAGGGAGTACAGATATGTAACACCAAAGTATATGAAGAAATTCGCTCTCAACCCTCCGTGCCCAAGAGCCCCATTGGCACCTGGCCAAGTGGCTGATCCCAATAGCGTCAAACGCGGTGAGGACTTCCTTGAAGAATGGGCCAGGCGTCAAGCCAAGTTAGTAAGACAAGCCAGAGAAGTAGTGAGGAAATTCAACGAAGATTCTGCTGCTGCTGCTACTGCTGCCACTGAGGCCTCTGTCAAGCCAAGGAAATCAATGGCAAAGAAGCCTGCTCGTAAGCCAAGTGCTTCACCAACACTGCCCTCACGGCCAAGTTCCTCAGCTGCGCCCTCACAGCTAGGAACTTCAAAATCTTCAAAACCAATTCCTCTAGCTGCTCCTGTTCCTCCAAAGTCCTCAGTTGTTCCGACAAAGTCCTCAGCACCTGTGCATCTGGCCTCGTGCCAAAGGACTGCAGGCATCTCAATTGCCTCTGGTGTCTCAGCAAGTTCCTCAGCTGCACCAAATTCCTCATTTGGCCCCACTCTACTGAAGACCAAGGCAACTGCTGGATGAGGTCCTCGGCCAAGTCCTAAGAAGAAACAGGTCGCCTTCCAAGAGCCACCTGAAGATGATGAGGCTGATGATGATGAACTTGCGGACATCATTAGAGATAGACAACAAAGGGCCGCTAGAGCCAAAGGCACACCTGTGCCACTACTTTTGGATCCAAGGGCGATCCTCGATTACATTGATCTCTGGCATAAGGACCCAAATACACCTATGCCTGACTTCAAGTTAACACCTGGTCAAAATCACATGCTGACTCACTTCATTCAAGTGGAGAAGTGGAAGTATGACCAGGCCAGGCAGATCAAGAAGGCCCAGTACAAGAAAGAGAAGTTTCTGAAGACCAACATGGTCAAAATGTCGACTGATGAACTCATCAAAATTCAGTCTGACATCAAAACCCTCAGCAACAAATTCAATTCATACTATGCTGATTGGAAAGGAGCCAAAGTCAGGTTTGTGAAACTGACTGAAAAAATCACAAATGTTACAGCCCCATCGCAACAAGAAGTTCCTCAAGCTGAAGCTTCTGCTCAGCCCACTGAAGAACATGCCAGCACTGCTGATGACTTTCAGGATGCTGAAGAAAATGCTAGTTCCAGGGCTAATGACTCCATTCCAGCTGCTAAAGAAATTGCCAGGGCATCCACTAGTGGTGCGCCTGAAGAATCTGAAGAAGTCAGGGCAACTGCATCAGTTGCGCCTGAGGAAATTCAAACAAATTCCTTAGCTCCTCCCGCGCCTACACCAACTCCTATCCTTCCATCTGCATCATATGTGAAGAAGACCAAGGCTGCAGAGCGAGCTGTAGTGAAGAAAAGGAAAGCATCAAGTGCTTCAGAATCTTCAGCCCCAAAGAAGATGAAGCCTATGACCAGCTCTTTTGCAAATCCGATCGATGTTGTTCCAATTTCCACCATGCCATCAAAGGACATTGTTCCTTTTGGTGAAGAATATGAGATCCCAAGCGGATCTGATGAAGAAACTCAATCTGCTGCTTCGTCAGAGCAGATTGATGAGGAAATTGAAGTGGATACGACCCCTTCAACCCCAGTGGTATCATCACCAATGCCTCAGTTTACTGCTGAAGAGGCTGGTGTTGAAGAAATTGATGATGAAGACGTGGACATTGGAAGCACAACACCAGTGATGAATGATGACTTTTGGGATAGTCAGCATCCCAATTCTCCACTCTTCACCCCACTACAGCAAATTCCTCACTCCCCTGCACCAACAGTTCAATTGGGCTCTGAAGAAACTCATCCCACCTCGTCTGTCCATGAAGACATACCAGCCACAAGTGCTAAAGAAACTGCTGCTGCTGAAAATGTGACAACTCAGACTACACCTGAGGAGAAACCAGAAATTCCTCAGACCGATGAACCTGATCGCGATTCCTGAGGTCGTGATGCAACTCACCGACACCCCTCTGCCAAAGCCAAAGGATCCGTCCTCAAGGAAGAAAAAGTTCAAGGCTGAAGACTTCTTTGGCGAGCACGTATTCTTCACTGATTACAACCCATATGACACTGCTCGCATAAGGAAGAGGCGTTTCTGGACTGCTAGTCAAGCAAATTTCTATTCCTCAGTGCTATTCAACAAAGACAAAGTCTTCGATCATGCACATATTCCTCACGTGGATATGGAGTCTCTGCCGTGCTTCGAGCCAGTCCTTAGTGTTCCTCATGACGCTGGGCTACTTAACTTCTGCACTGACATCTGTGATTGGAATGAAGAACTCATTCTTCAGTTCTACGCAATGCTGCACATCACAGGAGACTCTGAAGATGTGAATTCATGGGTGCTCGACTGGATGTCTAAAAATACTCATCACAAGGCACCAGCGTCTGAATTGCTTCGTGCCCTACCACTCAGTCCTCCCCTTGAAGCTTCACGTTGTGTCTATAGTGAACCTGAGCTTTCAAATCACTACATGCAAGTTTTGATGAAGCCTTTGAAGCCAGGGCAGGCCCCTCGAACCAATTTCCTCGTCAAGGTATTACTGTATGTGCCTCGGACTGTCTATCGCATTCTGTCGAAGACAATGAGTCCTATCAAAGGCCATGACTCAAATGATGAAGAAGTCGTTGGCATCATGAAGAATCTGCTTTTCAACATCATTCATGGCATTCCCGTCAACTTCCATGATTTCTTCATCAGGACTCTGGCCAATATTGCTATGTCACCGTTTGAGCTGAAGCCTTATGCGCCATGGATTATGAGATTCATCAGGACAAGGTCTTCACTCAATTACAAGGCTGACACTCTGAACCACTGCATCTACTTGCCTCCAATTGAAGGCATTCGTCCATTGGATGGTCAATTTCGCAAGGCTGCATCCTATTCCACCAATGATGACTCTGCCACACATGACTCTGCCGCCAACAATGCCAAGCAAAATCCTCAAGCCACAGCACCCAGGGTGATGACTAATCGTGAGTTACTCCTCAGTCTTCATCAGAAGGTTGATCGCAATCACAAATGGGTCAAGTGTCAGTTTGGTTCAATTCTTCACAACATGACTTCAACACACAATGCAGTGAAGGAAAACCACTACTACCTCCATGAAACCCTCAACCGCACCTCGGCTATTCTGTCTCAAGTCTACAGCGCTGAAGATCTGAAGAAAATGGGTCTTGAAGAAGATTTTGACTGGGCTGCACCTCCTCCGAAGAAATACAAGAAGGTCAAGGTTCCTTCTCTGGTGGCCAGCTCCTATTCTTCATCGCGTGCACTGATGAAAATGAAGACTTGGATGACACTGCGGCAGGCCCTACTTCAACAACCGACCCCGACAACGCTGGCGCTCCTCCATCAACTTGATTATCTTCAGGGGCGTTAGTCCTCAGCTTCGATCATTTTGGTCATTCGATGACAAAGGGGGAGAAATTTGAGTTAGTCTTCAAGCGGGTCTACTTTATCGCCCAACGTTTTTTTGCTAAGTTACAACTCTCGTTCTTCTGAAACTTTTATTGGATTGAGTTGTAAACTTAAACCCGATGGTGGTCTCATACTTCTGCTACGCTATTCTGCATGCTTATTCCTCGTTAATTTTATCGCACACATGCTGAATTACATCAGTCACCATATTTCATCATGAATTTCAAATTCTTCATGCTATATATCAAATGCGTGTATGAATTACAAGATATAGGGGGAGATCTCCATGATTCAACTCTTCAAGTGTGCATTGCTTCAAAAGCAAATTCCTCGCTATGCACATCTTCAGGGGGAGTTCTTCTATATCTTGCAATCAAATTCCTCAATATCAGTATTTACACTTCATATATTTATCCCCGTTGAAAACTTAACCTATATTATCATCAATCACCAAAAAGGGGGAGATTGTAAGTGCATCTAGTGCCCCTTAGTGATTTTGGTGTATTGAAGACTTATAGGTTAAGGATCTAATGTGTTTATGAGTGTACACAGGTCCATAAGTCTATGAGGAGTTTGATATTTACAGAGAAAGTCGACCCCTAAAAATGAAGTTCTTCGACTGAAGACTTTGATATTCTGAAGACTTTCTGAAGAATTTGAAAGTGAAGAAATTGGTGTGACCTTGAAGACTTGGTATTCATTCGAGGAACATGAAGCGTGAAGACTTTTGTTTTCATAGTTTCATTTTCTCTTTCTTGAGTCATAGGAAACACCGTACTGTTAAAGGGGGTCGAGGAAATACTAAGGAAAAATTTCCATGTGATGCTCAACTCAAATCCTACACCTACCATTTGATGGGTTTCATAGTAATTTCAAAAAATTTCCTACGCACACGCAAGATCATGTGATGCATAGAAACGAGATGGGAGAGTATTGTCTACATACCCACGCAGACCGACTGCGGAAGCGTTGACGCAACGTAGAGGAAGTAGTCGTACGTCTTCACGATCCAACCGATCAAGTACCGAAACTACGGCACCTCCGAGTTCGAGCACACGTTTATCTCGATGACGATCCCCGTACTCCGATGCAGCAAAGTGTCGGGGAAGAGTTCCGTCAGCACGACAGTGTGGTGACGATCTTGATGCACTACAGCAGCAGGGCTTCGCCTAAACTCCGCTACAGTATTATCGAGGAATATGGTGGCTGGGGGCACCGCACACGGCTAAGGAATAGATCACGTGGATCAACTTGTGTGTTTCTGGGGTGCCTCTGCCTCAGTATATAAAGGACCAAAGGGGGGAGGCTGGCCGGCCACATAGGGCGCGCCAGGAGAGTCCTACTCCCTCTGGGAGTAGGATCCCCCCCCCCAATCCTAGTTGGAATAGGACTCCTTGAGGGGGGAAAGAGAGAGAGGGGGCCGGCCACCTCTCCTAGTCCTAATAGGACTAGGGGAAGGGGG
>NC_041388.1:564680607-564692797 GCF_002162155.2 Triticum dicoccoides | reverse complement strand
CCCCCCCCCCCAATCCTAGTTGGAATAGGACTCCTTGAGGGGGGGAAGAGAGAGAGGGGGCCGGCCGCCTCTCCTAGTCCTAATAGGACTAGGGGAAGGGGGGAGGCGCACAGCCACCTTGTGCTGCCCCTTTCTCCTTTCCACTAAAGCCCACTAAGGCCCATATAGCTCCCGGGGGGTTCCGGTAACCTCCCGGTACTCCGGTAAAATCCCGATTTCACCCGGAACACTTCCGATATCCAAACATAGGCTTCCAATATATCAATCTTTACGTCTCGACCATTTCGAGACTCCTCGTCATGTCCGTGATCACATCCAGGACTCCGAACAACCTTCGGTACATCAAAATGCATAAACTCATAATATAACTGTCATCGTAACCTTAAGCGTGCGGACCCTACGGGTTCGAGAACGATGTAGACATGACCGAGACACGTCTCCGGTCAATAACCAATAGCGGGACCTAGATGCCCATATTGGCTCCTACATATTCTACGAAGATCTTTATCGGTCAGACCGCATAACAACATACGTCGTTCCCTTTGTCATCGGTATGTTACTTGCCCGAGATTTGATCGTTGGTATCCAATACCTAGTTCAATCTCGTTACCGGCAAGCCTCTTTACTCGTTCCGTAATACATCATCCCGCAACTATCTCATTAGTTGCAATGCTTGCAAGGCTTAAGTGATGTGCATTACCGAGAGGGCCCAGAGATACCTCTCCGACAATCGGAGTGACAAATCCTAATCTCGAAATACGCCAACCCAACATCTACCTTTGGAGACACCTGTAATGCTCCTTTATAATCACCCAGTTACGTTGTGACGTTTGGTAGCACCCAAAGTGTTCCTCCGGCAAACGGGAGTTGCATAATCTCATAGTCATAGGAACATGTATAAGTCATGAAGAAAGCAATAGCAACATACTACACGATTGGGTGCTAAGCTAATGGAATGGGTCATGTCAATCAGATCATTCAACTAATGATGTGATCCCGTTAATCAAATAACAACTCCTTTGTCTATGGTTAGGAAACATAACCATCTTTGATTAACGAGCTAGTCAAGTAGAGGCATACTAGTGACACTCTGTTTGTCTATGTATTCACACATGTATTATGTTTCCGGTTAATCCAATTCTAGCATGAATAATAAACATTTATCATGAAATAAGGAAATAAATAATAACTTTATTATTGCCTCTAGGGCATATTTCCTTTAGTCTCCCACTTGCACTAGAGTCAATAATCTAGTTCACATCGCCATGTGATTTAACAGCAATAGTTCACATCACCATGTGATTAACACCCATAGTTCACATCGATATGTGATCAACACCCAAGGGGTTTTACTAGAGTCAGTAATCTAGTTCACATCGCTATGTGATTAACACCCAAAGAGTACTAAGGTGTGATCATGTTTTGCTTGTGAGATAATTTTAGTCAACGGGTCTGTCACATTTAGATCCGTAAGTATTTTGCAAATATTTATGTCAACAATGCTCTGCACGGAGCTACTCTAGCTAATTGCTCCCACTTTCAATATGTATCTAGATCGAGACTTAGAGTCATCCAGATCTGTGTCAAAACGTGCATCGACGTAACTTTTTACGACGAACCTTTTTTGTTCACCTCCATAATTGAGAAATATTTCCTTATTCCACTAAGGATAATTTTGACCGCTGTCCAGTGATCTACTCTTAGATCACTATTGTACTCCCTTGCTTAACACAGTGTAGGGTATACAATAGATCTGGTACACAGCATGGCATACTTTATAGAACCTATGGCTGAGGCATAGGGAATGACTTTCATTCTCTTTCTATCTTCTGCCGTGGTCGGGCTTTGAGTCTTACTCAACTTCACACCTTGTAATACAGGCAAGAACTCTTTCTTTGACTGCTCCATTTTGAACTACTTCAAAATCTTGTCAAGGTATGTACTTATTGAAAAAACTTATCAATTGTCTTGATCTATCTCTATAGATCTTGATGCTCAATATGTAAGCAGCTTCACCGAAGTCTTTCTTTGAAAAACTCCTTTCAAACACTCCTTTATGCTTTACAGAATAATTCTACATTATTTCCGATCAACAATATGTCATACACATATACTTATCATAAATGTTGTAGTGCTCCCACTCACTTTCTTGTAAATACAGGCTTCACCGCAAGTCTGTATAAAACTATATGCTTTGATCAACTTATCAAAACGTATATTCCAACTCCGAGATGCTTGTACCAGTCCATAGATGGATCGCTGGAGCTTGCATATTTTGTTAGCACCTTTAGGATTGACAACCTTCTAGTTGTATCATATACAACTCTTCTTTAAATCCATTAAGGAATGTAGTTTTGTTTATCCATTTGCCAGATTTCATAAAATTGCGGCAATTGCTAACATGATTTGGACATACTTAAGCATCGCTACGAATGAGAAAATTTCATCGTAGTCAACACCTTGAACTTTGTCAAAAACATTTTTCGACAAGTCTGGCTTTGTAGATAGTAACACTACTATCAGCGTCCGTCTTCCTCTTGAAGATCCATTTATTCTCAATTGCTTGCCGATCATCGGGCAAGTCAACCAAAGTCCATACTTTGTTCTCATACATGGATCCCATCTCAGATCTCATGGCTTCAAGCCACTTTGCGGAATCTGGGCTCACCATCGCTTCCTCATAGTTCGCAAGTTTGTCATGGTCTAGTAACACGACTTCCAGAACAGGATTACCGTACCACTCTGGTGCGGATCTCACTCTGGTTTACCTACGAGATTCGGTAGTAACTTGATCTGAAGTTACATGATCATCATCATTAGCTTCCTCACTAATTGGTGTAGTAGTCACAAGAACAGATTTCTGTGATGAACTACTTTCCAATAAGGGAGAAGGTACAATTACCTTATCAAGTTTTCTACTTTCCTCCCACTCACTTCTTTCGAGAGAAACTCCTTCTCTAGAAAGTTTCCGAATTTAGCAACAAAAGTCTTGCCCTCGGATCTGTGATAGAAGGTGTATCCAATAGTTTCCTTTGGATATACTATGAAGATTTACTTCTCCGATTTGGGTTCGAGCTTATCATGTTAAAACTTTTTCACATAAGCATCGCAGTCCCAAACTTTAAGAAACGACAGCTTAGGTTTCTTGCCAAACCATAGTTCATACGGTGTCGTCTCAACGGATTTAGATGGTGTCCTATTTAACGTGAATGCAACTATCTCTAATGCATAACCCCAAAACAATAGTGGTAGATCGGTAAGAGACATCATAGATTGCACTATATCCAATAAAGTACGGTTATGACGTTCGGACACACCATTATGCTGTGGTGTTCCATGTGGCATGAGTTTGTCAAACTATTCCACATTGTTTTAATTGAAGACCAAACTCGTAACTCAAATATTTGTCTCCGCGATCAGATCGTAGAAACTTTTATTTTCTTGTCACGATGATTTCCCACTTCACTCTGAAATTCTTTGAACTTTTCAAATGTTTCAGACTTATGTTTCATCAAGTAGATATACCCATATCTGCTCAAATCATCTGTGAAGTTCAGAAAATAACGATACTTGCCGTGAGCCTTAACACTCATCGGACCGCATACATCAGTATGTATTATTTCCAATAAGTCAGTTGCTCGCTCTGGAGAATGGAGTCTTAGTCATCTTGCCCATGAGGCATGGTTCGCAAGCATCAAGTGATTCATAATCAAGTGATTCCAAAATCCCATCAGCATGGAGTTTCTTCATGCGCTTTACACCAATATGACCTAAACGGCAGTGCTACTAATAAGTTGCACTATCATTATTAACTTTGCATCTTTTGATTTCAATATCATGATTATGTGTATCACTACGATCGAGATCCAACGAACTATTTTCATTGGGTGTGTAACCATATAAGGTTTTATTCATGTAAACAGAACAACAATTTATTCTCTTACTTAAATGAATAACCGTATTACAATAAACATGATCAAATCATATTCATGCTTAACGCAAACACAAAATAACACTTATTCAGGTTCAACACTAATCCCGAAAGTATAGGGAGTGTGCGATGATGATCATATCAATCTTGGAACCACTTCCAACACACATCATCACTTCACCCTTAACTAGTCTTTGTTTATTCTGCAACTCCCGTTTCGAGTTACTAATCTTAGCAACTGAACTAGTATCAAATACTGAGGGGTTGCTATAAACACTAGTAAAGTACACATCAATAACATGTATATCAAATATACTTATGTTCATTTTGCCATCCTTTTTTATCTGCCAGTCACTTGGGGTAGTTCCGCTTCCAGTGACCAGTCCCTTTGCAGTAGAAACACTTAGTCTCAGGCTTAGGACCAGACTTGGGCTTCTTCACTTGAGCAGCAACTTGCTTGTTGTTCTTCTTGAAGTTCCCCTTCTTCCCTCTGCCCTTTTCTTGAAACTAGTGGTCTTGTCTAGCATCAATACTTGATGTTTTTCTCGATTTCTACCTTCGTCAATTTCAGCATTACGAAGAGCTTGGGAATTGTTTCTGTTATCCCTTGCATATCATAGTTCATCACAAAGTTCTACTAACTTGGTGATGGTGACTAGAGAATTCTGTCAATCACTATCTTATCTGGAAGATTAACTCCCACTTGATTCAAGCGATTGGTGTACTCAGACAATCTGGGCACATGCTCACTAGTTGAGCAATTCTCCTCCATCTTTTAGCTATAGAACTTGTTGGAGACTTTCATATCTCTCAACTCGGGTATTTGCTTGAAATATTAACTTCAACTCCTGGAACATCTTATATGCTCCATGACGTTCAAAACGCCTTTGAAGTCCCGATTCTAAGCTGTTAAGCATGGTGCACTAAACTATCAAGTAGTCATCATATTGAGCTAGCCAAACGTTCATAACGTCTGCATCTCCTCCTGCAATAGGCCCGTCACCTAGTGGTGCATCAAGGACACAATTCTTCTGTGCAGCAATGAGGATAAACCTCAGATCACGGATCCAATCTGCATCTTTGCTACTAACATTTTCCAACACAATTTTCTCTAGGAACATATCAAAATAAACACAGGGAAGCAACAACGCGAGCTATTGATCTACAACATAATTTGCAAAATACTACTAGGACTAAGTTTCATGATAAATTTAAGTTCAGTTAATCAAATTAGTTAAAGAACTCCCACTTAGATAGACATCCCTCTAATCCTCTAAGTGATTACGTGATCCAAATCAACTAAACCATAACCGATCATCACGTGAGATGGAGTAGTTTTCAATGGTGAACATCGTTATGTTGATCATATCTACTATATGATTCACGCTCGACCTTTCGGTCTCCGTGTTCCGAGGCCATATCTGCATATGCTAGGCTCGTCAAGTTTAACCTGAGTATTCTGCGTGTGCAAAACTGTCTTGCACCCGTTGTAGATGGACGTAGAGCTTATCACACCCGATCATCACGTGCTGTCTGGGCACGACGAACTTTGGCAACGGAACATACTCAGGGAGAACACTTCTTGATAATTTAGTGAGAGATCATCTTATAATGCTACCGTCAATCAAAGCAAGATAAGATGCATAAAAAGATAAACATCACATGCAATCAATATAAGTGATATGATATGGCCATCATCATCTTGTGCTTGTGATCTCCATCTCTGAAGCACCGTCATGATCACCATCGTCACCGGCGCGACACCTTGATCTCCATCGTAGCATCATTGTCATCTCGCCAATCTTATGCTTCCACGACTATCACTACCGTTTAGTAATAAAGTAAAGCATTACATCGCGATTGCATTGCATACAATAAAGTGACAACTATATGGCTCCTGCCAGTTGCCGATAACTCGGCTACAAAACATGATCATCTCATACAATAAAATTCAGCATCATGCCTTGACCATATCACATCACAACATGCCCTGCAAAAACAACCTCTACTTTGTTGTTGCAAGTTTTACGTGGCTGCTACGGGCTTAAGCAAGAACCAATCTCACCTACGCATCAAAACCACAACGATAGTTTGTCAAATAGACTCCGTTTTAACCTTCGCAAGGACCGGGCGTAGCCACACTTGGTTCAACTAAATTTGGAGAGACAGTCGCCCGCAAGCCACCTATGTGCAAAGCACGTCGGGGGAACCGGTCTCGCGTAAGCGTACACGTAATGTTGGTCCGGGTCGTCTCGTCCAACAATGCCGCCGAACCAAAGTATGACATGCTGATAGGCAGTATGACTTATATCGCCCACAACTCACTTGTGTTCTACTCGTGCATATAACATCAACATAAATAACCTAGGCTCGGATGCCACTGATGGATTTCGTAGTAATTTCAAAAAAAATCCTATGCACACGCAAGATCATGTGATGCATAGCAACAAGATGGGAGAGTATTGTCTACGTGCCCACGCAGACCGACTGCAGAAGCGTTGACGCAACATAGAGGAAGTAGTCGTACGTCTTCACGATCCAACCGATCAAGTACCGAAACTACGGCACCTCCGAGTTCGAGCACACGTTTAGCTCGATGACGATCCCCGGACTCCGATCCAGCAAAGTGTCGGGGAAGAGTTCTGTCAGCACGACGGCATGGTGACGATCTTGATGCACTACAGCAGCAGGGCTTCGCCTAAACTCCGCTACAGTATTATCGAGGAATATGGTGGCTGGGGGCACCGCACACGGCTAAGGAATAGATCACGTGGATCAACTTGTCTGTTTCTGGGGTGCCTCTGCCTCAGTATATAAAGGACCAAAGGGGGGAGGCTGGCCGGCCACATAGGGCGCGCCAGGAGAGTCCTACTCCCTCTGGGAGTAGAATTCCCCTCCCCCCAATCCTAGTTGGAATAGGACTCCTTGAGGGGGAAAGAGAGAGAGGGGGCCAGCCACCTCTCCTAGTCCTAATAGGACTAGGGGAAGGGGGAGGCGCACAGCTACCTTGTGCTGCCCCTTTCTCCTTTCCACTAAAGCCCACTAAGGCCCATATAGCTCCCGGGGGGTTCCGGTAACCTCCCGGTACTCCGGTAAAATCCCGATTTCACCCGGAACACTTCCGATATCCAAACATAGGCTTCCAATATATCAATCTTTACGTCTCGACCATTTCGAGACTCCTCGTCATGTCCGTGATCACATCCGGGACTCCGAACAACCTTCGATACATCAAAATGCATAAACTCATAATATAACTGTCATCGTAACCTTAAGCGTGCGGACCCTACGGGTTCGAGAATGATGTAGACATGACCGAGACACGTCTCCGGTCAATAACCAATAGCGGGACCTGGATGCCCATATTGGCTCCTACATAATCTACGAAGATCTTTATCGGTCAGACCGCATAACAACATACGTCGTTCCCTTTGTCATCGGTATGTTACTTGCCCGAGATTCGATCGTCGGTATCCAATACCTAGTTCAATCTCGTTACCGGCAAGTCTCTTTACTCGTTCCGTAATACATCATCCCGCAACTATCTCATTAGTTGCAATGCTTGCAAGGCTTAAGTGATGTGCATTACCGAGAGGGCCCAGAGATACCTCTCCGACAATCGGAGTGACAAATCCTAATCTCGAAATACGCCAACCCAACATCTACCTTTGGAGACACCTGTAATGCTCCTTTATAATCACCCAGTTACGTTGTGACGTTTGGTAGCACCCAAAGTGTTCCTCCGGCAAACGGGAGTTGCATAATCTCATAGTCATAGGAACATGTATAAGTCATGAAGAAAGTAATAGCAACATACTAAACGATTGGGTGCTAAGCTAATGGAATGGGTCATGTCAATCAGATCATTCAACTAATGATGTGATCCCGTTAATCAAATAACAACTCCTTTGTCTATGGTTAGGAAACATAACCATCTTTGATTAACGAGCTAGTCAAGTAGAGGCATACTAGTGACACTCTGTTTGTCTATGTATTCACACATGTATTATGTTTCCGGTTAATACAATTCTAGCATGAATAATAAACATTTATCATGAAATAAGGAAATAAATAATATCTTTATTATTGCCTCTAGGGCATATTTCCTTCACCAATCCCTTCGAGTGAAGCCATTGGAATTCTCATACAGTTCAGTCATATTCTTCAATGATAGAGACGCAGTTCTTCTGATCACTGAGGACTTTGTTCTGACTGAGGAGTTAGGAATTCGCCAGTGCAGATTGCCTACACAGTGAGGAACATGATAGCCCTGAAGAATTAGTACCTCAAATTTCCGACCGTTGCTGTGCTACGCACCAGTTGTCCCAAAATATCTTATCCATCCAACGGTCATATCATTGAAGGGCCTTTATGTCTTATCATGTCGGGATGCTCCCTAGTCTATAAATAGCCGCCCCCTACAACCACTAGCTGGTTGGCTGCTCCGAGAGAAACTGACACTTGTCATTTGAGAGCATCCCATCCTCCGAGGACTTTGAGCGAAAATCATCAAGTGAGGAAAATCCAAAACCCAAACCCAAACACCTACAAACCCAAAGTGATTGAGCATCACTGAAGAGATTGATCCTGCGTGGATCTGACGCTTGTTACCTTTGAAGACTGTGCTTCTTCCATACGGTTAGGCGTCATGGTCTAGAGCATTCAAGAGGAATTGTGGATCGCCGAGTGGCTGAGTTTGTGAAGGTTCGGAAGTCACCTGAAGACTTGCCATGAGTGATTGGGCGAGGACTGTGTGTCCTTAGCTCAAGGAGAATACGGTGAGGACTATGTGTCCGGGACTGGGTGTCCTCGAGTTTAAATACTCACCCGCTCCAACCAGATGTACAACTGAGACAGCAGTTGGAACTGGTCTACCAAATCATTGTCTTCACCAAGCCGACTGGTTCTATTTCCTCAACACTTTCGTTTCCTCATTACTGTGTTGGTTGCTTGTTCATATCTGTGTTTGAAGACTCTGACTGAAGACTTTCTCAATTTCCTCAGTTCAATTTCTTCATTCTGTTTGTCTTCATCTTGTGCTATCCTGTGTTTACGCTTTCTATACTCTGTGTTTGTCTTCATTTCATCATGATGACCATGCATGTATTCTGTTATGTTTACTTCTGAGTACTTATTCCGCTGCAAGTAGTTCTTCGCTAAGGAATTTCCTCACTAGAAAATTCCTCAGTGAAGAATTTCATAAAAATCGCCTATTCACCCCCCTCTAGTCGATATAACGCACTTTCAACTAGTCAGTGGCTTCATCTTCTTCGGAGCTGAAGAATCTGATGAAGTTGATGCCTTCTTTTTCTTCACCGATGCACGCTGCAACCTTGGTTTTCTTCACATCTGTTGCAGATGGAAGGATCGGAGTTGGTGAAGGCGCAGGAGGAGCAGAGAAATTTGGTTCAAATTCTTCAGGCACAACTGATGCAGTTGCCCTGGCTTCTTCAGTTTCTTCAGGCGCAACACTAATGGTTGCCCTGGCAATTTCTTCAGTGGCTGGAATGCAGTCATCAGCCCTGAAACTTTGAGTTTCTTTAGCAGCCTGAATATCATCAGTAGTGCTGGCATTTTCTTCAGTCGGCTGAGCAGATGCTTCAGCCTGAGGATTTTCTTGTTGTGTTGGGGCTGTAACATTGGAAGTAAACTTTTCAGTCAATTTCACAAACCTGACTTTGGCTCCAAGCCATTCAGCATGGTATACGTCAAATTCATCATTGAGTTTCTTGATCTCTGATTGAATAGTGACAAGTTCTTCAATTGTCATAGAGACAACGTTTTTCTTCAGGAAGCGCTCCTTCTTGTACTGCGCTTTCTTGATCTGCCTGGCCTTTTCAAATATCCATTTTTCTTCTTGGATGAAGGCAGTCAGCATATGACTTTGGCTAGGAGTCAGCTTGAAATCAGGCATAGGGGTGTTGGGGTCCTTGTGCCAGAGATCGATGTAATCAAGGATCAACTTGGGATCCAAAAGAAGAGGCACATTTGTGCCTTTGGCTCTAGCGGCCTTGAGCCGCCTGTCTCTGATGATTTCGGCAAGTTCATCATCATCAGCTTCGTCTTCATCAGATGGCACTTGGAAGGCGACCTGCTTCTTGTGAGGACTTGGGCGAGAGCCACATCCAGCAGTGGCCTTTGTCTTCAGTAGAGAGGGGCCAGTTGAAGAATTTTGTGCAGCTGAGGAACTAGCAGAAGCTCCTGAGGCAATAGAGATGCATGTTGTCCTTTGGCATGTGGCCAGATGCACAGGTGTTGAGGATTTGGTCGGAGCAGCTAAGGACTTTGGTGGAGGAGCTGAAGACTTTGGAGGAGCCGGAGCAGCTTGAGGAGTTGGTTGTGAGGGCTTTGAAGAATCTGGTCGTGAGGGCATTGAGGGTGAAGCACTTGGCTTATGAGCAGGCTTCTTTTCCATGGCCTTCTTCGGCTTGCTTGCAGAGGCCTCAGCAGTGGTAGCAGCAGCAGCAGAGTCTTCATTAAATTTCCTCACTGCTTCTTTTGCCTGTTTGGCCAATTTGTCCTGGCGCTTGGCCTATTCTTCAGGATAGTCCTCACCGCGCTTGAGGCTAGTGGGATCAGCTACTTGGCCAAGTGCCAATGGAGGTCTTGAGCATGGAGGGGTAACAGCGAATTTCTTCATGTACTTGGGAGTGACATATCTGTACTCCCTCCATTCTCGTGCCCATCTCCTCTCAATCTTTTGAATACGCACCTTGCATTGATTTTTTTCCTCCTCAAGGGGTGTGCAGTACCCAGCATAAATGTCATTAGGGATTTCAAACGATGTGTTGACCTCAGGCCTCTTTCCTCCTTTCTGTGGCTTCTTATCGTCAGCCATTTTCTTTAGACGAGGAACATGAACAACTGAATTTTCTGAAGAGGTGTGCAACTTTTCTTCGAGGAACGCTGCAAATGAGTTAAGTTGATGAGAACCTAGTGATTCAGCAGCAGACATGAGTACATGTGAACAGAGTATAGTTGCGAGGAATTTAGAGAGGTCATATGCGTTCTGAGAAGGTTTTGCAAAAACAACAAGTTTGAGGAATTTGACCAGATGAGTCTTGAAAAAATTCACTAAGCGTTCTTTGTCTTAGCTTCCAGAGTTGTACAGATCAAAAATCCACACAATTGAGGAATCATGAAGAAAAATATTGCTTAGAGAAACGAATCAAGAACATATGACATGTGAGGTGTTTTAGTGTGTGAGGATTTGAAGAAAAACACGTTTGAACATTTTGTAGAAATCATTTGAATCAAAGAGGGCAGTAAAAGTAACTTTTAATTACCCTGGGCGAAGAATACGACGAACTGGGAAGTGTAGAAGTGAAGTTCGTCAGTTCAGATCTTTCGCACCCTAACTCGGCTGAGGAAGACAACTACGGCGGCGGCGGAGTGAAGAAATCCACAGCCGGCACGAGTACGACGGCGACGAGGTCGAGGCAGTGAAGCTCTTCCTCACCGGCGACGATGAAGTAGCGGCGGCGCTAGGGTTTGAGAAGCTCGAGCTGGAGTGAGGTCGAGCGGAGTAAAAGAGAAGTGATGAAGGGGAGGGGTATTTATAGACACGGTGAAAAACTGTTCGCTTGAAGAAATTGGACGAACGTGCCCCTCACCCTTCTCATTCGCTTGACATGTGCCACCCACGTACTCAGAGTTGGCGATCGTGTGAGATCGTGGGTGAATAGATAAGTGTTATCGTGGAATGTGGAACGGTTTGAGCGGCAAAGCCGAAAATTTAGATAAAATAAGTTAAAAGTTCCGTTTGCAAATTCTTCAGTTGACAAGGACACAGTGAAGATTTTGAACGAGTTTGAAATAGAACACACATGAAGAATTTGTGAATAGATTGGGTTGAGTATAGCATAGAGGGGGAAGGGTCCGATCACATTCACTTAGCAAAAAAAGCAACTTAAAGAAATAGCAATAAGTGAATGTTGTAGAGGACCGAAACTCATATATATATATATATACATATATGTATATATATATAGAGAGAGAGAGAGAGGGGGGGAGAGAGAGAGAGAGTGGCACTATTCTATATAGGGTCAGATCGGGATGTTTCCGAACACCCGAACCGGCAGCGAACAAAAAAAATAGCCCACCCAACCATCCCGCACCTCCCAATCTCCCCTCCATCCTGACCCAGCCGTCGCCGCCCCAGGAACCCCCCGACCAACCCGCCGCCCCGTCCATGATCCCTCGCGCCGCCGCCACCCCCGGCCCTGACCCCGCGTGCCCCCGCCCCTGCCCTGACATCGT
>NC_041388.1:564660969-564680053 GCF_002162155.2 Triticum dicoccoides | reverse complement strand
TGTGCCGCCGCCGCCGCCCCGACAACCCAAGGCGCCACTGCCCCAAGAAACCATCGATTCGGATTCACCGTCGCCCACCCATACCAGCTCGCCGGCGCCGCCCCAGACCCCCCAGCCCCCGCCACCATCTCCACCACCCAGCGCAAACCCTTCACCACCAACTCTGACGTCGCCGTCGCTGCCCACCATCCAGCGCGCCCCTGCCGCATCTGCCGTCCCGCGTGAGCACCGGTGCGCATGGATCCGGCAGGATCCCGACCTGACTAGGCCAGGGATGACATCGCAGGCACTGGGGTCGTCACAGACTGCGCCCCTGTCGTCGTCGCGGACTGCTCCGCATCGCCGGCGGTAGCAGCAACATAAACTGGTGCTGGTCGGGACGGCCCGACTTGGAACTCCCACTGTCAGTGTCATGTCACCAAGATGAGGAATTAGGTTCAGAAATTCCACACCCCACGCCTAGCAGAGCATTTTTGACAAGAGAGGAACCCAAGTTGCGTACCTGGTCGGGCATGACCTCCCCATTAATGTCGCTGATGTTGATCCCGGCGTGAAGGCAGGCCTTGTAGTGGGCGTCCATGATGTCGTGCCCGAACGCCTTGTCGGCGCCGGCGGCGCAGTAGTATGGCCCCTGCACAAATGCACACAATCAATATCATTTGAAAACCTACTACCTTTAGTGAATTATGGACAATTTTGAGTTCAAGAACATATTTGTTTTATGTTTTATATGTAAGCTTGAACAGATTTGTTGAGAATTTTCTTGCCTGAGGGCCAGGGTAGCCACCAATGGGCCAGCCAAGAGGCTAGTTCACGTCCTTCTGGAGGAGAGTGTACTCTTGCTCAATGCCATACCTGTTTGGGTTCAGAGATAAGCCTAATCAGTAATGTAACTGTAAGCAGTTAAGGATACAAAGGATCCCTTGCAGAGAGTTGGCTCTGGTCGTGCTTGAGGCTGCTGTCGCTTATGGTCGTTGTACACCAAGTGCAAAGACGTTTCGTGAAAAGTTCTAGTACAGCTATACGGTGGCCACCCTGAAGTTCTACTATGGATGTATGCCAAGTTCTATAACAGCTATACGTCGACTGTCACGCTGCAGGTTATAACCTTTCAATCTTTTAGCTTGTTGTTTTGAAGTCTCCGTAGAACGTTCTTCTGAACTTGTGGTATGAAGCTGCTACTTTTGTGATCGATTGGATATATACAGAAGCCTGCTTTCGATTTCTCTTCTCCCAGGCGTGTGTAGCTGGGGGCTTGTGCGGAAGCAACTCACATTGTCTCCCAAATTTCCAAAAGAACCGAAGTTCAGTTTCTATCAAGTTACAAGTTCAGAGTTAATTTATTTCTGTAATATCTGAAGAAGACTTGTAAAAGATTATATTGTTCACTACACAAAAAGAAGACTTGTACTTCTCTCTACTCGTCTCTCCCCGTGAACCATGATGTCTAGTAGTTTGTGAAGCATGATGTGAACTACAAAAATGTATAGTAGTTTATGAACCATGATGTTAACTGAATTTTTTTGCAGCTTGTCGTATTGCTGGTGGAGCTGGTGTCGGTGCAACAGTGTGTGTTAGGGACTCCTTCCTCATTGACGCTCACGACGTTGTTGTCAAGTTGGCTCACTTATATAGGAATAAGGAAAAACGGCTGAAGGTCAAAAGAAATTGTTCGAGAAGATCAAAAGTATGTTAAAGTATATTTTCTGGAACACCAACACTCTTTCAAAATCAATGCTGGCAAGTTTTTGCACCTGCGTACTGCAGAACGAAAGAGACGTTGTGGCTTTGCTGTTCCATGCCGAATTATTGAGCCAATTGATGAACGCCATGGGCCGGGAACAAAATTTAAAGAAATTAATTGAAGATTACGTTGACTCTTGATGGATCCTTGTATGCATGTGCGCAACTGAAGTTCAACTATGGAGTGGAGAGCCGGCGAGCGTCAGCGTGATGGAGGATTGTGGGCCAAATCAAATGCCATGCACAGGCTTGCGTTGGTGTGCTTTGTTGTGTGCGTTCTTGGTGTGGTGTGACTGCTTGAGTGTGTGTTTGTGTGTGTATTATAGCAAGCGTACTTTGTGTGTGGTACCCCTTGTGTCTTTGCTGGGTGTGTGATCCCACGTGTGTGATTTTAATAGAAACTTTGTCCTTGAAAAAAAAACAGAAATTTTAAAACACAGTCAGCTTTTAACATGTACAATTTCAATTTGGAAAAAAACCACACCTAACAGAGTCCACGATTCTAAATTTTGGAACTTCATATATAACAATTAGGCCAGTCTGTATATATTATATAATATAACATAACAAAGTGTGGAAATCAGAATAAAACCACTATTATTGAGAATTTTTCAGTACTAAAAGGAAAATAAAAGATAAAAAGGTTACTTTTTCATTAAAAGAAACTCGAAGTTCAAATACAAATAGCGGAGGGGTTCAATGCTTATTACTACATTAGGATTTTTTTTCCTGTTACTAACGAATAACCCAAGAAGGCCAAATTAAAAAATAATAGAGCAACTCAAAATTTATAGGGAAAATGGATTTCCCCCGTTCTACAAAAAAACCAGAGGTTCAAATTTAAATAATGGCGAAGTTCAATGTTTATTACAATATCAAGAAGGTCAAATTAAAAAACCAAGCAGTTCAAAAAGTTTATAAAAATAGATTTTTCATCCTTTTAAAAATAAGACCTAGAAGTTCAACTTTAAATAATTGAGCTGTTCGATATTTATTACATAACTAGGACTTTTCCCATTACTAGTCACTAGTAGAAAAAGGGTCTAATGTGAGACACATTATTGTGGGTTTGAAGTTGGCCCGACACTAAAGGCACCATATGCATTAGTACCGGTTCGTGTTGAGCCTTTAGTGTGGGTTGGTGCCACGAGCCGGTACTAAAGGGGTAGTGGCGGGCTGGCGTCAGGTCGGGTCCCCACGAGCCCCTTTAGTACCGGTTTGTGACACAAACCGGTACTAAAGGTCTAACCTATAGTACCGGTTCGTGCCACGGACCCACACTAAAGGGGACAAGCCTTTAGTGTGGGTTCGTGCAATTTTCAAACTCTACCCCCCTATCACCTTTTCAGTTTTGCAAAAAAGCCAAAAGAAAATTAAAAAAAACTTCAAAAATTAAAATCCTTCGAGATGTAGTTATATTACTACATCTAGTAGTTAGGGAAATTTAAAAATATAAATTTGGACATGTTTTGCAAAAAAGTGTAATGAAAACGTAAAACGGCTATAACTTTTGCATACGATGTCGGAAAAAATGTATAATATATCAAAATGTAGGGAATTAAAATCCGCATCCGATTTCAACCTGGGGAACCCCGTTGAAGATTTTTAGAATCATCAAATTCACAAAGGAAAAAAAGTTATGCTCAAATTTCAGTTTTTTTGAATTTTTGGTCAAACTGTGGCCAAACTACTTATTCAATAAATATTAGTGTTACTAAATAATTATTCAATAATATTAGAGTTAATAAATAATTAGTTCAGTTTTTTTTGAATTTTGGTCAAATATGGTCAAACTGTGGTCAAACTATGGTCAAACTACTTATTCGAGAAATATTAGTGTTACTAAATAATTATTGTATTTTAAAATAATAGTTTCAAGCTCAAACAGTGATACTTGTGACTTCGTACTCGAGCTAAACTCTTGAGGGTTAATAGGATTGACAGCTTACTATTGTCAGGAAAACAACAAGTGCTGACTTGGAGACTAGGGGGAATAGAACTCGGAAGTTAAGCGTGCTCAGGCTGGAGTAGTGAGAGGATGGGTGACCGACCGGGAAGTTAGATGATTTGGAATTAGTGGTGTACACTTGACAAGTTATGAGGGGTGGTTAGAGGCTAAATCGTCAAATAATTCAAAAAACTGAATTAAAAAAAAACAAAAAAAATTCAAAAAATTGAAAACAAAATTTCAAAAAAACAAATATATCCTTTAGTACTGGTTGGACCACGGCGCGGGCTGGTGCCACGTGGTGGGCCTTTAGCACGGGCTCGTGTTGAACCGGCACTAAAGGGAGGGGGTACCTTTAGTGCCCACCCTTCCTTACGAACCGGCACTAAAGGTCGTATTTCTACTAGTGTGTGAATAACACCAAGAAGTTCTAATTAAAAAAATGAAGCTATTTGATGTTTATAAAAAAACTAAGATTTCCCCAATACTAAAGATTAAAAACCAAAAAGTTCAATTTTAAAAAATTGAGAAGTTCAATTTATATAAAAAATTCAGGTTTTCTCGTTACTAATGAATACAATCAAGAAGTTCAATTGGAAAAACAGTATTGTGTTGATATTTATTTGAAAAAATGGATTTTAGTTACTAGAGAATAAAACAAATAAGTTCAATTTGAAATAACGAAGAAGTTCGATGTTTCTAAAAAACCTCCATTTTTTACATTTCTAAAAAAAATACACAAATGAAGTTCAAGTAAAAAAGGTAGAGCGGTGCAATGTCTATAAAAAAACTCAGATATTTTCACGTAACCGAGAGAAGTTTGGTTTGATAACTCCCAGAAGTTCACGTACTACGAGGTGTGCATTTGTATGAAAAAAAAGAACGAAAAGCAAAGACCGAAAGTTTTGTTGCTAGAAGTTCAAGTGCTCGGCCCGAGTAAATTCAAAAGTTCTTGTGAGAGAGGTTGAACAAAAATACATGATAGATGTTCAAGGTGAAAACAACGGGAGGTTAAACAAATTCTTATCTGTTGAAAGAAGTTCATAGTGAAAACAACGAGAAGTTCAAGTACTGTAATGAATGCATTTCAGGTGAGCATAAAAGTACAGAAAAATAAAATCTTAAAAGGTTTGTTGACAGAAGTTCAATTGCTCCATTCGGGCAAGTTCAAATATTCTTGCGAGAGAGGTTCACCTTGTATTTTCAGGTTTGATTTTACCATATAAAAATTGAATACAATTCTTTACTCAAAATAGAAAAATGTGAAGTTCAAATTGAAATAACAGAGAAGTTTGGAGTTTATTAAGACCTAGGATTTACCTGTTCAAAAAATAAAAAACACAACGCCATTTTTGCACTTTTAAAAACAACTCATAAACGAAAAAAATGGTTGCTAGAAGTTCAAGTGCTCGGCGAGGAAAAGTTGAAAACATTCTTGTGAGAGAGGTTCACCGTGTATTTAGATATCCCAAATACATAAAAAATATGTTGTTTTTCGTGTGTTAAAATAATTCTCTCAAAACCAGAGAGAAGTTCAAAGTGATAAGAACCGGAAGTTCACGTCCTACGTGGTATGTATTTCATATAAGAAAAATACAATAAAGTGAAACAGAGTGAAGTTCAAACAGACATGCCCAGAAGTTCAAGTACTTCACACAGTGCAAAAAATAGCACGTCAAAAACAAAGTGAGGTTTAAACAGACATGCCTGAGAAGTTCAACTACTTCACGCAGTGCGTTTCCATTCGCAATGAAGGCAGAAATCATGATCTCGTCATTTCTCTAATTTACTTCAAAACAACAGGAATATCATTTGTTTAAGTCCAAGTCCTCGGTCGGAGAAAGTTAAAAAAATATTGTGGGTGAGGTTTGTACAAAAAGAATATCATTTGTGTAACACTGACGAAATGGATGAGAAAATTACAAACGAAAATACGTCACTGAAGTTCAACATGAAAACAGCAGGAAGTTTGACTACTATAGTGAATGAATTTGAGATGAAAAACTTTTAAAATCGTCGCGGGTATGAAAAAACGATCAACACGGGAAAGTTGCGTGTTTACATCAACTTTCCACTGATATATTATTTGCTCAGTTCGGGTGAGTGTTCCGGTGAGTGGATGGAGAGCTACGGGCAAAAAAAGCACGTGAAAAATAGAGTGAAGTTCAAGTAGACATGCCGAGAAGTTCAGGTTCTTCACGCGATGCATTTTTGAAGAATCTGTTTCACGATAAAGGCAGAACGAATGATCTTGCCATTTTCAAAATTACTTGAAACGGTTAGGAATCAGATAAAACTATCAACATGAAAAAGTTATGTATTTTCCTTAGATTTTCAATGGTATATTATTTTCCCATTCCGATAAAATTTGTAGAAATTACGGCAAACATACGTTTTTAGCCATTTTCAAAATTGATTTAAAACATTAAGAAATTGGGAGAAACAATATATACCAGAAAGGTTCGCATTTCCTCAAGCTTTCCAACACCTTATCATTTGCTACATTCGGACGTATGGTTAAAAAATTAGCTCGAAAATATGAATTCGGTGCAACTTGGACCGTTTTATAAATCACTTTTAAACCGTTCAAAATTAGAAAAAACTTTCAACATGATAAAGTAGCGCATTTTCATAAGCTTTCCAACGCCATATCATTTGCCTCAATTGGATTAGCCGTTTAGAAATGACATCGAAAATACGAACTCGGCTGTTCGGTTTGTGAAATTTTACGATTTTCCAAATTACTCTTCAACCGTTGGGAATTAGAGAAAACTTTCAACATGTGGAAGGAGTGGTTTTGCATCATCTTTCCAATGCCATATTATTTGCCTCATTCGGATAAACGGTTTTTAAATGCGATCAAAAATATGATTCACATTTTTTATGTGAAGAAAAAACGATTTTTAAAACTGCTCTTAAACCGCTTACATTTTGCCAAAAATTTAACTTGGGTCATGTAACTGGTGTCCATAGCTTTCCAACGGTATATCACAAGCCCCATTTGGGCAATGTTGGCAGAAGTTCAACCTAGCACTAGGAGAGGTTTAGATCGAACAACTCATGCAGTAAAATTGCAAAAAATGCAATTTCATCACGACCCGAGAGCAAAATCCGCCAACGAGCGAGATTCCTATTTAAAACCGGTATTTAGTTGCTAAAAATGTTTCTAGATTACACTAACATCATATAGAACATGACTAACCAGAATAATTCGCGGAGGAAGCCACGGTTGCGAAGATAGCCCGAAGGTCGGGTTCGTACAGAGGGAAGTTCAGCCACGTTACTCAGGCAGTTCAGGTTGTGATCAGAATATTATTCTGATCCCGTGATCAAAATAGTGTTTATGTATATATATAGCCAATGAAGAAAAAGACAAAAACAGTGAAGACAATGCAAATTTGAAGAAATTGAACAACTGAGGAATTTCAACACTGAGGAAAAACTCAAATTGAAGATTTTCAACTTTTGGAGGTGGCGTGACCCACCGTATAAGAATGATGATTTCAGACACCGCGTACAATTGTTGTAGGGCTCTGAGAATCAAATTCTTCGTTAATTTCTTCACACTTAGAGGGTTAGTCTTCATTGATTGAAGAAAAATGTTACTTCATGTGTTGCACATCTAAGTCATCAAATTTGCATAAGTGTTAGGATGTGTGTCCTTTTCAAAGGACATTCGAAGATTCTAGGTTATTTAGCTCACACTGCAACTTGCTAAATCTCTTCTCATCCAAGGGCTTTGTGAAGATATCGACTAGCTGTTCTTCAGTCTTCACATGCTCAATAGAAATGTCACCCTTCAACACATGATCATGAAGAAAATGATGACGAATCTGAATGTGCTTTGTCTTCGAGTGCTGAACTGGGTTGTGAGCAATCTTGATTGCACTCTCATTGTCACAGAAGAGAGGAACATTCTTGATGTTGACGCCGTAGTCCTTGAGAGTTTGCTTCATCCATAGCAATTGAGCACAGCAAGAACCAGCAGCAATGTACTCAGCTTCAGAAGTAGACAGTGATACGCAGTTCTGTTTCTTCGAGAACCAATAGACCAAAGATCTTCCGAGGAAATGGCATGCGCCTGATGTTGACTTGCGATCCTCACGATCACCAGCATAGTCAGAGTCCGAATATCCAATGAGATCAAAAGTCGAGCCCTTGGGGTACCATAATCCAAGTGTTGGTGTGTGAGCTAGATATCGAAGAATATGCTTCACAGCCTTATGGTGTGATTCCTTCGGTGTAGCTTGAAATGGGGCACACATGCAAACACTAAGCATACTGTCTGGCCTAGATGCACATAGGTACAATAAAGAACCAATCATGGAGCGATATACCTTTTGATCGAAGTCAATACCATTTTCATCAGTGCATAGATGGCCATTTGTGGGCATAGGGATTTTGACGCATTTGCAATCTTGCATGCCGAATTTTCTCAATACATCCTTGAGCTATTTCTCCTGAGATATGAATATGCCATTGCGCTGTTGACAAATTTGAAGACCTAAAAAGAATTTCAATTCTCCCATCATAGACATTTGATATTCTTCACTCATCATATAGGCAAATTCATCAATATAACGTTGGTCAGTACAACCAAAGATAATATCATCAACATATATTTGGCACACAAACAGTTCACCATCATAAGATTTAGTGAAAAGAGTAGAGTCGAGTGAACCGGGTTTGAAGCCTTTCTTCATGAGGAATTCCTTCAAAGTATCATACCATGCCTGAGGGGCCTACTTGAGGCCATAGAGGGCCTTATTGAGTCTGAAGACTTTGTCAGGATGCTTTGGATCTTCAAAACCTGGGGGTTGAGCAACATATACTTCTTCCTCAAGCTTACCATTGAGGAATGCACTTTTCACATCCATTTGATATAAAGTGATATCATGATGGTTAGCATAAGCAAGTAATATGCGAATAGCCTCAAGTCTAGCAACAGGTGCAAAAGTTTCATCGAAATCAATTCCTTCAACCTGTGTGTAGCTTTGAGCTACAAGCCGTGCCTTATTCCTCACCACAAGGCCATTTTCATCTTGCATGTTGCGGTAGATCCACTTTATGTCAATGATATTGTGCTTGTGAGGATCTGGACGTTTGACCAGTTCCCAGATGTTGTTGAGCTCGAACTGATGTAATTCTTCTTGCATAACTTGAATCCACTCAGGCTCCAGAAATGATTCATCTACCTTAGTGGGCTCTGTGATAGACATGAAAGCAAAGTGCCCACAAAAGTTAGATAAATGTGAAGCTTTTGAGTGTGTGAGAGGACCTGGTGCTTCAATGTCATCGATGATTCTCTCAATTTGCACTTCGTTTGCACCGCGAGAATGAGCGGGTTGTCATCGAGGAATTTGATCAGCATTTTCTTCAGCACCATTTTCTTCAGGTGCATTAGCTCGACGTTCTTCACATTCTGGAATGAATTCTTCAGCAGATTCTTCGGTCGGAATGACATCCTTAGTAGCCTTGAACTTGATAGTTTCCTCAGGTGCTGGTTCATCTATCACAAAAGGTAGGTGCTCTCTTTGCGAGCCATTAGTTTCATCGAACCGCACATCTACAGTTTCAACAACTTTGTGGTGAACGTTGTTGAAGACTCTGTAGGTGTGCGAGTCCTTTCCGTAACCAAGCATAAAACCCTCATGTGCTTTCAGTGCAAATTTAGAGTTGTGATGAGGATCTCTAATCCAACATTTAGCATCGAAGACTTTGAAATAACTCACATTGGGTTTCTTGTTAGTGAGGAGTCCGTATGCAGTCTTTGTGAAGAATTTGTGAAGATATACTCTGTTGATGATGTGGCAAGCAGTATCAATTGCCTCAATCCAGAAACGATGAGGCATCTTGTACTCATCAAGCATAGTGTGAGCCATCTCAACAAGAGTCCTGTTCTTGCGCTCCACAACGCCATTCTGTTGAGGAGTATAAGGAGCACATAACTCATGAGTAATACCAAGTTCATCAAGAGAGTCATCAAGACCAGAATTTTTGAACTCAGTTCCATTGTCACTCCTGATGTGCTTGATCTTCACACCGAAGTTGGTTGAAGCCCTTGAGGAAAATCGTTTGAAGTCTTCTTGCACCTCATGTTTGTAAGTGACAATATGTACCCATGTGTAACAAGAGTAATCATCAACAATAACAAAGCCATGTAGAGATGCATCATTTGTAACTGCAGAATAATGGTTAGGACCAAAGAGATCCATGTGAAGCAATTCAAATGGTCAAGTGGTAGTCATGATTGTCTTTGCTGGATGTTCCCCTTGGTCATCTTTCCAGCTTCACAGGCTCCGCATAAGTGATCCTTGAGGAATTTGACATTCTCGATGACAATGACATGCTTCTTCTTCGCAAGCGTGTGCAAATTCCTCATGCCTGCATGACCAAGTCGTCGATGCCATAGCCAGCCTTCTGAAGCTTTGGCATACGTCTGGTTGTGGTCCTATAGAGAAATCAACAATATACAGATCTCCTCTCCTAAAGCCTTCGAAGACTTTGGAATGGTCAGCTTCCATGATCACAACACAACGATACTTGCCAAAGACAACAACCATATCAAGATCACAAAGCATTGAGACAGACATGAGGTTGTATCCTAAGGACTCGACAAGCATGACTTTGTCCATGTGTCGATCCTTTGAGATCGCAACCTTACCTAGACCCAATACCCGACTTTTTCCTTTGTCAGCGAAGATGATATGCTTCAGATGCGATGGAGACAAGGGAGCATCCATCAATAGATTCTTGTCACCAGTCATGTGATTTGTACATCCACTATCGAGGACCCACTCATTGGCTTTGGGTTGATCATCCTGTAGATGAATTAGTGTAGCTTAAGAACTCATATACTTCATCAGTGAAGAATATGGCATCAATTTCATCAGATCAATTTCATCAAGTAATAGAACAGATAAACCAATATGAGGACGTGAGAAATGAGAGTTCATTTCTTCATGATTAGCCTGCGTCCTTTCAAGCAATTTCAGGTCTCCAGCAAATTCTTCAGACGTTTAAGCACGTCTGGAGACCTGACCCTGCATAAGAGATTA
This sequence comes from Triticum dicoccoides, assembly GCF_002162155.2. NCBI lineage: Eukaryota > Viridiplantae > Streptophyta > Magnoliopsida > Poales > Poaceae > Triticum > Triticum dicoccoides. The sequence continues at coordinate 564,669,304 of NC_041388.1, read as the reverse complement.
GTTCTTTTTCTTCACCACCCACATTTGAAGGGGTGGCAAAGAGTTCATCACTCTGCGAGCTCCGTACGAGAAAGGTGGCATAGAAGCCATTCCACTTAGTTTCTCATAAGAGGAGTTAGGGTAAGCATATGAATAAGCAGAGAAATCCTTGAGGACTTATGAACATAATGATTAGAAGAATAATGCTCATATTCATAGCCCTTAGCTCTTTCCTGCGAAACAAATGTGTTAGCACGATGATGATCATATGAGGATTTTGATCCTTTTGAGAAATTAATTTGATCCATGTGAGGAATTTGGTCCATATGAGGACTTGGATCCATATGAAGAATTTGGTCCGTATGAAGAATTTGATCTGGGGTTCGTATTCTTCATAGGTGGTGTCATGAGGACATTCACCTGAAGACTTTCAAGGCACCTTTTGGGAACCCAGATTTTCTTCATAGGGGAACCGTTCCTGCAGTTAGTGCCAACATATCTAACAAATACTTCACCATTCTGATTTTTGAATAGTTTATAGTTAAAGTCAAATGTCTCATCTGAAGAATTAGGAGATTTACATGTAAAGCCAGATAAATTGGATGGATCAACTGGAGGTCCCTTTGCAGCAACCCATGAGGTTTTGGGGTACTGCTCAGGCTTCCAATATGTACGTCAACATTGAGTTTCCTCTCAAAGGCAATACCCTCTTTCCTAGGGTTCCTGTTGAGGATCTGCTTTTTAAGCACATCACAAAGAGACGGATGCCCTTTGAGGCTTTTGTACATGCCTGTCATATACAATTCCTTCAGCCCTGCATCATTAGTGATACGAGCAATGTCCTCAGATGAGGAATTAGTGATAGCAGAGACAATTGAAGAATTTATAGCATTAGAAGCATTCGAACATTCAGGTGAAGAATTAGCAGATTCACGTTCAATGCATTTCAAACATGGAGGAACAAATTCTTCCTGAGAAGCGCTGATTCGTTGAGCAAGTAATGAATCGCGCTCCTTCTGAAGATCTTCATAACTCACTCTTAGCTTTTCAAGATCTTACTTTCTTTGAAGAAATTCATAAGAAAGCTTCTCATGATCAGATAAGAGAGTGTTATGCTGACCTTGAAGGTTGTCAAACCTAGACTGAAGTCTTTGAAGATTTCCAGTCAAGGTTTTAGTGCGATCCATTTCTTCACCCAACATATCATCACTTTTGTCTAGCATGTTTTGAACCTTTTCAAAAGCCTTTTGTTGTTTCACAACAATCTTAGCAAGTTTAGAGTAGATGGGCTTGAGGTTTTCATCAGATTCATTCTCACTTGATTCAGAGGAGGTATATTTGAGTACCTTGGCACCCTTTGCCATGAATCAATAGGTGGGAGCATAGTCATCATTACCTTCATCAGCCTTGTTGGTGGAGCCATTTTCTTCAGAGTTGAAGATAGACTTGCGGACGAATGTAGTAGCGAGAGCTAGACTCGCCACACCAGACTTGGACTCCTCAGATGCCTCCTCTTCCTCATGTTCCTCAGATTCAGCCTCAGAGTCCATTTCCTTGCCATTGAATGCCCGAGCCTTCTTGGAGCTGCTCTTCTTGTGAGATGAAGACTTTGAAGATTTTGATGATGAAGACTATGAAGATTTCTTCTTCTTCTTCTTCGCATCATCAGAACTGTACTCCTTGTATTTCTTCTTCTTTGATTCCTTTTCCCACTGAGGACAATCTTGAATGTAGTGACCAGGTTTCTTACATTTGTGGCATGGCCTCTTCTTATAGTCACTGGATGAGGAATCATTGCTCCTTGAGGATTTTCCAAAGCGACCACGTCTTGAGAACCTTTGGAATTTCTTCACGAGCAGTGCTAGCTCCTGGCTCAGTTCTTCAGGATCACCAAGGCCACTACCAGAATCTTCACCTTCAGATTCAGAGACGACCTTGGCCTTCAGGGCACGTGGTCTGCCATAGCTCGAACCGTAGAGATCTCTCTTCTCAGCAAGCTGGAACTCATGAGTATTTAGCCTCTCGAGGATATCAGCGGGATCAAGTGACTTGTAATCAACACGTTCTTGTATCATCAGTGCCAGAGTATCAAATGAGGAATCAAGAGATCTCAGCAATTTCTTCACCACCTCATGGTCGGTGGTGTCAGTGGCACCAAGTGCTTGAAGCTCATTTGAGATGTCAGTGAGGCGATCGAAGGTTTGTTGAACATTTTCATTGTCGAGTCTTTTGAAGCGATTGAAGAGATTGCGAAGAACGTCAACTCGAGAGTCACGCTGTGTTGAGACTCCTTCATTGACTTTGGACAGCCTATCCCAGATAAGCTTGGCAGTTTTCAAAGCACTCACTCTTCCATACTGCCCTTTGCTCAGATGGCCACATATGATGTTCTTCGCTTGGGAGTTGAGTTTCTTGAATCTCTTCACATCAGTAGCATTCAGAGAAGGTGTGACTGAGGGAACACCATTTTCCACAACATACCAGAGATCGTTATCAATTGCCTCAAGATGCATTCGCATCTTATTCTTCCAGTAGGGGTAGTCCGTCCCGTCGAAGGTAGGACACCCAGCAGAGACCTTGATCATACCTGCAGTCGACATAACTTAAACTCCAGGCGGTTAAACCAAAATAACACAGAACAAGGGAGTACCTTGCTCTTATACCAATTGAAAGTGCGTTATATCGACTAGAGGGGGGTGAATAGGCGATTTTTATGAATTCTTCACCGACGAATTTGTGGGTGAGGAAATTCCTTAGTGAAGAACTACTTGCAGCGGAATAAGTACTCAGATGTAAACATAACGGAACACAAGCATGGTCATCATGATGAAATGAAGACAAGCACAGAGAACAGAAAGCGTAAACACAGGATAAAACAGGATGAAGACAAACAGACTGAAGAAATTGAACTGAGGAAATTGAGAAAGTCTTCAGTCAAAGTCTTCAAATAGATATGAACAAGCACACAACACAGTAATGAGGAAATGAAAGAGTTGAGGAAATAGAACCAGTAAGCTTGGTGAAGACAATGATTTGGTAGACCAGTTCCAATTGCTGTCTCAGTTGTACGTCTGGTTGGAGCGGCTAGGTATTTAAACCTGAGGACACACAGGCCTCACCGTATTCTCCTTGAGCTAAGGTCACACAGACCTCACCCAATCACTCGTGGTAAGTCTCCAGGTGACTTCCAAACCTTCACAAACTCGGTCACTCAGCGATCCACAATTTCCTCTTGGATGCTCTAGACCATGAACGCCTAACCGTCTGGAAGAGGAATAGTCTTCAAAGGTAATAAGCGTCGGATCTACGCAAGATCAATCTCTTCAGTGATGCTCAATCACTTGGGTTTGTAGGTGTTTGGGTTTGGGTTTTCCTCACTTGATGATTTTCGCTCAAAGTCCTCGGAGGATGGGATGCTCTCAAAATGATAAGTGTTAGTTTCTCTCGGAGCAGCCAACCAGCTAGTGGTTGTAGGGGGCGGCTATTTATAGCCTAGGGAGCAGCCCAACATGATAATACATAAATGCCCTTCAATGATATGACCGTTAGGTGGGTAGATATTTTGGAACAGTTGGCGCATAGCATAGCTAGCTACGGTCGGAAATTTGAGTATCAAATTCCTCAGGGCTATCATGTTCCTCGCTGTGTAGGCAATCCGCACTAGCGAATTCCTAACTCCTCAGTCAGAACAAATTCCTTAGAGACCAGAAGAACTTCGTCTCTGTCACTGAAGAATATGACTGAACTGAATGAGATTTCCAATGGCTTCACTCGAAGCGATTGGTAGGTGTAGGATTTTGAGTTGAGCATCACTTGGAAATTTTTCCTTAGTATTTCCTCGACCCCCTTTAACAGTACGGTGTTTCCTATGACTCAAGAAAGAGAAAACGAAACTACTAAAAATAAAAGTCTTCACGCTTCATGTTCCTCGAATGGATACCTAGTCTTCAAGGTCACACCAATTTCTTCACTTTCAAAGTCTTTAGAAAGTCTTCAGAAATCCAAAGTCTTCAGTCGAAGAACTTCATTTTTGGGGGTCAAATTTCTTTGTAAATGTCAAACTCCTCATAGCCTTATAGACATGTGTACACTCATAAACAGATTAGTCCCTTAACCCATAAGTCTTCAATACACCAAAATCACTAAGGGCACTAGATGCACTTACACCTCCCTCCTACCAAAAGCCACATTTCCACTGTTCCTCCTTGATTTCCAAGTTCAAACCTTCACTGCTGCTCACTGGCAGCTCAGCCTCCTCGCCGGCGACCCTTCTTCTTGCAGCGTCGCCTCCTCCCTGGCTACCCTTCTTCTTGCAGCGCCGCCTCCTCGCCGGCGACCCTTCTTCTTGCAGCGCCGCCTCCTCGTCGGCGACCCTTCTTCTTGCTGCGCGGCCTCCTCGCCGCCAACCCTTCTTTTTGCTGCGCGGCCTCGTCGATATGGTCAGGTAATCCATACCCCACCCACGCCATCCTCCTCCTTTCCCATCCCACATGCCCCTACTGACGGAGCGACACCTTCCACCGAAATCACTGCCCCCCTCCTCCAATTAAGCGTCGCCCACAGCCATTTTACACGCAGTATAACATGGAGCTGAGTAGCATGCGGCCGCACGCGCGAACGAGGTTGCTATGGCTGACGTGTCGACCGCCAGATCTTGGAGGAGCACCTCATATTTGAGGCCACCGTCGACACTGCCGCGCGGTTCTCTACTTTAAAATACAGTTTGTGATGTTTTCTTGAGGCCATTGCCAATGCCTTCTAGTGATTTGTCCTCTCTGATGTTAATATGCAATCTGATGTTCAGTTACCAGTTTGCTCCTCTGAAATGTAATGTTCAGTTAACACTTTGGTCCAACAATTGCTACATTTCGTAGTACTGTTGTGACGCCCGGACAATTAGGCTACAGTAATCCCACGTTAATGATGCCACGTCACCACGGTTACTGTTGTTAATTTTGTGTTAGTTCAAAATCGATTCGAAATTCAAACTTAAAATAAAGTCAAATGGTAAAGATTTTCAAATATTAAAACTAAAATGTTGGGGTGTTGCCAAATAATGCATAGGTAATTATTGTGGAGAAACCACACTTTTATAAAACATTTAAAGGCTCTAAAGTAATTAAAACGCAGCTATCACGATTAATTAAATGCCCTTTTAAAAACAATAATAGTGCAAACTATTTTAATTAGGTGTCATACTTATTGGGGCAGTAGATTAAATTATAACATTAATTTAGGAGTTGTATTTATATTTTCTAAAACAACAATTAAAAGAATGAAATAGAAAAGAAAAATAAATAAAAAGAAAAAGAAAAACAGAACTAACACACACACACACACACAAAGGAAAGAACCTCCGGGGCTCCGTCCCAGCAGCCCCCGGCCCAACTGGGCCAAGTCCCTGCCAGGCCGGCTGTAACGCCCCGAGACCGTTGTGTCAGGTGTCTTCGAGTTATTCGTTGTTGTTGCCATGTCATTTGCTTGCGTGTCGCATCTTATCATGTCATCATGTGCATTGCATCATCATGTTTTCAAAACTTGCATCCGTCCCGGCCTCCTCATTCTCTCCGTTGTCCGTTCTGAGCCTAGACACACTTGCACGTGCCCGCGGCATGTCCGAAATAGTATTTTATAAGTGGCCGGAAAATGTTCTCGGAATGGGATGAGAGTTGACGTGTGGTCTTATTATAGTGTAGATAGACCGCCTGTCAAGTTTCATCGCATTCGGAGATCGTTTGATGCCCCAACGGATAACTATAGCGGCAGTATAGCCGGTCTAACGTCGGACGTTTTCGGTCTCCGGAAACCGTGCCGGGCTGCATCTCTCCCCTCTTCTCTCAGACCAACCCGCTCTTCACAATCCGCCAGACCCAACCGAACCTCTCTCGTCAGCCCGCGACCCTCCTCGCGTGCGCGCCCAAAAGTTGTCCCGGACCCGACCCGAGCAGTCGTCACCGTTGTGTCCGGATCATCCCCAAACGTCTACAAAATGTCTCCGTTTTCTTATTTGGGCTCCCTAACCTTTTATCCGGGTTCGTCCGATTAAAATCGAAGGGATAAAATGCCCCTATCACAAATCTACTTGTTTTATATAAGACCACCACCTACAGATTCAACCTAACCCTAAAATCTAGGAGCCTTGTCCCTCGCGCCGCCACACTCTTTCTCGGGATCCCTCCCGATCCAAACCACCAGCCTCCGTCTCGGATCCACCGCCGCCTCCCACTTCTCCTCATTTTTTGGCAGCGAGTCAACGTGTCCTCGCTCGATCCCCTACTCATGCCCGAGGCCACCTCCTCTGCTCGATCCCGAGGGGATCACGAGCAGCTCGTCCCTGTTTCCTCGATCTCCAGCGAGCACCAGGCTGAGCCCCTGTCTCTCCATCTCTATTTCCTCTCCCCGCCACTCAGGTCTCTGGTTCTTCCCTCACCCCGTATCTCTCTTTTCTCTGTATCAGGAGACCGCCATGGCTGCCTCGAAGATCCACAACCGCTCGGCCACTAGGAGCCCAAGACGCTGCCTCCCCGTCGCCCTTGTTTTTCCCTTGCTCGGAAACCGCTGCAGCCTCCTCGACCCGGATCCACGTCGACGCCACCGAACCACCCCGCCTCCAGCTTGGCGATCGCTAGACCGAGAGCCCTGCTCGCGTTGCCTTGCCATCAAGCGCCGCCCCTCCCGGAGACCGGCTCCGTTGCCGTGCCAAGCCCCTCGCAGAGCCGCCGCCCGAGGCCTTCTGCTGCCTCGATTCAGTTCCGTCCTTCGCCGAACGCAGCTCTGCGTCATGCAGAGGACGAACGACACAGCCGCCTCGCGTTGACCCGCCAGCGCCAAGACCCAGCGCGTGCCTGGGCTGCCTCTCCTCCAGCCCCGCGCGAAGCCCAGCTCCCAGCCGGCCTGCTGCTGGCAAGGAGGCCTGCCTTGGCCTCTCCCTCTCCGCAAGCTGGGCCTGGCCCATGGGTGAGGCACACCCCAGCGCCCCTGTTACTATCCTCCTATTGGGCCAGATCTTAGATGCGGCCCGAATCTTGTTTTTTTCCCGTGGAACGAATTTAGCTATTATTCCTGAGACGGTTGTTTTGCAGAAAAGTCCCTAGAGTTCATGCATTTAATATCTAATTAACCGTGCATCGGATTAAAATAAGTTATATATGAAACATGACTAGAATTTCATCTAGTTTCATATTACGCCATTTTCATCCAGGTTTAACATGTTTAAAATGTTGTTTGATTAATTTTTTCTCTATGTCATGTTAAAATGCTTTAATTCATAACTAAATAACCGTAACTCCGAATTTAATAAACTTTATATGTAAATGGGGTAGAATTTTGCCTAGTTTAACATGATGGCATCTCTTTGCATGTTTAACAACTCTAAAATTGTGTTTAGGGCAGAACAGTACCAAACCTAATATATGCATATGGGGATTTACCGGAATTGTTGTTCGTTGCTTCCGGCCTCATTTAACCTTGACTAGATAGGTAATTTTACTTTGCTTCACTCTCTTGCCATGCTAACAACATTTAATCTTGTTGGGTACATAAACAAGTTTGAACTAAATACGTCATGTGGTGTTTTCTTCAAAATGCAACTCCGTTGCATGTTGAGCTCCACTTAATTTGTAGGATTGTTTGTGCATCATGCCATGTCTATGAGTTGGTTGTTTACTATGTTGTTTGCTTCTTTCCGGGTTGCCTTTCTCGTGAGCTTCGGTTCATTCCGGAGTTGTGAGGATCCATTCGACTTTGTCCGTGTGTCTTCTTCATGGACTCGTTCTTCTTCATTGCAGGATTTCAGGCAAGATGATCATACCCTCGAAATCACTTCTATCTTTGCTTGCTAGATGCTCGCTCTTTTGCTATGCCTATGCTGCGATACCTACCACTTGCTTATCATGCCTCCCATATCATTGAACCAAGCCTCTAACCCACCTTGTCCTAGCAAACTGTTGTTTGGCTATGTTACCGCTTTGCTCAGCCCCTCTTATAGCGTTGTTAGTTGCAGGTGAAGATTGAAGTTTGTTCCTTGTTGGAACATGGCTATGTTGTTCCTTGTTGGAGCATGTTTATATGTTGGGATGTCAAAATATATCTTATTTAATTAATGCATCTATATACTTGGTAAAGGGTGGAAGGCTCGGCCTTATGCCTGGTGTTTTGTTCCACTCTTGCCGCCCTAGTTTCCGTTATATCGGTGTTATGTTCCCGGATTTTGTGTTCCTTACGCGGTTGGGCTATAATGGGAACCCCTTGACAGTTCGCCTTGAATAAAACTCTTCCAGCAATGCCCAACATTGGTTTTACCATTCGCCACCTAGCCTCTTTTTCCCTTGGGTTCCGCAGACTCAAGGGTCATCTT
>NC_041388.1:564651827-564660627 GCF_002162155.2 Triticum dicoccoides | reverse complement strand
TGTTGGTCCAAACTAGAGTCCTGTGCAGCGCCCCCTCGGGGAAACTCGAGGTTTGGTTTTAGTTGTATGGAGCGCTCATCTGAGTGTGCCCTGAGAAAGATATATGTGCAGCTCCTATCGGGATTTGTCGGCACATTCGGGCGGTATTGCTGGATTCTTTTTTTAACTTGTCGAAGTTGTCTTGTAGAACCGGGATACCGAGTCTGATCGGAATGTCTCGGGAGAAGGTATATCCTTCGTTTACCGTTAGAGGTTCTCATAGGCTAAGTTGGGACACCCCTACAGGGATTTGAACTTTCGAAAGCCGTGCCCGCGGTTATGGGCAGATGGGAATTTGTTAACGTCCGGTTGTAGAAAACCTGAAGTTGACCTTAATTAAAATACATCAACCGCGTGTGTAACCGTGATGGTCTCTTTCCGGCGGGGTCCGGGAAGCGAAAATGGTGTTGGAGTTATGCTTGACGTAGGTTGTTCTAGGATCACTTCTTGATCATAGTTTCTCGACCATGCTTTGCCTTCTCTTCTCGCTCTCATTTGCGTATGTTAGCCACCATATATGCTAGTCGCTTGGTGCAGCTCCACCTCATACCTTTTACTTTACCCATAAGCTTAAATAGTCTTGATCGCGAGGGTGTGAGGTTGCTGAGTCTCCATGACTCACAGATACTTCCAAAACCAGCTTGTAGGTGCCGTTGAACCGTGCAGATGACGCAACCAAGCTCAAGGAGGAGCTCGTTGAAGATCTTGTACTTTGTGTTGTTTCGTTCTAGTTGATCAGTAGTGGAGCCCAGTTGGGGTCGATCAGGGATCTCTGTAGCATTTGGGGTAGTCTTCTTTTATTTTGGTTCTGTAGTCGGACCTTGATTGTATTTGGATGATGTAATGCTTTATTCATGTATTATGTGAAGTGGCGATTGTAAGCCAACTATGTTACTATTTCCCTTATGTATTACATGGGTTCTGTGAAGATTACCTCACTTGCGACATTGCTTTCAATGCGGTTATGCCTCTAAGTCGTGCTTCGACACGTGGGAGATATAGCCGCATCCAGGGCGATACAAGTTGGTAATCAGAGCCTTCCTCGACCTTAGGAGCCCCATTGCTTGATCGAATTAGCGGACGAGTTGAGTCTAGAAAAATGTTTTGAGTCATTTAGGAATTATATATCGGAGAGCTTAGGAATTCTTTTTACTCCTCATCGCTCTGGTAAGGCATCCTGACATAGAGTTTTGACTATTCTCTTCTCAAATTTCAGTAAAAAAAATTTAGGATCACGCGGGTATCTTGGAATCGTTCCAATGGTTTTGTGATGAGGACATTGTTCTTGGTGCCTCCTGACATTTAGGGGTTGTGGCAGTGTCCCGGGGAGTTGAGCTCCGAGGTGTTGTCATCACAATTTTATCGTTGCAGTTCTGGAATACCTGAGTTTAGTTTCCCCGACATCGAAAATCTCTTTTATGCAGTTGTTGGTGAGATAACCTTGACGCCTCCCAGTACTGGGCGGGAGCTCGGGAGTATTGCCATAACTTGTATAACGGATGCTTTTTGAAGGTTGAGGTAGATGATTTTCGAAGGTTTCTTGGTTATGTGTTGAAGGATGGATACAGTTGGATGTAGGATTTGTTAGTTTTGGGTGAGATATTATGCTTCCCCTGTATCCCCAACACCTGATTAAATAACCGGAAACTTTCGGGAGTTTATAAGTGGGAATTCAAGTAGCTCTTAGGATATCTTTCCGACAGATGTATGATATGAAATTGGGCTTCGACGTCTAGTGGTCCGCCTATTCACGGTCGGTTTTACAGTGGTCTCGTTGTGTCTTAAAGAGTCCTTGGTTATGCCGACTCGGGGACGCTTCGTATGTCATGTGCACTGCCATGTACATGATGGTGCTGTATGATCGAGCCCGTGTAGGCCCCACCACGAAAACTTCGGACGAAATCTCTATCATATGTTTGTTCCGGCTCATTCTGCAAGCCAATCCTTTGTTTCGTTTTGAGCTATGGTATTCGAGTTGCTTCGAAGTCAAATGTTGATTCCATAGCTTTCCTAAGTGGTGTTCTCATATTTCTATATGGATACTAATCATTCTTGATAATCGAGATTGTCATGTCAATCCTTTTCAGCCGGCGTGTTTTCTCTTCAAGTGGTTCCGATCATTTCAACATCAGTAAGATCAATTATCACTTATTCTCAACAGTGTTCGTTTCATCCATCCCAAATTGTCTTTGTTTTCCCGCCCACCCACCCATTTTTCTTCAAGGATTCAGATTTCTTGATCAAGTGGCCATCTTATTCATGTGAAGTCTCTCCATTCCTTTTTACGTCAATGTTCTTATCCGTTGTTTCTCAGGAAGATGCCAACGGAGCTTCAAGTTCGTCACCCTTCACTCATTTTTCTTCTCCGGTGGTTTTAATTCAAGCGTTATTGATCATATCTTTCTCCTCGTTTCAAATACCTTCTCATGCCGGTGCACCTCATATTCTTTCACTTCTCGCTATTTAATTGTTTTGGAGTGCTCAAGATATCTCGAAGATTCGTGTTTCCACTCTGCATTCCTTCAAGCTCTTTCGAGATTGGCATCTCATTCAAGTCATTTAATTCAACTGGTGCAACCTCTCTTTTAAATCATTTCAACAGTATTTCTCTTGAGTGGGCCCTAACCCACAGGTCTTTTCCAGGATCTTACCTGACTCTTCTATTTTCCCGGAGCTATCCTAAATTCTTTTTGAAGTTTGACGTAAGAATGATTTATCATCAGTCAAATGTCTTTCCCCAAGATCTTCCAAATTCTTTTCATCATTGGCTCAACTTTTCTATTCTTCTTTATTCCGGAGTGTCTCAACAATTCTTGGTGGTGTTTTCCCGTCGTCATTCTTGGATTTTGAAGACCGAAGAAGATTTTCTATTAAATCTTGCTCCTTTCTCTTCAAGATTTATGGCTCTAGCTTTGTGCCATCCTCTCATAATGGGTTTTGATTGTGAGAATTCTTTCACCCACCCGGAGCATTTCATGAGTTGTTCCCATTTTTTTTCCTCCGAAGGCCATCTTTTCAAATATTATTCATTCTCAGCTTTCAGCTATCATTCTCCAAATCTCACCGGTGCATCATTCAATATTCTCTAATCAGCTCGTAATCTCTTCGTTCTCATGGATCTAAATTCTCTCAAGTTTCTTCATTCATTTCATAATTCTTCCCGGTGTTTCTTTACCTTTTACTTCATTCTTTTCCAATTCATACGGTGGTTCGTTGAAGATTTCTCTTCCTTTGTTATTGTATTGATTCTTTCATTCTTTCATCCTACCGGTGGTTCGTCGAAGACCTTCTCAAATTTATGCAATATCTATCTTAATCCTTTCTACGAGAATAAGTAGTATGCCAAATCCGTTGCTTGTCATCAATTTAAATTGGTGAAGGATAAGCATAATGTAATTCTTATTCTTGTTTCATCAAGTAAATTCAATTCTTTATTCCGGAGGATCATCGTATCACATTCTCAGTTCGAGATGCTTCATCTTTCTTTTCCAGAGTTCCTAGATTTTCCGCATTATCTCATCGCGGAGATCCATCTAAATCATTACAAGGATTCACCTTGTTTTTTCAACTTCTCTTTCCTTCCGTTTGATCATTCTTTTGTTTACCAGAGTTCTTCATGAAGGTTCTCCATGATGGTTCATCAAGGATTTAATTCCTTCTCGAAGTGTTCATTGAGATTCTTTTCAAAGGAGTTCAAGCATTCTCCATCTTGCAATCCGGAGTGCAATTCTTTCTATCGTATCACTGGAGGTGGTATTATGTCATTCTTGATAATTTGAGTTCATGTTTCATGATTCACAGGTTGTGAAGAATGGGGTATCTTAAATCCATCAATCTCTTCATTGGAGTTATCTTGGGTTATTTTTTTTCACCTTAATCTTTCCCTAAGGATTGTTTCTATTTATGGTGCTTATAAATGATCCAATTTCTTCATTTATCTTTTCCGGTGCGACATATTTTCTCATCTCCTTGTTCATATCAATCCAATTCTTTTTCCCGTGAGTGGCAGGTTGTCACCTCATAATTTGAGATGTATTCCATAAGACCATATCAATCGTATTCTTTTCGTTGTTGGTTTTCCAACAACTCCGTTCTAGCTTTTGTTGTAAGCATGCTCCCTCAAGACCTTGTTTCCCTTCGTTCACTTCATTCCATTCTTACTTTTGTTCCGGAGGCATTGTGATGCTCATCTTTTCAACCCATCATCTCGTATTGTCAAAGATCATGTTCTTTTCATGCCTATCCATTTTACCGGAGTGTTGTGCCCTTTTTGCTCAAGTTCTTTTCGCCTTATCAAGCCTTGAATCTCTTTTCAACCGGATTGCTGCCTGAATTTGTTCTTACTTGTTCCTCTTTCTTAACGGAGTGCTTTCAACTTTGTTCATCTCCGTTGTTTTCTTCTTTTCAATTTGTTTAACCTTTTCAAGGTTCTTTGGTTTCACTCGTTTGTCAATGGAGCAACTTAGTTTTTACCACTTATCTTCCTTTTTCCGTTGTCCCTCCGGTGCCATTCTAGATCTCGGAACGAGATCCTCTCGTAGTGGTGGAGCGTTGTAACGCCCCGAGACCGTTGTGCCAGGTGTCTTCGAGTTATTCGTTGTTGTTGCCATGTCATTTGCTTGTGTGTCGCATCTTATCATGTCATCATGTGGATTGCATCATCATGTTTTCAAAACTTGCATCCGTCCCGGCCTCCTCGTTCTCTCCGTTGTCCGTTCTGAGCCCAGACACACTTGCACGCGCCCGCGGCATGTCCGAAATAGTATTTTATAAGTGGCCGGAAAATGTTCTCAGAATGGGATGAGAGTTGACGTGTGGTCTTATTATAGTGTAGATAGACCGCCTGTCACGTTTCATCGCATTCGGAGATCGTTTGATGCCCCAACGGATAACTATAGCGGCAGTATAGCCGGTCTAACGTCGGACATTTGCGGTCTCCGGAAACCGTGCCGGGCTACATCTCTCCCCTCTTCTCTCAGACCAACCCGCCCTTCACAATCCGCCAGACCCAACCGAACCTCTCTCGTCAGCCTGCTACCCTCCTCGCGCGCGCCCGAAAGTTGTCCCGGACCCGACCCGAGCAGTCGTCACCGTTGTGTCCAGATCATCCCCAAACGTCTACAAAACGTCTCCGCTTTCTTATTTGGGCTCCCTAACCTTTTATCCGGGTCCATCCGATTAAAATCGAAGGGATCAAATGCCCCTATCACAAATCTACTTGTTTTATATAAGACCACCACCTACCGATTCAACCTAACCCTAAAATCTAGGAGCCTTGTCCCTCGCGCCGCCGCCACACTCTTTCTCGGGATCCCTCCCGATCCAAACCACCAGCCTCCGTCTCGGATCCACTGCCGCCTCCCACTTCTCCTCGTTTTTCGCCAGCAAGTCAACGTGTCCTCTCTTGATCCCCTGCTCATGCCCGAGGCCACCTCCTCTGCTCGATCCCGAGGGGATCACGAGCAGCTCGTCCCTGTTTCCTCGATCTCCAGCGAGCATCAGGCCGAGCCCCTATCTCTCCATCTCTATTTCCTCTCCCCGCCGCTCAGGTCTCTGGTTCTTCTCTCACCCCGTATCTCTCTTTTCTCTGTATCAGGAGACCGCCATGGCTGCCTCGAAGATCCACAACCGCTCGGCCACTAGGAGCCCAAGACGCTGCCTCCCCGTCGCCCTTGTTTTTCCCTTGCTCGGAAGCCGCTGCAGCCTCCTCGACCCGGATCCACGCCGACGCCACCGAACCACCCCGCCTCCAGCTTGGCGATCGCTAGACCGAGAGCCCTGCTCGCGTTGCCTCGCCATCAAGCGCCGCCCCTCCCGGAGACCGGCTCCGTTGCCGTGCCAAGCCCCTCGCAGAGCCGCCGCCCGAGGCCTTCTGCTGCCTCGATTCAGTTCCGTCCTTCGCCGCCTGCAGCTCTGCGTCATGCAGAGGACGAACGCCACAACCGCCTCGCGTTGACCCGCCAACGCCAAGACCCAGCGCGCGCCTGGGCTGCCTCTCCTACAGCCGCGCGCGAAGCCCAGCTCCCAGCCGGCCTGCTGCTGGCAAGGAGGCCTGCCTTGGCCTCTCCCTCTCCGCAAGCTGGGCCTGGCCCATGGGTGAGGCACACCCCAGCGCCCCTGTTACTATCCTCCTATTGGGCCAGATCTTAGATGCCGCCCGAATCTTGTTTTTTTTCCTGTGGAACGAATTTAGCTATTATTCCTGAGACGGTTGTTTTGCAGAAAAGTCCCTAGAGTTCATGCATTTAATATCTAATTAACCGTGCATCGGATTAAAATAAGTTATATATGAAACATGATTAGAATTTCATCTAGTTTCATATTATGCCATTTTCATCCAAGTTTAACATGTTTAAAATGTTGTTTGTTAATTTTTGCTCTATGTCATGTTAAAATGCTTTAATTCATAACTAAATAACCGTAACTCTGAATTTAATAAACTTTATATGTAAATGGGGTAGAATTTTGCCTAGTTTAACATGGTGGCATCTCTTTGCATGTTTAACAACTCTAAAATTGTGTTTAGGGCAGAACAGTACCAAACCTAATATATGCATATGGGGATTTACCGGAATTGTTGTTCGTTGCTTCCGGCCTCATTTAACCTTGACTAGATAGGTAGTTTTACTTTGCTTCACTCTCTTGCCATGCTAACAACATTTAATCTTGTTGGGTACATAAACAAGTTCAAACTAAATAAGTCATGTGGTGTTTTCTTCAAAATGCAACTTCATTGCATGTTGAGCTCCACTTAATTTGTAGGATTGTTTGTGCATCATGCCATGTCTATGAGTTGGTTGTTTACTATGTTGTTTGCTTCTTTCCGGGTTGCCTTTCTCGTGAGATTCGGTTCCGTTCCGGAGCTGTGAGGATCCGTTCGACTTCCTCCGTGTGTCTTCTTCATGGACTCGTTCTTCTTCATTGCGGGATTTCAGGCAAGATGATCATACCCTCGAAATCACTTCTATCTTTGCTTGCTAGATGCTCGCTCTTTTGCTATGCCTATGCTGTGATACCTACCACTTGCTTATCATGCCTCCCATATCTTTGAACCAAGCCTCTAACCCACCTTGTCCTAGCAAACCGTTGTTTGGCTATGTTACCGCTTTGCTCAGCCCCTCTTATAGCGTTGTTAGTTGCAGGTGAAGATTGAAGTTTGTTCCTTGTTGGAACATGGCTATGTTGTTCCTTGTTGGAGCATGTTTATATGTTGGGATATCATAATATATCTTATTTAATTAATGCATCTATATACTTGGCAAAGGGTGGAAGGCTCGGCCTTATGCCTGGTGTTTTGTTCCACTCTTGCCGCCCTAGTTTCTGTCATATCGGTGTTATGTTCCCGAATTTTGCGTTCCTTACGCGGTTGGGCTATAATGGGAACCCCTTGACAGTTCGCCTTGAATTAAACTCTTCCAGCAATGCCCAACATTGGTTATACCATTCGCCACCTAGCCTCTTTTTCCCTTGGGTTCTGCGGACTCAAGGGTCATCTTTATTTTAACCCCCCCGGGCCAGTGCTCCTCTGAGTGTTGGTCCAAACTAGAGTCCTGTGCAGCGCCCCCTCGGGGAAACTCAAGGTTTGGTTTTAGTTGTATGGAGCGCTCATCTGAGTGTGCCCTGAGAAAGAGATATGTGCAGCTCCTATCGGGATTTGTCGGCACATTCGGGCGGTGTTGCTGGATTTGTTTTAACTTGTCAAAGTTGTCTTGTAGAAACGGGATACCGAGTCTGATCGGAATGTCTTGGGAGAAGGTATATCCTTCGTTGACCGTGAGAGCTTGTCATGGGCTAAGTTGGGACACCCCTGCAGGGATTTGAACTTTCGAAAGCCGTGCCCGCGATTATGGGCAGATGGGAATTTGTTAACGTCCGGTTGTAGAAAACCTGAACTTGACCTTAATTAAAATACATCAACCGCGTGTGTAACCGTGATGGTCTCTTTCCGGCGGGGTCCGGGAAGCGAAAACGGTGTTGGAGTTATGCTTGACGTAGGTTGTTCTAGGATCACTTCTTGATCATAATTTCTCGACCGTGCTTTGCCTTCTCTTCTCGCTCTCATTTGCGTATGTTAGCCACCATATATGCTAGTCGCTTGCTGCAGCTCCACCTCATACCTTTTACCTTACCCATAAGCTTAAATAGTCTTGATCGCGAGGGTGTGAGGTTGCTGAGTCCCCGTGACTCACAGATACTTCCAAAACCAGCTTGCAGGTGCCGTTGAACCGTGCAGATGACGCAACCAAGCTCAAGGAGGAGCTCGATGAAGATCTTGTCCTTTGTGTTGTTTCGTTCTAGTTGATCAGTAGTGGAGCCCAGTTGGGGTCGATCGGGGACCTGTGTAGCATTTGGGGTAGTCTTCTTTTATTTTGGTTCCGTAGTCGGACCTTGATTGTATTTGGATGATGTAATACTTTATTCATGTATTGTGTGAAGTGGCGATTGTAAGCCAACTATGTTATTCTCTCCCTTATGTATTACATGGGTTGTGTGAAGATTACCTCACTTGCGACATTGCTTTCAATGCGGTTATGCCTCTAAGTCGTGCTTCGACACGTGGGAGATATAGCCGCATCGAGGGCGATACACCGGCCCAACCCACTCCCCATAACCCCCCGTCGGTCGAAACCCTAGGCAACCACCTACCACTCGCCCCCCCACTCGCTTCCCCCTCGCTCCCCCGATGCGGATCGGGATCGGGGTGACCGCGCCCTCGACGCCCGACGTTGCCGCCGAATGTCGTCGCCCCCCTCCCCGCCTG
>NC_041388.1:564644032-564651613 GCF_002162155.2 Triticum dicoccoides | reverse complement strand
CCGACAGCGTCCCCGTCCTCCTCCACGACACCCATTGCCCCGTGCCCTACTCCACACCGTGAGCCGCGCCCCTCCTCTCTCTCCCTAGCCCCGTCCTCGTCCCTTCCCCTGCTCGCCGCTCCCGACCGCCCCGATGAGCTCCGCCGCGTCGCGCCCCCGCATCATTGCGCCCTTCTGCCCGCTGCGGGCTCGGCCGCAACCGCCCACTTCCTTCTGCGCCGTTCTCGCGTGCGCTCGCTCGGCCGCGGCCTGGCTCTACTTGCCGCGGTCCCGCTCCTCCGCGTGCATGCGCTCGCGCTCACCATGCGCAGACCACGCCCATCCGCGGCTCTCCTCGCCTAGTCGCTCCAGCCCCGGGCCGCCGATGCCTGCCGCCGACGCCCGCCGACTTGACTCGCCCGCCGCTCGCCTCCTGCGCCAGTGCCCATGGCCTGCTGCTTGCTCCGGTCTGCCTGACCTTGCCGGCAGCGACCCGCATCCGCCCCGCGGCCACCCTGCCGGCCACCGCGCCATCGCCCTGGCCGGCGCCCCATCGCAGCCCCGGTTGCCTCGCTCCACGGCGCCCGTGCCCAATGCCCGCTATGCCCCCTGAGTCTATGACATGGGGGCCCCACGCCCCAGGACGTTAAAAAAAGAAAAAAAATATAAAAAACTAATTAATTTACTCAATTAATCTTGTTATTTAACTTAATTAAGTCTGTTAAATTAACCTAATCACTTATTAAACTAACTAATCGTGTTTAGTTAAACTCTATCAATGACAAAGGGGCCCACATACACTATTCACTTTGGACTAGTCAAAATGTTGACTAGGTCAACCCAGCCCCTGGCCCCACATGTCATATGTATATACACATTGTTGGGTACACTCACGTGTACCCATAGCAGTTTGTCTTTTGATTATTTCAAATTACATTAAATCCAAAAATTCCAGAATTTGTTTAAATCTTCGAAAAATCATATAAAATAAACTGTAACTCGGATGGAAAAACTTTGTACATGAAAGTTGCTCAGAACGACGAGACGATTCCGGATACACAACCCATTCATCCGTCACACATCCCTAACCTATCGAACTCGCAACTTTCCGCCTCCGTTTCATCTGCCCGAAAACACGAAACACAAGGGATACTTTCCCGGATGTTTCCCCCCTTCACCAGTGTCACTTACTACCGCGTTAGATCACCCCTGGCACCGTGTATTGCCTTGTTATATTTTGTGATGCTTTGTTTGCTCCGTATTTACTATTTCTTCCCACCTCTTCTCTCCGATAGACTACGAGACTGACGCCGCTGTTGGTGCCCCATTCGACTACTAAGTTGACGACCCCTCTCTCTTGACAGAGCAACCAGGCAAGCCCCCCCCCCTTGATCACCAGATATCGCCTACTCTCCTCTATACTGCTTGCATTAGAGTAGTGTAGCATGTTACTTCTTTACGTTAATCCTATCCTAATGCATAGCCTGTCATTGTTGCTACAACTATTGAAACCTTACCTGCAATCCTAAATGCTTAGTATAGGATGCTAGTTTATCATCAGTGGCCATACATTCTTGTCCATCTGCCATGCTATACTATCGGGCCGTGATCACTCGGGAGTTGATCACGGGTATATACCTATACTTTATACATGATACATGTGATGACTAAAGTCGGGTTGTCTCGAGGAGTACCCGCGAGTGATTCACGGATTGGGGGCTGAAAGGACCTTTGTCCCGACGACCCCCTGGGTGGATCTTTGTGGCGGAGCGACAGGGCAGGTTGAGACCACCTAGGAGAGAGGTGGGCCTAGCCCTGGTCGGTGTTCCCGGTGTCTTCAAGATAACACGTTTAACGAGATCTCGGTATTTGATCTGAGTCTGGCTACTGGCCTATACGCACTAACCATCTACGCGGGGACAATTATGGGCACTCGACGTCGTGCTATCAGCCGAAGCCTTCGTGATGTCAGCGACTGAGCGGCGCGCGCCGGGTTGGACCGCGTAACGCAACTTCCTTTGTAATGGAGGTTGCTAGGTCTGCTCACCGGCCGCGTTCGCAACGTGCAGGTGTGCAAAGGGCGATGGGCCCAGACCCCTGCGCCATAGGATTTAGACCGGCGTGCTGACCTCTCTGTTGTGCCTAGGTAGGGCTGCGACGTGTTGATCTTCTGAGGCCGGGCATGACCCAGAAAAGTGTGTCCGGCCAAATGGGATCGAGCGTGTTGGGTTATGTGGTGCACCCCTGCAGGGAAGTCAATCTATTTGAATAGCCGTGATCTTTGGTAACAGGACGACTTGGAGTTGTACCTTGACCTTATGACAACTAGAACTGGATACTTAATAAAACACACCCTTCCAAGTGCCAGATATAACCCGGTAATCGCTCTCTGAAAGGGCAACGAGGAGAGGATTGCCGGGTAGGTTTATGCTATGCGATGCTACTTGGAGGACTTCATTCTACTCTCTTCTACATGCTGCAAGACGGAGGCTGTCAGAAGCGTAGTCTTCGAATGATTAGTTATCCCCCTCTTATTCTGGCATTCTGCAGTTCAGTCCACTAATATGGCCCTTTACACATATACCCATGCATATGTAGTGTAGCTCCTTGCTTGCGAGTACTTTGGATGAGTACTCACGGTTGCTTTCTTCCCCCTTTTTCCCCTTTCCTTTCTTTCTAGTTGTCGCAACCAGACGTTGGAATCCAGGAGCCAGACGCCACCGTCGACGACGACTACTACTACTCGGGAGGTGCCTACTACTACGTGCAGCCCGCTGACGGCGACCAGGAGTAGTTTAGGAGGATCCCAGGCAGGAGGCTTGCACCTCTTTCGATCTGTATCCCAGTTTGTGCTAGCCTTCTTAAGGCAAACTTGTTTAACTTATGTCTGTACTCAGATATTGTTGCTTCCGCGGAGTCGTCTATGATCGAGCTGTTGTATTCGAGCCCTCGAGGTCCCTGGCTTGTAATATGATGCTTGTATGACTTATTTTATTTGTAGAGTTGTGTTTTGATATCTTCCCGTGAGTCCCTGATCTTGATCGTACACGTTTGCGTGTATGATTAGTGTACGGTCAAATTGGGGGCGTCACAAGTTGGTATCAGAGCCGACTACCTGTAGGAATCCCCCTTCCACACTCCTTGGCCGAAGTCGAGTCTAGACATTATAAATTTTTTTACTAACATGGTTGTGTGCCTTACGGGCCCACGTCACCATCTGGGTGGTATTAGGATCTTTTATTCCTCGTCTATACTCTGGGACTCTGATCTCTCTTCTATTCGGGTTAAATGATTTTGCTAAAATATAACTTTAGGTTCTCGAAAATACTTCCTCCCGGAGAGCCCCATTCAGGCCAGATGATCGCCTATTGCACCAGAAGATTTCGTAGTTACTCTCTGCTACTCTTTCGAGACTTTGTGCCCATCGCCTTTGCAAATTCCCTACCACCGTTATATCATTATGGATAACTACATCCACTTGCCCTTTCAAATCCCATTGATCTTGTTATTACAAGATACACCAAAAATTCTCTATATTGTTTCGAGAATATTTTGTGCCTACTGCCTTGCAGTTCCTTGCCACCTGAATACCCCTACGGATAATATCTCTCCCTTATCGAGTATCCGCTCATCCCCCAGTTGTTCATGTGTTTCACAATGGTCATCGAAATACTATTCGATCCTCCAAAAATCCTTAGTAGCTTATTGCTCTGCAATACTTGTCTGCTTGCATGATGGATGCTTTCCATATGTCTGGCAATATTCGTTAGTATCCTTAGGCACCATCATTTTGATCCCTTTGATTCAACATGAGTGCGAACGGACACAATCATCAGTTGATCCTTTTAAATTATCTTTCTGGCTCAGACGTCATTTTAAACATGAGCTAGTTCTCAACAAATCCAATTGACGTCGATTGTACCCCTAAGGCTATTCAACTTATCTATCCCTAATCAGAACATTGCTTCTGATCCCTTGATTTGAAAATCATAATTCCTTTGCATTTGAACTCTGGATTAGTCAGTTGTTTTCATAATCCAATGCCTTTGCATTGTTACTTCCTCTGGTTGTGTGTCGATGCTCGCATCAGCTCTGTTATGGACCGGCAGATCCTTTAATGGATTTTATCCGACATCGTCCTTCATATTCAATAACCTTGTGAGCCTTCCCTCGGATACATAATGCCTTTGGTAAATTGTATCATCTACTTTCTCAACCTTGCTCTACTTTCGAGCTTGTGATATTTACTCTTGAAACTTGTGGTGTATGTTTCTAAGAAGCCCCTATGGGTTGAACATATGCCTTCTCTAAACTGTGTGAACTCGAAAGTTTTCACAAGTCATAACTTCTGGTATTTTGCCAGATAAAATTTCAACACTACAACTTCTTCGAAAGTGAGAAGTGAATGAAAGGTTATGCATTGGAAAAGTGGGAGTCGACCTTGAACTTTGTGTTCATGCCCATGGGCACGATGTAGATCTTATCATTAAAGCTTCTCTTAAATTAAATTATTCCTATGGTATAAGTTCATCTTATATCCGGGATCTGGCCTTTTGCAATCGTGGTTCCGACCATGTTCTCCTGTAAATACCATTTCGCGTGCAAGTTTAAGCGCTTGTCTTCTGTAGAGCAATACCCCAGTCCAACCTCTACTTTGATCTATCATCGAGTATTACCCCCTCTGGTATCTCGAGATTATCACGGAACTGCATAACTTCTTATGAGACTTCAAGTATTATTTGACTTTTGCTACATCATCATTTGACTTGATGTCATCGCCGACCGATTACATCTTCACGAAATCTCTCGACAAATGTGTCGTGGTCATCAGCAACATCCTGAGCTCTTCCAAGATATATATCGATTTCTTGATGAGAAATACCATCCTCGCCCCTCAATGGTTTGTGTTATCACCGACCACTTTATTGCCTTCAGTTCAACACAAACTTATTCGTGTTTTGTGTTATACCTTCAAATCCTTGCTATCGAGCATTTGTTCTTCTTTACCTTGGAATGTTACCATCTTTTATGTCAAGAATGTCGTGGTAATTTTACCACCTCTTGAGAATTCTTGATATAGTAATATCTCTCACCTTTTGCGTTCATTTCTTGGTCTCCGTGTTGTTTCTAACCGGAATACCGACAAATGGTCTGTGATGTGTAAATTCTAAACTTCTAGCAACCCTATTGCTTTGAAGTTATTGGTCTATAGTTTCATTCTAAGTCTATTGCTTATTGAATCATCATTCGAACATTGATCGTGCTACCTAGTCCAGATTCCTGGGTGCACCCTTCTATCATTGTTCAGTTGTGTATGTTTCCCTGAGCATACATCATTATATCATTTGATCCGCAAATGATATTTCCTTGTTCACATAATTGTGGAAATCAATCCTTTGGAAATCTCGATGATTTATTGCTGAGCCTATCAGCCACCTCCTCATCCTCTCCTTGGGTTAAAATCATGATACGGGACTTGCTTCCATAGTTCATTTCCCGAAAATCTTACAATGTCATATCGACAATTGCTTTGCACCTTTTCTTTCTCAGGCATCTTGAGTATGAGGTATCCTAACACCTATAATATCTGAATCTCGGTCGAATATGATCGGTGGAACATATTCCCAAGAGTAATAACATTAGTCTTTGACCCGATAAGGTGATGTCATGCCTAGCACACCTGGCCGGAGGGCCTATTGTTATAGATTCCTTTTCAGCAAGGTCATCCATTCTTCCATGAGGAAACTAGCTATAAGTTGTTACCGATGGATCCTTTGTATCCAAACTCTGACGTTTGCTTGAAGACCATGTCAATACTGTCTCGAAGCATGTTTGTGGTACTCCGATTTTCAACAAGAACATTTGAATCCCAATGCCAAATGTTTCTTGCTCAATTATCCAAACACCATTGTATGGGTAATGTCATGAAATTTCTTCCCCCTTTCCTAAAGGGTTTTCTACATTATATCTTGTCACAAATATCATGCTTCGCTTGTCCTTGGGAAGGATATACCACCTGAAATTTGTGTTTAAACACATTTTCCTTTCCATTGTTCTGTTTAATATGAAGATCGCCTTTTCTTTTCCATTGTTTTGTTTACCCCTTCTGATGACCTATATGATCTAAGCAGTAATGTTCTTCTGCTTATGTAAACACCTTGGTGTACAACCGTGTCAGTAAGACCCTGTTGCTTTTGTTGATGACATTGCGGTAAACCGCCGATGGATGAGAACTTTGCCTCTTGGCCTGCCTCGTTCAACGAGCAGGAAATTGGTTCTCTTCATCCCTCGCCCTTAGTACCGACGTTGATGCCGACATAACTGACAGGCTAATCCCTGACATGCCTTGCTTACATGATCACGCAAGATGTCTCCGCCCTTCATACTTTTAACCCACATGGTGGGCCCATAACCCACAGTTCCACATGATCGAAACCTGACTCTCCTGTACACCTTGTTGACACAGTTATCCCTTGCTCTTGGTTTCGTAGGTAATTCGCGAGCAACCTTCCTAGTGATCTATTCTGGTATCAGACGCAATACTTATTCTCGTTGCTCTGAACCCCTTTTCACACTCCGTTTCAGGCATCGAATGATTGACTACCCGTTTGAAACTTTGGTACCCTCGTATATTGCACTCAGCGAATTCACTAAAATACAACTCGTGGGGTACCTTATGTATTTCCCATTAAGTTCACCGTTAGATGCCCAGCTTTGTGGAGATGCTTCCTTCCGGAGTTTTTCCCCTTGGTCGCGTTCGTAGGACGATGGAGATCCCGAAGAAAGGATGACGACTTGATCATGATAAGCTGGAGCAGAGAAATAAAGACTTCAACGTAATGGATCGACCTCTTCGAGAAGAGCAACCAAGATTGAGAAGACCGGTTAGAAATCCGTAACCAGATCTTTCCCCCTTACTCCCCCTCTTAAATCTCGGGACGAGATTTCTTGTAGTGGAGGAGAATTGTGACGCCCGGATAATTAGGCTACAATAATCCCACGTTAATGATGCCACGTCACCATGGTTACTGTTGTTAATTTCGTGTTAGTTCAAAATCGATTCGAAATTCAAACTTAAAATAAAGTCAAATGGTAAAGATTTTCAAATATTAAAACTAAAATGTTGGGGTGTTGCCAAATAATGCATAGGTAATTATTGTGGAGAAACCACACTTTTATAAAACATTTAAAGGCTCTAAAGTAATTAAAACACAACTATGATGATTAATTAAATGCCCTTTTAAAAATAATAATAGTGCAAACTATTTTAATTAGGTGTCATACTTATTGGGGCAGTAGATTAAATTATAACATTAATTTAGGAGTTGTATTTATATTTTCTAAAACAACTATTAAAAGAATGAAATAGAAAAGAAAAAAAAATAAAAAGAAAAAGAAAAACAGAACTAACACACACACACACAAAAGGAAAGAACCCCCGGGGCTCCGGCCCAGCAGCCCCCGGCCCAACTGGGCCAAGTCCCTGCCAGGTCGGCCCACCCCACTCCCCATAACCCCCCGTCGGCCGAAACCCTAGGCAACCACCTACCACTCGCCCCCCCCCACTCGCTTCCCCCTCGCTCCCCCGATCCGGATCGGGAT
>NC_041388.1:564642334-564643679 GCF_002162155.2 Triticum dicoccoides | reverse complement strand
CCCTGTGCGCTACTCCACACCGTGAGCCGCGCCCCTCCTTTCTCCCCCTCGCCCCGTCCTCGTCCCCTCCGCTGCTCGCCGCTCCCGACCGCCCCGATGAGCTCCGCCGCGGCGCGCCCCCGCATCGTCGCGCCCATCTGCCCGCTGCGGGCTCGGCCGCAATCGCCCACTTCCTTCTGCGCCGCTCTCGCGTGCGCTCGCTCGGCCGCGGCCTGGCTCTGCTTGTCGCGGTCCCGCTCCTCCGCGTGCATGCGCTCGCACTCACCATGCGCAGACCACGCCCATCCGCGGCTCTCCTCGCCTTGCCGCTCCAGCCCCGGGCCGCTGATGCCTGCCGCCGACGCCTGCCGACTTGACTCGCGCGCCGCTCGCCTCCTGCGCCAGTGCCCACGGCCAGCTGCTTGCTCCGGTCCACCTGACCTTGCCGGCGGCGACCCGCATCCGCCCCGCAGCCACCCTGCCGGCCACCGCGCCATCGCCCTGGCCGGTGCCCCGCCGCAGCCCCGGTTGCCTCACTCCGCGGTACCCGTGCCCAACACCCGCTATGCCCCCTGAGTCTATGACATGGGGGCCCCACGCCCCAGGACGTTAAAAAAAGAAAAAAAATAAATATAAAAAACTAATTAATTAATTAATTAATTTACTCAATTAATCCTGTTAATTAACTTAATTAAGTCTTTTAAATTAACCTAATCACTTATTAAACTAACTAATCGTGTTTAGTTAAACTCTATCAATGACAAAGGGGCCCATATACACTATTCACTTTGGACTAGTCAAAATGTTGACTGGGTCAACCCAGCCCCTGGCCCCACATGTCATATGTATATACATATTGCTGGGTACACTCATGTGTACCCATAGTAGTTTGTCTTTTGATTATTTGGAATTACATTAAATCCAGAAATTCTAGAATTTGTTTAAATCTTCGAAAAATCATATAAAATAAACTGTAACTCGGATGGAAAAACTTTGTACATGAAAGTTGCTCAGAACGACGAGACGATTCCGGATACGCAGCCTATTCATCCGCCACACATCCCTAACCTATCGAACTCGCAACTTTCTCCCTCCGTTTCATCTGCCCGAAAACACGAAACACCGGGGATACTTTCCCGGATGTTTCCCACCTTCACCAGTGTCACTTACTACTGCGTTAGATCACCCCTGGCACCGCGTATTTCCTTGTTATATTTTGTGATGCTTTGTTTGCTCCATATTTACTATTTCTTCCCTCCTCTTCTATCCGGTAGACTACGAGACTGACGCCGCTGCTGGTGCCCCGTTCGACTACGGAGTTGACGACCCCTCTCTCTTGCCAGAGCAACCAGGCAAGCCCCCCCCC
>NC_041388.1:564631342-564642146 GCF_002162155.2 Triticum dicoccoides | reverse complement strand
CTATACTGCTTGCATTAGAGTAGTGTAGCATCTTACTGCTTTCCGTTAATCCTATCCTGATGCATAGCCTGTCATTGTTGCTACAACTGTTGATACCTTACCTGCAATCCTAAATGCTTAGTAAAGGATGCTAGTTTATCATCAATGGCCATACATTCTTGTCCGTCTGCCATGCTATACTATCGGGCCGTGATCACTCGGGAGTTGATCATGGGTATATACCTATACTTTATACATGATACATGTGATGACTAAAGTCGGGTTGGCTCAAGGAGTACTCGCGAGTGATTCACGGATTGGGGGCTGAAAGGACCCTTGTCCCGACGGCCCCTGGGTGGATCTTTGTGGCGGAGCGACAGGGCAGGTTGAGACCACCTAGGAGAGAGGTGGGCCTGGCCTTGGTCGGCGTTCGCGGTGTCTTCAAGATAACACGTTTAACGAGATCTTGGTATTTGATCTGAGTCTGGCTACTGGCCTATACGCACTAACCATCTACGCGGGGACAGTTATGGGCACTCGACGTCATGGTATCAGCCGATGCCTTCGTGACGTCAGCGACTGAGCGGCGCGCGCCGGGTTGGACCGCGTAACGTTACTTCCTTTGTAATGGAGGTTGCTAGGTCTACTCACCGTCCGCGTTTGCAACATGCAGGTGTGCAAAGGGCGATGGGCCCAGACCCCTGCGCCATAGGATTTAGACCGGCGTGCTGACCTCTCTGTTGTGCCTAGGTAGGGCTGCGACGTGGTGATCTTCCGAGGTCGGGCATGACCCAGAAAAGTGTGTCCGGCCAAATGGGATCGAGCGTGTTGGGTTATGTGGTGCACCCCTGCAGGGAAGTTAATCTATTCGAATAGCCGTGATCTTCGGTAACAGGACGACATGGAGTTGTA
Source organism: Triticum dicoccoides (assembly GCF_002162155.2). Taxonomy (NCBI): domain Eukaryota; kingdom Viridiplantae; phylum Streptophyta; class Magnoliopsida; order Poales; family Poaceae; genus Triticum; species Triticum dicoccoides. The sequence goes on along the minus strand of NC_041388.1, from coordinate 564,641,255 downwards.
CCTTGACCTTATGACAACTAGAACTGGATACTTAATAAAACACACCCTTCCAAGTGCCAGATATAACCCGGTAATCGCTCTCTAACAGGGCAACGAGGAGAGGATTGCCGGGTAGGTTTATGCTATGCGATGCTACTTGGAGGACTTCATTCTACTCTCTTCTACATGCTGTAAGAGGGAGGCTATCAGAAGCGTAGTCTTCGACAGGATTAGATATCCCCCTCTTATTCTGGCATTCTGCAGTTTAGTCCACTGATATGGCCCTTTACACATATACCCATGCATATGTAGTGTAGCTCCTTGCTTGCGAGTACTTTGGATGAGTACTCACGGTTGCTTTCTTCCCCCTTTTTCCCCTTTCCTTTCTTTCTGGTTGTTGCAACCAGACGTTGGAATCCAGGAGCCAGACGCCACCGTCGATGACGACTACTACTACTCGGGAGGTGCCTACTACTACGTGCAGCCCGCTGACGGCGACCAGGAGTAGTTTAGGAGGATCCCAGGCAGGAGGCCTGCGCCTCTTTCGATCTGTATCCCAGTTTGTGCTAGCCTTCTTAAGGCAAACTTGTTTAACTTATGTCTGTACTCAGATATTGTTGCTTCCGCTGACTCATCTATGATCGAGCTCTTGTATTCGAGCCCTCGAGGTCCCTGGCTTGTAATATGATGCGTGTATGACTTATTTTATTTGTAGAGTTGTGTTTTGGTATCTTCCCGTGAGTCCCTGATCTTGATCGTACACGTTTGCGTGTATGATTAGTGTATGGTCAAATTGGGGGCATCACAACTGTTCTCAAGCATTCTTTGTTTTGTTATTTGTCTTATCTTCTAGTACATGTTTCTATTCTGCAATGTTGTGCTCAGTTAACTATTTTGGTTCATTTGGTCTGCTGTCCATTTAACTATTTGGTTCAGTTCTGCAATTTGATTTTCAGTTTTTGTGGGTACAATTTTGTATTGTTATGCATGTGACACCAATCGAATTTGGCTGTACTCAATATGTATTCTACTGATAGTATGGCAACTCTCAGTGAACCTGATCAAGATCTTCCTTATGTGTGTTGCAGGGAAACAATGGGAGACACTGCGGTACCATCGAGGTTTGTTCAAGCAGGGTCCTTTGGCTAATAGCACATTATTGTGCAGTTGCTGGAATCATTCTAATATTTAGGTTTCTTACAATTTGGTCTTGCACATGTAGGTCCTGCTGTCAAAGGCTTAGACCCACTGTTCGACCCATTTTGCATATGGGGAAATGAGATGTCCATGAATACCAGTCAAGTCAAGAAGCTCAAAAAGATTGTTAGGATGAAGAAACTTGCGCCGAATAACACCAAGATCTTTGTTTGCACAATGAAGAAGACATCAGTCAACTATAGGATGGTACCAACTCTTTTACCTTGCTTTTACCCCTTGCGCCATTTCAAAATTTACAACAGCAATTTATGCATAGCTTTGTTTTCAGTACTTTTCAAAGCAGTTCACCGATGATTACCTCTCAAACCACCTGCATGGTCAAGAGGCGAGGAAGGTATTCATTCAACACCCACGGTACAATATTGAAGTCTTGCTGAAGAGGACGAAGGTTGGGCGGGCAATTATCCGTAGCTACTGGCCTAAAGTTGCAAGGACATTCAACATCACTGAAGGCTCAATATTTGCCTTCCGCTTCTGCAGTTTCCTAGATGAGATTCATCTGTCTATTTACCGTGTATGATGCTACTTTCCAAAGGTTTTTGATGCTGCATGTGAAACTTGGTGCTGTTGTGTAATGGCGTAACTGAGTGCCGAAGCTATCTGATGTAATTTGATTATGAAATCCTGGTTGCTTTTATATGGATATGAAATATCTGGCGTGTTTTATAAGAAATATCAGTTTGATTAGTACATGGATTATCAATAATAGGCTAATTACCCTGCTTATTGGGGTTTTCTATTGCAAACGGTTACTCAGATAGCATCGTGGGCGATGAACTCAAACAACCCGCACAGTTTCTAGAAAGTAGGCGTGTTCGATCAACTAACAATCACACACGGCTTTTGGCAGCGAACTGTTTGCGTTAGGCCACCTTGCACAAACGTTTCCACAAAAAGAACTGTGTGGGATGTACATACCTACGAAAATGATTTTCTGGGATTCACCGTGTGGGATGTACGTACCTACGGAAATGATTTCTGGGATTCACCGTGTGGGATGTACATACCTAAGGAAATGATTTCTGGGATTCACCGTGTGGGCTGTACATACCTACGGAAATGATTTCTGGGATTCACCGCGTGGGATGTACATACCTACGGAAATGATTTATGGGATTCACCGTGTGGGATGTACATACCTACGGAAAAATGATTGGGTTTTGATGCCTCGCCCGATCGCACACGGCCCCACCCTAGGTCCTAGGAGGGCCTATCCCCGATGATTTCTGGGTCGTATGGGAAGAACACCCTATCGCACACACACACACTTGGCGACGGTTCCAAATGCCATCATGGAAAGGGGTTTTAAACCGTTTGTTTAGGATGTCATTGTACCAGTGTTACGAAATCATATACTTCATCGGTGAAGAATATGACATCAAATTCATCAGATCAATTTCATCAAGCAAAAGAACAGATATAGTAGTATGAGGACGTGAGAAATGAGAATTCATTTCTTCATGATTAGCTTGCCTCCTTTCAAGCATATTTCAGGTCTCCAGCAAATTCTTCAGACGTTTAAGTTTGTGTGGAGACCTGACCCTGCATAAGAGATTAGTTATTTTTCTTCACCACCTACATCTAGAGGGGTGGCAAAGAGTTCATCATTCCGCGAGCTCCATAAGAGAAAGGTGGCATAGAAGCCAGTCCACTTCATTTCACATAAGAGGAGTTAGGGTAAGCATATGAATCAGCAGAGAAATTCTTCGAGGACTTATGAACATAATGGTTTGAAGAATAGTGCACATATTCATAACCCTTAGATCTTCCCTGTGAAACAAAAGTGTTAGCACGATGATGTTCATATGAGGACTTTGATCCATTTGAGGAATATGATCCACGTGAGGAATTTGGTCCATATGAGGACTTGGATCCATATGAAGAGTTGGGTCCAAATGAAGAATTTGATCTGGGGTTCCTATTCTTCACAGGTGGTGTCATGATGACATTCACCTGAAGAATTTCAAGGCACCTTTTGGGAACCCAGATTTTCTTCATAGGGGAACCGTTCCTGTAGTTAGTGCCAACATATCTAGCAAATACTTCACCATTCTGATTTTTGAACGGCTTATAGTTGGATTCAACTGACTCGTCAGAAGAATGAGGAGAGTCACATGTAAAGCCAGATAAAGTAGATGGATCTACTGGAGGTCCCTTAGCAGCAACCAATGAGGTTTTGGGATACTGCTCAAGCTTCCAGTATGTCCCATCAGCATTGAGTTTCCTCTCAAAGGAAATACCCTCTTTCCTAGGGTTCTTGTTGAGGATCTGCTTTTTAAGCACATCACAAAGAGCCTGATGCCCTTTGAGGCTTTTGTACATGCCTATCATATACAATTCCTTCAGCCATGCATTGTCAGTGATACTAGTAGCATCCTCAGATGAGGAATTAGTGACATCAGAGACAGTTGAAGAATTTGCAGCAATAGAAGCATTTGAACTTTCAGGTGAAGAATTAGCTGATTCATGTTCAATGCACTTCAAACATGGTGGAATGAATTCTTCCTGAGTAGCGTTGATCTGCTGAGCAAGCAATGAATCACGTTCCTTCTAAAGATCTTCATAACTCTCCTGTAGCTTCTCAAGATCTTGCTTTCTTTGAAGAAATTAATAAGAAAGCTTCTCATGATCAAATAAGTGAGTGTTATGATGACTCTGAAGGTTATCAAACTTGGACTGAAGTCTCTGAAGATTATCAATCAAGGTTTGAGTGCGATCCATTTCTTCACCCAACAGGTCATCGCTTTTGTCTAGCATATTTTGAACCTTTTCAAAAGCCTTTTGTTGTTTCACAGCAATCTTAGCAAGTTTAGAGTAGCTTGGCTTGAGGTTTTCATCAGATTCATCCTCACTTGATTCAGAGGAGGGATATTTGAGTACCTTGGCACCCTTTGAGATGATGCACTAGGTGGGAGCGTAGTCATCATCGCCGTTGTCAGCCTTGTTGGGGAAGCCATGCTCCTCAGAGTTGAAGATGGACTTGCTGACGAACGCAGTAGCGAGGGCTAGGCTTGCCACACCAGATTCTGACTCCTCATATGCCTCCTCTTCCTCATTTTCCTCAGATTCAGCTTCAGAGTCAATTTCCTTGCCAATGAATGCCCGAGCCTTTTTGTAGATGCTCTTCTTGTGAGATGAAGACTTCAAGGATTTTGATGATGAGGACTTTGAAGATTTCTTCTTCTTCTTTGAGTCATCAAAACTGTAATCCTTGTATTTCTTCTTCTTAGATTCCTTTTCCCACATAGGACAATCTTGAATGTAATGACCAAGTTTCTTGCATTTGTGGCAAGTTCTCTTCTTGTAGTCACGGGATGAGGAATCTGATCTTACGTCATCACTTCTTGAGGATTGCCAAAGTGACCACGCCTTGAGAATTATGGAATTTCCTCACAAGCATTGCTAGCTCCTGGCTCAGTTCTTCAGGATCACCAAGGCTGCTACCAGAATCCTCACCTTCAGATTCAGATACTTCCTTGGCCTTCAGGGCGCGTGATCTACCATAGCTCAGTCCATAGAGATCTCTCTTTTCAGCAAGCTGGAACTCATGAGTGTTCAACCTCTCGAGGATATCAGCGAGATCAAGTGACTTGTAGGCTCCACATTCTTGTATCATCAGTGCAAGGGTGTCAAATGAGGAATCAAGTGATCTCAGCAATTTCTTCACCACTTCATGGTCGGTGATGTTAGTGGCACCAAGCGCTTGAAGCTCATTTGAGATGTCAGTGAAGCGATCGAAGGTTTGCTGAACATTTTCATTGTCGAGTCTTGTGAAGTGGTTGAAGAGATTGCGAAGAACGTCAACTCGAGTCACGCTGTGTTGAGACTCCTTCATTGACCTTGGACAACCTATCCCAGATGAGCTTAGTTGTCTCCAAAGCACTCACTCTGCCATACTGCCCTTTGCTCAGATGGCCACATATGATGTTCTTTGCTTGTGAATCGAGTTGCTTGAATCTCTTCACATCAGCAGCGCTCATAGAAGGTGTGACAAAGGGAACTCCATTTTCCATGACGTACCAGACATCATTGTCAATTGCCTCAAGATCCATTCGCATCTTATTCTTCCAGTAGGGGTAGTCCGTCCCATCGAAGGTAGGACACCTAGCAGAGACCTTGATCATACCTGCAGTCGACATAACTAAAACTTCAGGAGGTTAAACCAAAATCACACAGAACAAGGGAGTACCTCTCTCTGATACCAATTGAAAGTGCGTTACGTCGACTAGAGGGGGGTGAATAGGCGATTTTTACGAATTCTTCACTAAGGAATTTCAGGTTGAGGAAATTCCTAAGAAAAGAACTACTAGCAGCGGAATAAGTACTCAGATGCAAGCATAATAGAACAGAAGCATAGTCATCATGATGAAATGAAAGCAAACACAGAGTACAGAAACCGTAACATAGGATAAGCAGGCTGAAGACAAATTGACTGAAGAAATTGAACTGAGGAAATTGAGAAAGTCTTCAGTCAAAGCCTTCAAACATTAACAATCAAGTACACAACACATTAATGAGGAAATGGAATGCATAATTTGGCAACGAGCGCTCTCTATATGTACCACCTTTTTTTTAATTTCAATTTTTGCTCCATGGCACAATCCATCGATAGTACTAATGTACAAAAGTATACATTTTTTAAAAGGCTAGAGTACTGTTCATCACATATATAGCCAGTTAAATTCTCAACCTAGAACGACGTGCATGCCATGTAGAAAACCGATACGGAGGAAGTATAGTAAAAATGAGGTGATTTTACCGAGCGTTCGGTGGGGGAGCATGGCCTGTCATGCGGTCCCACGTGTCATGGTGTACCAAGGCGATGCCCATGTCCCTCTTGAGGCAGAAGAAATACTAGTATGTGGTTTGAGATGATGGTGAACCGAAGTGTGAAATAAGGGTTGCTTCGTCCGTCTGGGAAAGTGCGGCTTTGTGATTTGACGTCTCATTGCTCATTACTACTACTGGGCTGGTACGAGTGGGGTGCATCCCCCCTGCTGTTCCGCACTGTTATTTGGTGCTTGACACGTCGACCCGATTGCTATATGTCCCACATGTCGGCGACAGGAAGTACAGAATTCATGAAAGGGAGCATCGACGGAGGAGTATACTACTACAGAATTCATGAAAGGGAGCGACTTAGTTTTGGAAAAATCTGTTTTTACGGAGTACGTACCCACTAGGGTTTATAGGGCTCATCTGAAAAACATTCGCTTTTCCGTTTGATAAGTCTCAATTCTACTATACTAGTAGTAGTACCATTATATGTTGGATTTCGAGGTGCGTTAGATCACCCAACGCAAGCAGTGTCAAGAGGAAACTAACCAATGCATGTACAAGTTCATGGAAATTTAGTGGTCATTCATGCATTCGTTCTGTGAGCCATGAAACTAAACACAACTTCTTGAGAAAAACGAGCGTACTAATTACTTATGCAAACTATGAAATTAATTTGACCACTGACCGTCAACCTTGGTTGGAGAGATTTTGAAATTGAGCCATAAAATGGAAATGAGGGAGTAGTAACTTTTGTCTCGATTACTATTTGTGGCCTTGTATAGATGCAAAATGTATTTTTTATAGTGGCCTTATATAAGTAAATGGAGGGAGTACTAACCAAAGTACGTAGTAGGGACGAGGAGTAAATGAAGGGAGAAGTAAAATTTTCTCCTCGTGCTGTGAGCCACCACACGCGTGGGCGAGGGAGCAAGCTTCATCTCATCCTGCGAGCCACCACGCCCGTGGGCAGGGGAGACGACGTACTAAGCAAGCTTCTCCTCATTCTGCGAGTTGACGGGACACATCAAAAGTACTCCAGCGTATAGAGCCTTGCCTCTAAGGTAGGCCCCACATGGTTTGCCTCTTTTTTTAATTTAACATAACGCGTCAATTCGAATTTGTTTGTTCACCCGTAGTAGATGATCCTCCCTCCACCAACCAGTACACGTGCTAAATTACCACGTGCGCTGCCTTTTTCGTACAGAAATGAGCTCCACCATGTACCCGCGCGGGTGTGGTTGGGAAAGAGACGGGAGTACGTGCACCGTGCGTGCACCTCTTCTCTTCGTGCACGTCCCCCACCTACATGGGTGTGTGTGAGAGAGAGATACAAACCTAGACATAATGCGCCGTCCATCCCCATGCCTCCGCCCAGTCCGACCACCAGTCACCACCACGCCCCACTCCTCCTCACCTTATCTCTCATCTTTCTCCCTCCATTTTTATATACAAGGGGCCACTATCAAAATTACAATTTGCAGATATACAAGGCCACTAACACTAATCGGTGCAATATTAATGGTGTTTGCCTCATGGTACTAGCAAAGGAGGACATTAATTATCCCTTGCATGCATGCGGGAGTTTGTAAAAAAAATGCATCTTGATGTTCCATGCGATGCACGGTCATCTTGCTAGTCCATGAAAACAACACATGGCAAAATTCCACGGCGAACGAGGGATTTGAATCTGTTGGTAGGGGCTGTTTGGATCTTGCCCGGGGTAGCCAAAATATTGGCGACTACTTCGCCATGGCCGGCACCGGCTCGAGTTCATCCTAACATTGCCCTCTTCTGTGGAGCCCATGCGGGGTCGACGAAGGTCCTCGCAACAAATGGATCCGGCAAGACACCTGCTGTGTATGCCGGCGTCGCCTCTGCGGTGGCCTTCATGGGACCCAAGCGGCGGCGGCCTCCCGTGTTCTACTTCTCCTCGATGATGGCGGCAGACGCAGAGGCGCTGGCCACCGACTCGCCGCTCTCCGCGCACCCGGCTTCTGTCACTGCTTGCATGGCGCGGCCGCCGGCATGGTAGTCTCGGCCACAGAAACGGGAGACGTGGTACGAGGCGGCGGCGTGGACGGCAGCAACGACGCCCGTGCGCCACTCCTTGTCGAGCTGGCCTGGAGCGGCGAGTTGCTGAACCGCGCGCCGGCTTGGGGCGCCAACTGGCTCCGTCGGGTGAGGGGAGGGAGGTGGATCAGCGAGCTGCATAGCTCGTATCCGGCGGGCTACCCGGCCGCCTTGGATGCGGAATAACTACTCTTCATAAGCCATTGTAAGAGTGGACAAAATGGTGGAGGAGATAGGGGAGCGGCGGAGGTGTGCGATTCTTGGCCAGTGTTTAGCCTCATTTAAATAGGAGATTAAATAGACAGCGGATGGGAGGAGCTTGGCCGGCGTTGCGTTTAACGCCGGCCCGGTCATGAATGGATGTGTGTCAAGAGTGGGTTTCTCGGCTTCCACACGGGCGGGTTTCATGGAGGCATTTGAATGCGGCACGGAGGCGTGTTCAGCCGGGCGTGCCGTGAGTGGTGCCCTCGACTCTGACCTAGGACACCGCGCCATTCTTTCACTGACGTGTGGGCTCTTTGGGTGCATGGCCTGCATGTCAGTGACCCAACGCAGGCAGCGCACAGTAGAGGAACCTTTGGTGGGCCAGGGCGGTCAGAAGTGGGCATTTCATAAACCGATGATTGTTCATTGAGTGTGACGTCATATTTTTCATGTAGATAAGGGCATGGTTAATAAGAAAGCCAGCTGCTGGCTATATACCAATGCCATGTCACTTGGAGCCTTTATAATAGCCAGCTAATATAATAGATGGGCTGTAAGGTTGGTTGTAATGGGGAGTATCATATACTAGTATCATGTATATAATACTAGTGTATGATACTACATCCGTAATGCAAAGTATCATATGTTGGTATCATAAATTATTATATTTATTGCCATGCATGACACAAAGTAGCATATTATTTAATGTGATACGGTATCATGATATGATACTCAAGCATCTCTTTCTTCATTTAATTCTATGCCATCTCATCAAAATTGCTTAGTTGGCATGCATGATATTACCTATGGTACTACCATTACGGGCAACCTAAACTAGCTACTGGTATTTAATGCTTGCATGTGAAAGAAGAAAATAAGGCACATGCTCATTGGTGGAAAGGAGAGGCGCACAGGCTCACACGGCTGCATGCAGGCTGCATGCAGGTTTGATTTCTTGTTTCTTGCGCTCGAGCCGACGATAGCTCAAGCGCCCGCTCCATCCTTTTCTCTTCATTCTCTCTCTTCCAGCTATGAATTTGATGACGTGGAACTGCTAATAGCCTGCTGACTGTGTACTATTGTACCTACTCTAAGCCTACTATGTTGATAGCCCGTTCGATACGTTGTGATTCATAAAGACTGCTGCAAACATCAATGTTCTGCTTATCACAGATAAGATTGATTAATACCCGTAACAATCCATGTCCTTAACAAAGGGTGCATGCATGTATAGGTTGAACGTGTGTCTTGCGTCGTGTGCTATGTGCATGCAGGCGTGCGACTGTTGCGTGCGTGCAAGGGTACATTTCGGTGTAGCATGCATGGGTGCGTATGTGCGTGTGTTTGTGAGTGCATGTGTACGTGTCAGTGTTGCACGCCAGCATGCGTGCGTGTGTACATGTCAGTGTTGCACGCCTACATGCGTGCGTGTCTTGCGTGCATGCATGTGTACGTGCGGGGTGAGGCTACACGTCAGTCGACTGACTTTTTCATCTCTGGTCATTAGATTTTCCAGCCGTTGGATACGAAATCAAGGGCCTCCAGTTTATCATCAAACTCCACCCCCCTGAGCCGCCAGCCACCACCGGCCGAACCGCCAGCCCCCGCCGCCCGCGGCCGGCCCGCCCTCCCCGAAACCACTCCCCACCGCCGGTCTGCCGCC
>NC_041388.1:564594925-564631196 GCF_002162155.2 Triticum dicoccoides | reverse complement strand
CCCACCGCACAATGAACGCCCCCAACCGCCGGTGACTGCCAACCAGAGGTCTCACGACTTCGAATAACCACCGACCACTAATCTATTACCATTTCTGTCCTTCATATACGCGCTGATGGGTGGGCCCTATTGGTAATGTGCGCTGCTGAATGTGGACCGTTTGACTGGTCAATTGATTGTGTTCTCAACAAATTACGGAGCTGTATGGTGAGCCAGTGATCATACGATCACCCTAAAACGTACTCCTATTTTATTAACATAGTACAGACTCAAACTACCATTTCTTTCTGTCATATACGGGCTGACAGGTGGGCCCCACAGTTACGTGCCTCGATGCTGCAACACTAGTTGTGCCGCGTGGAACGTTTGACTGGTCAATTGATTGTGTCATCAACAAAATATGGAGTTGTACGGGTGAGCCAGTGACCGTATAATCATGATATGTATTTGTTTAACACGGTACAGACGCAAGAGCTCATATATACGCGCAAGCACTCACCGCTATAAGCGCACACACACGAACCCTACCCCTATGAGCACCTTTGAGAGAGTGGGCCAGCATATATGATCTTGAGATTTTACGAAGTCGCCATAGGTGCCTCGTAGTTGAGTGGAACGTCCCCTCCCACTGAACGTACGTCGCCGGAAAATACTGAAATTAACACAAGATAAATGCGAGCACCGGGACTTTAACCTTGGTGGGCTCGAGAAACCACTGTCCTCTAACCATCCAACCACATGTTGGTTAGCACGACAAAATGTATGCAGTGACCATGATGAGCTTATTCTGAAGTCCAGTGACCATATCGTGCTTTCGCTTCAAATACAATGACCGTAAGTGTCGTCAACAAAATACGGAACACGCATCAAATGCAAAGTCCGTCAGTGTCATCAACAAAATATGGAGACATATCATGAGCTAGATACCGTTGTACTATTGTATATTCTTATTTTCTTTATCGGCCGATTGCGTGTGTGGTGTGGTGGGCACATCATTTCTAGTTGTGGTGGGTCAACATGAAGACTCATGGGTCGGTTCCATCCCGCGCCACATATAGGTTGGACCGAGACGTGTTATACTAAGACCCATGTGGAGGACTCGGCGTACGACATGAAGCTACCAGAGTCGCGGAGGACTCTATCCCCACTGGTGATAAGCTGACTATATATGATTTGTAACCCTAGGCCATTAGTATGTTATACAAGATTGGGGGCTAGTTCGTCGATAGTATACACACACACGCACAATGCCTGGTATTCACGTGTACTTTGTACGCACCCCTATCACTAATATACAGTACCAGGAGTGGGCTCTTTCTTCAACTGCAATTGAATTCTAGCATGTGCATGTGTTTATTTGCACTACAAGAAATATGTCAACTTGTGACCAGCACTATTGGTCACTGAATGGTCACTGTTTTCAATTTGTGACCTTTTTGTGACCAAAAACATAAGGTCAAAAGCTGGCAGTCATAAACTGACTATAGCGACCTTTCTTCTGGAATGGCCGTAGACGTTTATGACCAAAATACATCTACTGTGGCGTTTTGGTCACTAGCAACCTCCCCAGGCCACGTAGGCATCCAGCGTGGCAATCTGATGTGGCACAAGATTCAGCCTGGTCCAATTCGATTTTCTACATGGGCCTAGCCCAACAATTCTAGATTTTTTCCAAGTCAATTCTTGTGGGCTACATGGGCCAAGCCCAATATTTCAGCATCTTTATTTTTGGGCCTTGTCCTTCTTACAATCATTTATTTTCTATTTTCAATCATTATATTTTAGCGCTGGTCCCACTAGTCATAATGCCATACATCGGTCCCACATGTCAGAAATTTCAAAAATACTCAAATTTTATTCACAAGTGGTTCCCACTGGTCAAGTTTCCATTTCACATCTTTTCAACATACATAATCACTATTTCAAACATACACTAGTCTTTTACAATCTGTTAAAATATTACAAAGGTGCATCTTAAATTGTTCTCACTCATCAGATTGTTCATCAAGTAACACTAAGTCTACTACAATCCGTAGATAGTCTATTACAACCCCAATATGCCTACTATTACAATATTGCAATATTTACAGTCTATTACAGTCAAACATAGAGACAATTCTTTGCTGAGTAGGGCTATACGGCTTCGAACTTCAAATTTCATAGACCTGGAGCTCATGTAAAAGAGTGAACACACATACTACCAGCATTAGATTATTAGATTATTCCTGGACTATCAAAAAATTATATATTGAAAGAGATCTCATAGAAATGTAGATTTACGGGCCAAATATGTGATAGAGCAACAGATTCAGCCAACTTTAAAGAACTAGATGTTTGTGATGCATCTTCACAAAACCACAAGAACACTAGATATAGTATAATATGATTCTACTAGACATCATCGACACTTGAACCATAACATGCATGTCCAGCATCGAAACAAAAAATGGGACCATAACATGCATGTCCAGCAAGGAAACAAAAAATGGGACAAGTACTAATGCTGGATAACATGTACAGGAAGGCCATCCAATGGTTTCAGCCACATCCTAATAAACCAGCGACACTCTAATACTACTAATTACGAGCAGCGAATAAAATAGCCGAATGAGGCAACAACACTTGATCATCGGCACAACAGTCAGCAAGGACTCAACCATGGCGCAAAAAGCATCAAAATCCTAACTAACCCATGAAACAGAGCATGGTTGTAGCATAGCAAAGGTAGGAGCTCACAATGGTGGTTTGTGTAGCCGATGTCGAACAACCTCCGTTCATCGCTTGGGAGCACCATGCACCTTGGTGCCTTGCATACGGCCTCCTTCGAGTCTGCGAGGGAAAGAACGAGGTGAAGGTTAGTCGCATCAAGGATGCTGCTGTTCTGGGTCAAGCTAAGTCAACGGCATAAGAGATTTTAGTCAACAGATATGGATTCAGCAAATGCATAGTGAGTTCACTTGTTAATTGGCTAGTTGAATTCTACTAATAACGTACAAAACAACTAAAACGATGCTGCCATATATAGACACGCAGTGTAGATGAGAAAAATGGAAGACATGAATTTGATGCTATCTTGAAAGTAAAAAAGAACTATATTTATCACAACTTTGAAAAGTAACTAAATAGTGCAATGGTATAATATTTGATACGACAACCGGGAAGTGGTACAATACAAATGCTGATTAACCAAATTACAAAAGAGTTCCCACACATTTGGTGCTCACAGGTAGAACTTAAGAATCATTGGTGAATTACTAGTGCAATACAGAGATGCTGAAAACATACCCAAACCCGTTCAAGATTTCCACACATTTTATTTTTGCAATGTTTTCTATGTAAAGAAGTTCTTTTCTGCAATGTTCCAGCAAACCAAATGAAAGATGCCAGTCTCACACTATGCACAATATGAACCCGCGTGAAATGCAAATGAACAGATGACCCAGTACCTGCTAGCATTTGTACAAGACCGAGATAATGGGATCATGCGTTGGGCAAGAGAAACTATTGACAGCGACCTCATAGCACAAAATTAAGCAGACCAACAATGTGTAAGGCAAGACCATGGCAGGGATCTAGTTCTCCCCAAGCAGAGTCCCTTTGGAGCCGATCAACTCCCCACACAAGAAGCTTCCGGATGCAATCCAAGTCCCCGCTGCGAGCCGCCAAATGCACGGGGTGAGGGGGTGCCATGACCCTGACGATCAGCCGGAGGTTGCTTCTCGTCACAAGTACCTGCACGTATCACTTGTTAGAGTTAGTACTTTCCAATTAATAAATTCTTTTAGTTGAACAAGACATGCTCATCCATGGTGCAGTCCAAGAATACATGTATAAATCATTGCCTGAACCATACATGTACACATCTCTCTCTCTTTCTCTCTGAAATTGAATTACCCTGTTACTTTTTCCTCTGTTCCATACATGTACACACATGTTAAGTGAAACCCAAGGCACTCCAAGCTACAGGGAACCAAAATAAAGATGACAGAATAAGTTGAAACTTGTAAAGTTGAATATTCCCCAATACTCAGCATCCCACAAATGCAACCAAGCCTCCATGTACAGTTCAGTTTCAGACATGATTATATATATAATGACCAAAGTAAACTCTATAGGTCTTCAACATCAACCTGTAGGCATCGAAGAGCAGAAGCTTGTGTTGAAAACAAATTCATTATACGACTCGGCATCAAACTAGACTAGAGCAGAAGCTTGTGTTGAAAACAAATTCATTATATGACTCGGCATCAAACTAGACTAGAGAGAGAGAGAGAGTCCGATGATAATATCAGAGACAAAATCATGGTTGTTGTCACTGGTAAACTGATTATAGCCGACCTCACTCACTCACTGCTAGAGCGAGGTGATAGTAGTGAGTATCTGCTTATACCATAGAGAAAACCATCGTTGTTGTCACTAGTTACAACCGAACTAACTCACTCGCTCACTCACTGCTAGTGCTACTGCTAGTAGTAAATTCTGACCGACGGTGATATTATTATATGCAGCATATTTTAATTTTTATTTCTGCGAATAATATGCAACGTATTTGAGTAACAACAGCTAACTAGAAGCAGCAGCAGCATGGATCAATCAGATTCCGCTAAAACTGAGAAAGAGAGGCTGTGCACCCACTGCATCGTACCTCGGGTGGGTAGGGGGCGTGGTCGAGGTAGCCGTGGGGTGTGATCTCGGTTTGGCTCCCCCGTTGCTTGCTCACCTCGAAGAAGGACACTGGAAGCAGAGGCGGAAACAATGACATGACATTGTTGTACTCTGGTAAGTTGGAGGTGTTGGAAGCTGAAGCATGCTCTGGTTGGTGTACGTACCTGGTGAGGCGGCGGTGTCGAGGGAGTAGTTAGCGAGGGGGACGACGAAGGACTTGATCCTCCCCGTGCAGCACCTTGTCCTTCTCGCCATCTTGGACGTGCTCTGCACAAAAAACCATTGCCGATCAATCAATCTACAGATGAACCAACGCCAATGCGTGAGTGTGTGCCTACCTAAATGAGGAGGTAGCTCCTGCCGTCCCAGGCATTCTTGAGGACCTTGAACCCCTGCCCGTAGTATATGTGGAATAGCCGCGTGTCCTCTGCCCTCGACACCGGCCCGGCCACCACCACCGGCGGCTTGCTCGCCGCCTCCGCACCAGCGGTGGCCAAGTGCGGTGCTGCAGCTTGGGCAGGTCCTCCTCGAGGAGCTTGGCCTTGGCGCGGCGGATCTCAGCTTTGAGCGTGACGACCGTGGCCCGGTTCTTCCCCTGCTTCGCCGCCTCTGCTTTCTGCAACCAAACCAATCAGATTCGGACCAGGGCATCGGGGGTAGGGGTGGAGAGTAGGGTACCTCGACGCACTGGGAGATCTCTGCGGGCGAGCGCATGGAGGGTGGGGCGTCACGAGGAGAAGACGGCGGAGAGGAAAGGGAAGGGATCGAGAGGAGTGAGGACGGAGTGGCGATGCGGTGATGGAGGGCGTGGGTGAGGATGGCAGCGAGCTCCGCTCGATGGAGTTGGCGGCGGTGATCTGGCCTCACCGTCGCCGGAAGTGGTGGATCCCAGCGAAGTTAGGGGTGGCTGCCGAAACCCTAGCTAGGCACGGGGGGGTGGAAGGCAGGAGCGACGATTCTGGCCGGAGGCGCGGGAGGAGTGGAGTGCAGACCGGTGGCGAGGGGAGAGGTGGGTGGCGGAGGCGAGGGGAGAGGTGGGCGGCGGAAGGAAGGGGCGGCGGCGGAGGGATTTGGATCAGGGAGAGGAGTGGGGGCGGGGAGGGATCTGGATCGGCTAGGGTTGGATCGGCTAGGGTTGAGAGAGAGGCTGCACTGGGTTGGATCGACGGATGGATTGATGTATGGATGGACGGATGGACGGATGTTTGCCACGTCATCGATCCATGTCACAACGGATTCCACCAATCAGAATTCAGCTCATGTTTCTAGTTTTTATCCTCTTATTTAGGGCAAACATTCAACATATTAACCACTTATAGCTTTTTAAAATGAAATAATATTGTGCACATGTGTGTATGTTGTGATGACAAACAATGTTGATCTAGGGAGTTTTCATTTTCATTGCACAAAAGAGTCGTTTTCTATTTTTCGAGTGCCCGAAATGGTTTTTTGTGAAGGACCTACCATACATCTATTGCAAAATTGGACCAAATCATTTTCCTAAAATATTAGGCAATGTTTAATGCACAATTGACCAAATGGTTGGGTGTCAATAGTTTTGATCCACCTCTCGTGAAAAAGACAAATTTCCGTCGATTCAGCTAGAAGCGGGTCAAATTTGAACTGCATGTGCCTCATAGTTTGCTATTTATTTTTTCCAAAAATCATTTCTAGGTACATAAGTATCTATTTAATCAGAGAAACACCAAAAAAAATTCCAAGATTCAACCACTAGCTAGGAACGGTCATTCCCGCCGTTTTGACCGCATTTTGAAACGGGCATAAAAATTCAAAAAAAATCAAAAAATTGGGAAACCTTCGCATTGTGTCATTAAATGTGGCCAAGTTCCTATGAAAAATAACAAACTTGTAATACGGCAATTTTTTTTTAAAAAAAGTGTTCTCACAAACGAGCTATCGCGTGTGGAGATCAATGGCTTTCAAGCCAAATGATCAATCTTATGGCCACATGCATGGCATAGTTTGTTCAAATGATCTCATATTGTGCACAAGGGTGCATATGGGAATGGCAAACAATGTTGCCTAAGGAAGTTTTCATTTTCTTTGGACTAAAAAACCATTTTCCATTTTTCGAGTGCCCAAAAGGAGGTTTTTTTGTGAAGGACCTCCAAAATAATTGTTGCAAAATTGGACCAAATCATTTTTCTAAAATACTAGGACATATTTAATGCACAATTGACCAAATGGTTGGGTGTCAAAAGTTTTGATCCACCTCTTGTGAAAAAGACAAATTTCCATCGATTCAGTTGGAAGCGGGTCAAATTTGAACTGCATGTGCCTCATAGTTTGCTATTTATTTTTTCCAAAAATCATTTCTAGGTACATAAGTATCTATTTAATCAGAGAAACACCAAAAAAATTCCAAGATTCAACCACTAGCTAGGAACGGTCATTCTCGCCGTTTTGACCGCATTTTGAAACGGGCATAAAAAATTCAAAAAAAATCAAAAAATTGGGAAACCTTCGCATTGTGTCATTATATGTGGCCAAGTTCCCAGGAAAAATAACAAACTTGTAATACGGCAATTTTTTTAAAAAAGTGTTCTCAGAAATGAGCTATCATGTGTGGAGATCAAATGGCTTTCAAGCCAAATGATCAATCTTATGGCCACATCCATGGCATAGTTTGTTCAAATGATCTCATATTGTGCACAAGGGTGCATATTGGAATGACAAACAATGTTGCCTAAGGAAGTTTTCATTTTCTTTGGACGAAAAAATCATTTTCCATTTTTCGAGTGCCCAAAAGGAGGTTTTTTTTGTGAAGGACCTCCAAAATAATTGTTGCAAAATTGCACCAAATCATTTTACTAAAATACTAGACCATATTTTATTCACAATTGACCAAATGGTTGGGTGTCAAAAGTTTTGATCCACCTCTCGTGAAAAAGACAAATTTCCGTCGATTTAGTTGGAAGCGGGTCAAATTTGAACTGCAGGTGCCTCATAGTTTGCTATTTATTTTTTCCAAAAATCATTTCTAGGTACATAAGTATCTATTTAATCAGAGAAACACCAAAAAAATTCCAAGATTCAACCACTAGCTAGGAATGGTCATTCCCGCCGTTTTGACCGCATTTTGAAACGGGCATAAAAAATTCAAAAAAAAAATCAAAAAATTGGGAAACCTTCGCATTGTGTCATTATATGTGGCCAAGTTCCCAACAAAAATAATAAACTTGTAATACGATGATTCTTTTAAAAAAGTGTTCTCAGAAATGAGCTATCATGCATGAAGATTCATGCATCAAGCCAAATGATCAATCTTATGGCCACATTCATGGCATAGTTTGTTTAAATGACCTCATATCGTGCACAAGGGTGCATCTTGGAATGACAAACAATGTTGCCTAAGGAAGTTTTCATTTTCTTTGCATGAAAAATTCATTTTCCATTTTTCTGAGTGCCCAAAATGAGTTTTTTTTGTGAAGGACCTACCATATATTTTTTGCAAAATTGGACCTAATCAATTTTATAAAATACTAGGCCATATATAATGCACAATTGAAAAAATGGTTGGGTGTCAAAAGTTTTGATCCACCTCTGGTGAAAAAGACAAAATCCCACCGATTCAGAAGGAAGCGGGTCAAATTTGAATTGCAGCTGCCTTATTATTTGCTCTTTATTTTTTCCAAAAATCAGTTTTAGTTACATAAGTATCTATTTAAGCATAAATACATGGTTTGGTGGCGATATGTCGAGGTTTGGATGGTGGCCCAGGGCCCCAACTCCAAAGCGCGTGAACTCGCATGCCTGGTGCGTGGTCACCGCGTGACCTTGGCGTTGACATGCGTTCTGGGAGGCTTAGGCATGTCTAGCTCCCCAGGTAGGTTCTAGAAAGAAAATTACAACAGAAGAATCTCACGAGGAGACCGACCTATGCTCAAAGATGAATTAGCAGCCAAGTGTTTGATTGGCAGTACAGGAAATGCACATGGCCGATGGGCGTGAGTTTTGGCTGAGGATGATCATCTACTAAGAAGAATGTCTTCGCAAATTTTCAGATCAAAAGGAGGATCCTAGGTGGTACTTGCTTTGCAAAGTACCACACTGGACAGAAATATGAATGTTTTAGCTGGGCTTAAAATAATGAATGGATTGAGCTGAAATTTGGTGGAGGATGGTTATTTGGGCATTGGAAAGCACTGTAGAAAATTGATACCATTTGGACATGCCAAAGTGGTACTTCCTTCACAATGCTCTTCTATGGACAGAAACTTAGGAAAACTAGTGAGAGAAATTGGATGAATGAAATGAGATCAAATTTGGTGTAGGTAAGTTACATAGGTATGGTCATGCGTTGGTAGATTTTCAGATCATTTGGGTAAGCCTAGCTAGTACTTACTTCACAAAGCTTCCCTCGAGGTAGAAACTTTGGAAATTTCCCGAGAAAGATTTACTAGGAAAATGGAGCTGAATATTACCATGTGGAAATGATTTGGGTATGGAAGAGTGCCCAAAGAGTTTGAGGGTAATAGGAGGGGTCTAGATAACACTTGCTTTGCAACGTGCCAATCTGGCCATAAAATATAAATTGAACCTGGGCTCACATAGATGATTTGACTGAGCTGCAACTTGGAGGAGGGTAGTAATTTGGGCATATGAAGGAACTGTATAAATTTCATGTCATTTGGATATATAAAAAAGGTACTTCCTTCACAATGCCTCTAGGTGGACAAAAACTTTGGAAATTTGCCGAGGAAGATTTGCTAGGCAAATGGGGCTGAATTTTGTCATGCAACAATGATTTGGATAGGAAATAGTGCCCAAGAATTCCGAGGGCAATCAAGAATATATAAATAGCACTTCCTTCATAAAGTGTTGTTGTGAACAGAATAGGAAAATGAGTATTGTTGAATTATTTTTTAACTAGGAAAGGAAGGATTTTACATATTTGACGAAGATATGACCGAAAGAATTTATGAGATTTTTTTGGGAATTTTCAGAATGACAGAAATATAGGTTGCTTCACAACCTAGGGCAAAAATTGACACATGGACATGACACATAGGCAAAACTGATGAGGTGGCGCCAAGTCATACCAATCCACCACAATTTACAAGGTTATGACCATCTATATTGGTCATGATCAGCTAGAAATAAGGCAGCGGACTAGTGCTGTTTGCTTTATGACCATTTCGTGTAAGGAAATTATGACCTTTCTGACCAAAATGGTCGCAATGGTTTAGGGTTCGGAGCCCCCCGAACAGCTTTTGACCAATTGGTCTAAAATGGTCATAGATTTATTACCAATTCTTCCAGGGTCACTGACAGAAGGTCATAAGTTGACATATTTCTTGTAGTGTTCATATTATCGATCCATAGAGTGAGACGGTTTGAAATACAGGCAATGGATGCTTTTGCAATTCATATATAATCATTAATTAGTGCACTCCATGTTGTTAGTGTGAAGAACTTTATATATTTGTCACTTGCATGGATACATTCCAAATTGCTAGCTACGAAATAGAATACATGTCGAATTCAACATAAAGGGGGTTTCGAAGATTCGAATTCATAGGAAGTGCATTCATCTATTTGAACCCGAGATAATGGCATTTGTAAATCAGATGTAAATGGGGGCATCAATATTTTTTGTGAGTTTGAACATGTTATATATATTCATACGCATATCTAACTTTTTTTTGCAACCAAGGAGATTATATCTGGAACCATGCATGAACTGAGGTAAGTTGCATATTTTTTGCTATATATTCGTGTACAATGTAATTCAAATGTACCCCCTCCATTCCAAAATAATCGTAGCTTTAGGATTTTCAAGAGTAAAGATTTGTGAAGTTTGACAAATCCTGAAAGTTCAATTCAAGAGAACCGAAAACGTTAATGCTTCTGCTCCCAAATATTGAACGAAGCACCAAATAGGCCTCTGGTCACCCGAAACTGCGCGAGACTAATGTTTTGGTGGTAGGAAATTACTGTCCTGACTCTGGCCCGTGTAGCCTATCGGCCCGATGTCCAAAGGTCTAAACCGGGGTAGGTTTGTAACTTCACCAAGACGCTAGAGAAGCATTCATACGCCGTGGGCGCCTACCCATGCGCTCGGCCGAAATCTATCCCGCCGACATTTGGGACACCTGACATGACTGTCCTACCCCCAACTCGCAATATGTCCGAAATTTTAGATGGGGGGAAAGTTTGTAACTTTCCCCAAATTTCAAACAAGCGCGTCTCAAACCGAAACATTGTCCCCCCTTTGTTCCCCGCCTCCCTTCGTTTCCTCATTCATACTCCGTGGGCGCGAAAACGCCCTCTCCACTAGCCGTGAAACCCCAGCCTCCTCTGTCCTCCACCCCATAGCGGCCAATCCACCGCCGCCCTCCTCCATCACACCGGAGCCAGTACCCCGACGTCGTCATCCAACGCAACTGTAACCGCAACACCCTCAAGGACTTAGCAGCTAAAGCTGAGGCAGAGCTGCATCCACAACGCCGACACCGACGTGCGCCGTACCAGAACCACTCCGACCACGCCGTCCTGCGCCTCACTGCTGCGGTTCCACTATCGCAACTGTCCACCACACCAGAGCTGTTCCTGCTACGCCGTCATTCGCCGCCTCGGATATGCTTCCCCGCTGCTGACAGACGGCCACCGCACCACACTACACTACTTGGCCATGGGTTCGTCCAAGGCTGCACCGTCCTCCACAACTTCTGGTTTCCGGCGAACAAAAAGAAGATCGTCGAAAAAACAGAAGGAGGACACAGCACTGCCAGCAGAAAGAGGTACTCCTCTTCCCATATTCGTGCAAATCTTACGTCTCAGCTCACACTGTATTCATCCCACAAAAGAAACTAGTTGAGCGCTTCTTACTGCATCTTCTTCCTGATACTAAATGCACAAGGTTTCCTCCCTTTTACTGTTTCACCTTTGCTATAGGTCAGTAGCCTGCCTGGATTTCAATTCAGGGTCAGTCGAACCGCAATTAAAAGAAGCAGCACCCGCTTAGGCGCACGGAGCACCTAGTCCGCCTACTCCCCGGGGAAGCGGGGTGTGGGGCGCAGGAGCTGCTTGCGCCCGATCTGGAGGTCGGCGGGGCTTGAATGGATGGCCGGGGGGCAGTCCCAAGCACGACGGTGCGGTGAGGTCGAGGGGAGGGCGCATGCAGGGGAGGAATACTGGGCCGGTGGTCGCTGGCGTTTCGAGGAAGATCGTCAACACTGACTGGCTGGAGGTAGATGAAGGCGATCTGCCCGTTCTTTGTACATCGGACGGTGCAGAAAAAATGGACTGACCTGTTTGCTTTCAATCGACCGTTATTTTCATAGAATCCTGTAGTAATTTAGTGTGCCATGCATGTTGTAGAGCTATCATATGTCTCCCATCATTTATTTCTCACCGACCTGCTATCTGCTACCTTTACACTGTACTAATTGTGCACACACTTCACCCATACTCACACTATTGTTTTTTATGCATGGGTATTTTTGACTCTGACGCAGTGTTGATGAATGCAGAAAAGGAAAGACAGAAGTCGCTGCAGTGTAATTCGAAGATAAGCACTAAGCGTCCCAACGCTCTAAAGGGTGCAGTGTCAGCAGTTGGAGACAGTAAACATAGCTCTGCAGTTGATGATCTCAATGGCCACACACAACCATCTTAGGTGCTTGCTTTAAATTCTCGCTGCCAAATGTGGTTGCATGTTGCATATGGTGTCTAGCTTGTATTGCTTCCAATTTGGTTAAATTGCATCTGCTTACTTTTCACATTATACCTTTGATAATGACATGCCTTCCTGTTTTCGATACATACTACATATGTCTATTAACCATGTTAGTACATTAAACTAATGCTCTTTTGTATCCCTTGTCAATCACTTATGATGAGACAGTCACCCGGGTGGGTTACTGTGAGACCCCATACTCGTTTAAAGAGTGCAGTGTCATCCTCCCCATATGATTCTCAAGAAACAGCAAGGCTAAATGAAGATAGTCAACGTAGCTCTCTAGTTGATCACCACAATTCCCCCACACCACCATCGCAGGTGCTTGCTCTTACTTGGCAGTGTGATATGTGGTTGCATGTTGCATATGGTGTCGTACCTTGTAATGCTTCTAATTAGGGTAAATTGCATCTGCTTAGTTAATACATTATACCTGTGAATATGACATGCCTTCCTGTTTTCGGTACATACTACGTCTTTCTATTAACCATGTTCTTACATCAAACTACTTTTCTTGTGTATCCCTCATCAATGCTCCTAATTTGTTAAATTGCATCTCCTTAGGTTACACATTATACATGTGAATATGACACGCCTTCCTGTTTTTGGTAC
This sequence comes from Triticum dicoccoides, assembly GCF_002162155.2. NCBI lineage: Eukaryota > Viridiplantae > Streptophyta > Magnoliopsida > Poales > Poaceae > Triticum > Triticum dicoccoides. The sequence continues at coordinate 564,618,217 of NC_041388.1, read as the reverse complement.
ATACTACATCTGCCTATCACACCATGTTCTTACATCAAACTACTGTTCTTGTGTATCTTGCGTCTATCGCTTATGATGAGACAGTCACGCGCGTTGGTTAATATGAGACGCAATACTCTTATAAATAATGCAATTTCATCCTCTCCACATGATTCTCAAGAAACAGCAAGCCTAAATGCAGATATTGAACGTAGCTCTATACCTGAAGACCGCACTTCCCCTACACCACCATCACAGGTGCTTGCTCTAACTTTGCAGTGTGATATGTGGTTGCATGTTGCACACGGTGTCTAGCTTGTAATGCTTCTAATTAGGGTAAATTGCATTTTCTTAGTTTACACACTATACCTGTGAATATGGCATGCCTTCCTATTTTTGGTACACACTACATCTATGTGTTAACCTTGTTCCTACATGAAACTACCTCTCTTCTGTATCCTGCATCAATCACTTACGATGAGTCACCTTTATTCGTTGCATATTGCATATTATTTCTAGCCTATTGCCATGTATTGCTTCTAATTTTGTCAAATACATTTGTTAGGGCACCCTTTTAATTTGGCAGAGTGATATTGGTTTCATCTTTCATATGGTTCCTAGCTTGCATCGATTCTAACAAGTTCAAGCACCTTGTGCTTAGTTTACACTTTATACATCATACATGTCAATATGTCACGCCGTCCTATTTTTCATACATATTCCATCCTCCTATCATGCGGCTGCCTTACATGAAAGTAGTGTTCGTCAGTATCATGCATCAATGAGTTCTGAAGAGAAAATTTTATTCCTTTTTCTTGTGGGTTTGACTTGACAAGGCAAAATCAAGAAAGAGGAAGGAAAAGAGTAAGGAAGGCGATGATGGTGGTCCTCTGCAGCAACATAAAAGGAGCATCTGTACCGATTCTCCTTGTACTGATAGTGCATTACATGGTCCAAGTCTCCGCTCCCCTACTCCACCATCCAAGGTGCTTGCTCTAACTTGGCAGTGTGATATCTGGTTGCATGTTGCATATGGTGTCTAGCTCGTATTGCTCCTAATTAGTGTAAACTACATCTGCTTAGCTTACACATGATACATGTGAATATGACACGCTTTCCTGTTTTTGGTACATACTATATCTGTCTATCACACCATGTTCTTACATGAAACTACTCTTCTTGTGTATCCTGCATCAGTCACTTATGATGGGACACCTTTAAGTAGGCAGTGTGATATTGGTTTGCGTCTTGAATATGATTCCTAGCATGTATTGCTTCTAGTTTGATGAACACCACCTATGACGAGACAGTTTTAACTTGGCAGAGTGATATTGATTGCACCTTCCATATGGTGTCTTGTAGTGTTTCTAATCCCTTTTTCTTATCGGTTTGACTTCACAATGCAAAATCATTACAGCTGAAGGAAATTAGTACGGCAGTGGATGATGGTGGTCCTTCGGAGCAACTCAAACAGGGGGTCTCTATAGATTCTACTCCTCCATCCTCCCAACAAGATTCGCAAGACAACACAAGGTTGGACAGTCAACGTAGCTGTGTAGATGATGACTCCCCTACTCCACCATCACAGGTGCTTGCTCTAACTTGACACTATTATATGTCGTTGCATGTTGCGTATGATGTCTAGCTTGTATTTCTTCTAACTTGAATTGCATCTACTTACTTTACACATAATGCCTGTGAATATGACACGTGTTCCTGTTTCTAGAACATACATATACATGATGAGCACATCTCCCCTACTCCACCATCACCGGTGCTTGCTCTTACTTGGAACTGTTATACGTGGTTGCGTTTTCCGTATGATGTCTAGTTTGTATTGCTTCTGATTATGTTGAATTGCATCTGCGTAGCTTACAACTTATACCTGCAACGATTACTTACCCATAAGACACGCTATCGTACGTGTGAATATGAAACACTGTCTTTTTGTATATATTCCATCCTCCTATCCTGCGCTTGCCTTACATCAAAGTAGTGTTCGTCTGTATCATGCATCAACCAGTTATGCAGAGCTAATTCTATTCATCTTCTTGTGGTTTTGACTTCATAAGGCAATATCAGAAAATAGGAAGGAAAAGAGTAAGTTAGGGGATGTTGGTGGTCCTCTGCACCGACGCAAACAGATACTCTCTAGATTTGCCACTGCTACTGCTAATGAAGTTGAAGTCCCAAGTCTACATGATGAGTTCATCTCCCGTACTCCACCATCGCAGGTGCTTGCTCTAAGTTGACAGTGTGATAATTGGTTTCATGTTGCATATATTGTATAGCCTATATTTCTTCTATTTTGATTAAATTGCACCTGCTGAGTTTATACGTTATACATGTGCATATGACATGGCTTTCTGTGTCCAAAATACACTGCATCTATCTATAATACCATGTTCTTACATCAAAGTACTGCTGTTGTGTATCCCGCATCAGTCACTCATGATTGGACGCTTTTAACATGGCAGTTTGATAGTGGTTGCATCTTGCATTGATTTCTATGTTGTACTGCTTCTAATTTTTCGAATTGCCACTTATGACAAGACACTTTTAACTTGGCAGAGTAATATTGGTTGCATCTTTCATATGGTGTCTAGCTTGCATTACTTCTATTTTCTTGAAAATCCTTCTGCTTAGTTTGCACATCGTAGCTGTGAATATGTCATGTCGTCCTGTTTTTCTTACACATTCCATCCTCATACGGTTGTCTTACATCAAAGTATTGCTTGTCTGTATCATGCATCAATGAGTTCTGAAGAGTGATTTTATTCTTTTGTGTTGTGGGTACAGCTTGACATGGCAAAGTCAAAAAAGAGCAAGGAAAATAATATAGTAGGGAGTGTTGTTACTCGTCCGGTGAAACGGAAAAGGTTCTGCCGTCGAGATTCTGCTGGTACTTATAGTGCAGTAGAAGGTCCTAGTCCACCGGCTAAATCTACAAACATAGTATCACCTGCTCCACCAGCTGCAGCATCCGCTTCAACTGTACCAGCATCTCAACCAGTTACTCGTTCGTTTGCTCCGGAACTGGCCAGTTCCCAAGCTGCCTTCACACCTAACACTACTTCCGAAGCACTGCTGATACAACAGGACTTGGCAAGATCAGATGAACCTCATGAGCATCAACACCAAGACGGTACCTGACCGAGTCAAGTTGCAGTTGCATGCTCCTTTATATGTACTCTCACAGTTTGATGTACACTAACACTTTCCATATTCGTTGTTGAACTAGCACCACGGCGCCAGCGGAAACATACATCAGGGATAATGCTTGACAGATTAACAAAATCTAAAGGAGGAAGAATGGAGATCCATTTTGAGGCAGGTTTAAAAAGGCCACATGATGCTACAGAGTCAGCCAAGTTCGTATCAGAGGCAGCCGTTGCTGTTAGGTGTCATGCACGTATACTCCCAACGTGGATCCAGTACAGGAATGAGAAAGACAATACCCAGTTTAACACCTTCCTTAACCATTTATCCGTAAGTAATGTTATCCATCGCAATTAGTAATATTGTCTTGCTCTGTCCCATACTTTCTAGTTTCGTCCTAATAAGACTCACATTCTTTTCTCAATAGATGAGGTTCACGTTGGATCCTAAAGATGATGCAACTAGACAAGCATGCACTCATGTTTTTCAGTCTGCTCTGCGACAGTACGGTACCACCTTAGAAAATCTCACTTTGAAGGCAAGGCTAACAATGAAATCGCCCAAACATCTCCAGTGGAATATATTACAGATGAAGACTGGATAGCCATCGTTAAACACTGGTCTGATCCAAAGTATCAGGTAGGCTATATGTATTTGATCAGACCACATATTGAACTTGTATTTATGTATGTGCCTTACAAGTGTATCTTCTTCTAGGCTAACTGTTTGAAGAACAAAACCAACCGTTCTAAAGTGAAATTTTAACAGACCACAGGATCTCGTAGCTATATTGCACACTGCGAGGCTCTTGTAAATAGCTGCTACTTCCTTCTTTTTTTGTGCCATATTATCATATCTATATTGACTTGTTCCAAATACAGAGGAAATCCCGTGCGGACCAAAAAGAACCTGAACCGAATGCAGTGCAAATCTTCAAGGATTGCCACACCAGCAAGATGAAGGGCATGAGCACACCATTTCAAGCCACTGTTGTAAGTCCTTACTCCTCCTGCCTTGAACTGATTGGTACTGTGATGTGTTCATTTAACTACTTGGTTTGCAGCCAATGTCAGTTACTCTGTTCACTTTTATTCACAGTTGTCTTAACGTATCATTTCACCTTACATGGTTTAAAAGAGATGAAGGATATTCTTTTGGTCTTGATCTGTAATCTAGTTGTTATGTTCACGTGCGCACACAATGATAAAATAGCATGTTTGTTTTATATCTGTTTGCCCATGATATGAATGATGTCATACTATGTTCATCCTACTTTTAACCATGTCTCTTTATCCTTAGATGTCAATGAATGTGAGGAAATAGACAATACAGTAGGCATGCTACATGGACATATGTTCCAAAAGTGATTTTATTATGTAGTTGGCACTACAATACATGCTAATGTATTACAGTAGTTCACCAAAATAAGTTATGTATAAACGTTTAACCTACTTTGTTTGTTTTTCTCTCATTAGTAACTTATCTGGTACACTAATCTACAAGTTCAAACTTTCAGGAAGCTATGGGACAAATGATTGAACAGCCACAACCACCTGAAGGTGACGAGGCTACTACAGGCACAATGTCACCTCTTGCTGCAGTGCGTCGGTATCTCTCCACTAACAGTGCAAAAAGCACCTTCCTACGTAATTCTGGGTTGGTTGTCAAGGTAACCTCGTCCAAATCACCTACTGAACAAAATCTTCCTGCTAGACAGAGTGATATATCTGTGCTCCAGACACAAGTCCAATCCCTAATGGACGTTGTTTCGGAAACAAGAATAGTGGTTGAGAAATGTCGTCAAGATATGAATGGTTTTGAAACCAGACTATCAGACATTCACTTCGTTGTTCAAGAGCAATGGCGGAAAAAGGTGGAGATCGTGCTACTCCATCAGATTCTACAACCTGAAACATTAGCACTCAGGTCAATGATCTGTGCTTCTATACATCTGATGGTGCTTTTATCTGGAAGGACTATAAACTTTATGCCAACATGCCTTTTGTTGTATGGTTGGAATTTATTTTGTTGTGACACAACATTTATGATGCTGCCTTGGGCTGCAGTAATTACGATGCTATTTTTGTATAGTGTAGGTTTATCTTAGTAATGTAATCGGCCGAAAGCTTTGTAGGAGCCCAACAAGCCAACATTTGTCAGGCCCATTCCAATTGGGCTAAAAACGGTTACAGGCCGAAATTGGCATGTAGCCCACTAAAAATATTTGGGCCTAAATCAGCATAAGCTTTCATATTTTTCTGGTAGGCCTGTGCCCATAGTGGGCCTTTAACAGGCCTAAACATAATTTGGGCCCTCAGTAAAAATAGGCCATTTACAGGTGTAAATATCTCGAGCCCATAAAATACATGGGCCTTTAATAGACCGAAAGTGAGATTGGGCCCTAATTGTGCCAAATAACCCACTGGACTTTAACAGGCCGAAATTCGGACGGGCCGTAAATGCGCCGACCTAATACACGGGCCTTTAACAGGCCGGAACTTCGGTCGGGTTAGATTATCGTCATTTTTATATGGGCCGTTAATGGGCCCAATATGACGTTCGGCCACATATGGCCCATGGTTTACGTCTGGCGTTAACAGGCCAAAAATGACAACAGGCCGAAAATGGCCCAAACCTATAGTGGGCATCTAACAGGCCGAATGTCAGACATGGCCGAATATGACCCAAATCCTTCACGGTCGTTTATGGGCCAAAAGTTTGGATGGCCTGTAAATGGGCCCAAACGAAGCCGGACCTTTAACAGGCCGAAAATACACCGGGCCGTAATTCGGCCCAATTACTTAGCGGACTGTTAACGGGCCAGAATTGACCATGGGCCGCATTGATGACAAGTTTAGGACAGGCTGTTGATGGGCCGATTTGACAGAGAATGTTGGGCCTTTAGCTGGGCCGGCCCATTATGGTCGGAAGAATCTTATGGGCCTTTAGCTGGCCCGGTCCATTATGGTCCGCAAAATCTTGTGGGCGTTTAGCTGGGCCGGCCCATTATGGTTTGCAAAATCATGTGGGCCTTTAGCTGGGCCGGCCCATTATGGTCCGCTAAATTTTGTGGGTCTTTAGCTAGGCCGGCCCATTACAGTTCGCTAAATCTTATGGGCCTTCGGTTGGGCCGGCCCATTTAATCTTTGCGGGCCACTTTTGGGCCGGTCCACGTGTCAACATATCATAGGCCCATCTCGCCCGTTGGATCCATCAGCCAATGAGAATATTACACATGGAAAATCGGCATTGGTCGTGGCTGTTAACGGGTTATCGGATCCAAAATCCGACCCGATAGCTTAACGGCGTTCCGTTACGGTGGATGCCACATGTCGGTCACCCTTGACGAAAGCACTTCTGTGACACGCGATTTATCGTCATGGAAGTGGACACTTCCATGATGTCAATTTTGGCAATGTCATGGAACACTTCTACGATAGCACAGGTATGACTGTCTTGATTCTGTCATAAATTTGTCATGGATGTACATGCATGATAGAAAACGCGACCTACTATGACAAACATGTATCATCACGGAAGTGTATTTTTTTGTAGTGATGCGGCGTCGCAATACACTTGGAAATCCTTGCGTATATCCGGCATAATTATCACTGGGGCTGTAGTCAAACGTTTCTTCCACTCCTGGAAACTTGCTTCACATTCATCTGTCCAATGGAACTTGGTATCTTTCTTCAACAATTTCGTCATAGGCTTCGTAATCTTGGAGAAATTCTCAATAAATTTCCGTTAGTATCCCGCGAGTCCAAGAAAATTGCGGATCTCTCCAACTGAGGTGGGTGCCAACCACTCGGTGACTGACTGAACCTTGGTAGGATCCACTACTATACCTTCTCCTAATATAACATGTCCAAGAAATCCAACTTCCTTCAACCAAAACTCACATTTGCTGAACTTGGCATATAACTGATGTTCCCTGAGCTTCTCGAGAACTAAACGAAAATGCTCCTTGTGCTCCTCTTCATTCTTCGAGTATACCAGGATGTCATCGATGAATACCATGACAAACTTATCCAAGAACTCCATGAACACCTTGTTCATCATACTCATGAAATAGGCAGGGGGTTAGTTAGTCCAAATGACATAACCGTATACTCATATAACCCGTACCTTGTGGTGACAGCTGTTTTTGGTATATCCTTTTCTCGAATCTTCAGTTAGTGATATCCTGATCGCAAATCGATCTTCAAAAACACTTTAGCTCCGTACAGCTGGTCAAACAAATCATTGATCATCGACAGTGGGTACTTGTTCTTGATCGTCACTTCATTCAACGCACGATAATCAACAACAATTCTTAACGATCCATCCTTCTTCTCAACCAAGAGCACTGGGGCTCCCCATGGTGACGAACTTTGTCGAATGTAACCTTTGTCCAACAACTCCTTAATGTGATTCTTGATCTCTTACAGATCATTCACGGGCATCCGGTACGGTCTCTTCGATATTGGTCCGGTTCCTGGCAATAGCTCTATCAAAAACTCAATATCTCGATCTGGCGGTATGCCTGGTAACTCCTATGGAAATACATGGGGGTGATCCTTCACTACCGGCACTTCCTCCTGAACAACTCCCGAGAGAGAATTTACTTGAGTCCTCCTAGGCGCATGCCTAGATACATACTTGATCCTTTTTCCCTCCGCGGTGGTGAGTAGAATTGATCTGCTAGAACAGTCAATATTTCCACCATACTTCAATAACCAATCCATTCCTAGTATCACATCAAATCCTTGACTCCAAAATTATTAGGTCTGAGGGGAAAACATGGCTACCAATGGTTAAGGGTATTCGATTGCACCATCGGCTGGCCATATACTCTGCACCGGGTGAGCTCACTAGCAAGGGTGTCCTAAGGGCTAAGGTGGGTAACTTAAACTTGTCCACAAATCCCCTTGAAATGTATGAATGCGATGCACCAGTATCAAATAAAACAAGGGCGGTAAATGACTTAACCAAAAACTTACCGATAACTACATCAGGCTGCTCTTCAACCTCCTCCACGTTCACGTGGTTCACTTGTCCCCTGTTGAAAGGGTTGGGCTTCTTCCCAGCGCTTCCATTGCCATTTCCGTTCTTCAATTCCGGACAATCATTGGCGTAGTGCCAATCACATCCCTGCTTTTAGTCATGCATTAGGATTGGATGAACTTGTGCACCATGTTTAAATTTCTTTTAAACTTGAAATTGGGCCTAACCAACCGCAACACCCCCTCTGAAATGCTAATCTCCAACAATTGGAATTTCAATGAACCCAAAATGCCCTTCATAAAAGCCCACCATTTTTGGTCTTGACTAAAACCTCTGCCAAAAATGGTCTTGCAATTTATGGAGCCATTCTGGATTTGTTGAACAAGCCATAAGTATTTGAATTTGGGCATTTTAAATGCTATAAATATTTTAAAGTGCTCAAATAATCTTCAAAGCATTTTTAGGCAGTTGAGAATATTCCCAATTGTGCCTCTGAATATTTCCAGAGTTTTTGGAAATGAAATAGTATTTATTCTATTTCAATACACATAGCAGGAAATAAATAAAGCAAAACAGAAAGAGAGAGAGAGAGAGAGTTAGAGTTACCTGTCGGCCTGGCCTGGCCCAGCTCGGCCCAGCCCACTGGCTCCCGCCAGTCATCCTCCTCCTCTCACCAGGAGGACGAGAGGCGCGTGGCCGGCGCCCGCAGCCACACGCCGGCCACCTCCTGCTTCTGCCGACGCCCAGGACGTCCTCTATGAGTGCCACGCACTCCCCCTCGTCCCCCTCTCACTTTCCCCACTCTCCCCGTGCCCCTCTCCCCCCCTCTGGCTCTCTCCCCATCCCCTGCCGAGCGCAGCCGTCGCCGCCGACAAGCACCACCGCGGCCACCGCCTCTCCCTCGCTTCTCTGACCGGCCAAGAGGCTCCGCCTCGACCCCCTCTTCCTTCCACCCCGAGCCACGCCACCGCGGGAGCCCCACATCGCCGCCACGAGTCGTCTTCCCCGAGCACGGCCGCCGAACTCCATCGACGGATTCGCCGTCGCCAAGCCGTCTCCGAGCAAGCCGAGCCCCTCTTCGTGATTGTTGTGAGCTCCGCCACCGTTTCCCCCTCTCCCCGTGCTCGTCCGTGTCCTCTAACCACCATGGCCATCAGAGTCGATAGCTCCTCGCTGCCGGCCATGTCGGCACCATGGCCACGGCCGTGCAAGCTTGCACCCGAGCTCACCACTTCACTCAGTACATCCCCACGAGTCGAAGGCGGCCACCGCCACGTCCTGTTGTGCAACCTAGCATGTTTTCCGCCGAGGCCCGAACTCCGGCCGCCGCGGACATGCTCGCCGCCGTTGTCCCTGGCCACACCAGCTCCAACCAGTGGCACCACTAGATGCGGCGCACTCCCAAGAGTCGAGCAAGCCTAGCCACGCATTGAACCATCGCCGGACGGCGATTTCTGAATATCTCCGTCGCGGTTTGTGTCGTCGGCGGCTAAACGCCGGCGAGTTGACCATGTTTTGACCCGTGGCTGACGTGTGGGCCTAGGTTGACTTCCCCCCTGAGCCTATGACAGGTGGGGCCGGCTTGTTAATTAGTTTATGATTAATGCTAACTAATTATAATTAGTTTAGTCACTGACATGTGGGCCCAGGCCCCACTGACAGTTAGTTAGTGTTAACTTAATCCTGTTAGTTAGCTGAGACACTGACAGACAGGGCCTACCAGTCAGGTTCGACTGGCCCTGGTGCCTTTGACTCGCTGACATCACAGTGACGCAGTGTTGACGCAATTATTCATTTTCTGGATTTATTTTTATATAGGAAATTCCAGAAAATAGCCAAAACTTCTAAAAATCGTAGAAAATCAACCATAGCTCTAAATCAAACAAATTATATATGAAAAATGATCAGAAAAATTCAATCTATCCATCTGTAATGGTTTCATGCATGACAAACCACCTTAACCTTGCTGTTTAGGTGAAACAAGCTAATACACTTTTTATGCATAAGAACTTTAACCTTCATTTGAATCTTTAATTCAAATGGACCCTTTTCAACTGGTTTCACATTGCATTAGGCAGGACACATCATTTTTCCATGTCATAGCATGCATCATATTGTTGCATATTGTCATGTGTTGATTATGTGTTGTGTGTCCGTCGTGGTAGGTTCTGCCTCCGAGGATATCTCCGAGTATCCAACTAAAGAGCAGTACCCTACTACCACTCCATCAGGCAAGCAACCATTGATCATTCGATACAAACCCATGTTCTCACTTTTGCTCTTGTTTACTGCATTAAGACAATGCGATTCAAACTGCTGTGTGCTATGGTAGTTGAACCCTTATCCTCTGCATGACCTGTCATTGCCATAGTAACTAGATGAAACCCACTAGCATGTGTAGGAGTTGATTGAGCCATGTATGTGTTTCCTACCTTGCTATGCCTGCTATGCTTAGAGTTGTGTCAGGTCTGGTTCATCTGGGTGATGGGCTAGAGTGAAATGATTATGTCAGTAATGTGAGGGATGTGTTGAACATGATTTGGTAAAGGTATCGATGAGAGGCCATGTAGGAGTACATGGTGGGTTGTTTCATTGAGGTCGTCCCTAAGAACAGAGATCTATATGTGTGATTTTAAGAATCAGCTACTACCATGCATTGGGATCCTTAATTGACCCTCTCGGCTTCTTAATCACCCTAGTACTCTGTCCAGGAGTTGCAAATACTTTCTGGTGTTTGTAGGTTATGTGTTGGCGGCCGTGTGTAGCGCTGACCCTAGGAGTGGGCTATGTTGCGGTAGATACACCATGGCCGGGTATGCTGGGTGCCCGTTTGGCATCTCGGGACCCTGTTCACATCATTCGGGGCCATATGTGGAAACCTTGGCCGGACTCCCTGCGGATGGAACCTAGGTAGGCGATAAACCTAGACTAGAGACTTGAGTGTTTAGGTAGGCCGTGGCCGACACCCTCGTTGGGCTTCTGCTTGAAGGTTGCCGAGTACATGTCGTGTAAACGGCGGTAAGTGGTGAGAGCGTGTATGAAGAAGTACACCCCTGCAGGGTTAACATCATCTATTCGAATAGCCGCGTCCGCGGTAAAGGACTACTTGGTTGCCTATACAGTTCATAGACAAGTTAATGGATACTACTAAAAGACTCAAGATAAGTGTGAGTACCGAGGATGGCCCTCTCGTAGGATGATGAGGGAGGATCCCCGGTGGAGTATTGTGTTGGTGATTAGTGGACTCGTGTGCGAAAACTATTTTACTAGTGGAGTCTCGTAGGATAGCTTAGCCAAGAGTCAAAGCTGGCTTGCTGCAATAACTCCACCACCTTCTTGAGAATGAGCATGTATAGTAGGTTCTGATGTAAGTCTTGCTGAGTACCTTTGTACTCATGTTTGCTTAATTACTGTTTTCAGACGACAACACCACCCCCTCCGATGGGTTTTATGTAGACCTCGACATCGATGAGTGACTTGCCACCCAGGTGGTGATCCTGGCCATGGAGGGCCCTATGTAGATAGACAGGCTTTGAGAAGCCTTCTTGCTTCTAGTGTCTGTACTCAGACTATTTGCTTCCGCATGTGCTTGTATGCTTGTATGACTTAACTGTCGGGTCATGTGACCCCTAGCTGTATGTACATGTTATGTATGGCTCTTTGGAGCCTTTAAGTAAAGTACTTGAGTTGTAGAGTTTTGTTGTGATGCCATGTTGTATTTGCACATATCGAGCATATTGTGTGTATGATTGAAATGCTTGGTATGTGTGGGATCCGACAATCTAGTTGTTTATCCTTGGCAGCCTTTCTTATGGGGAAATGTAGTCTAGTGCTCCTCGAGCCATAGTAGTCCGCTATAGCCCGGTTCATGGGAGTCCTGCTAGCCCAGCACTACTGCTCAGGACACTTGACTGGCCGGCATGTGTTTCACTTCGTTCCTATGTCTATCCCTTCGGGGAAATGTCACGCGGTGACTTCTGGAGTCCTGCCTAGCCTGCTACAGCCCGGGTTCCCCGGAGTCCTGTTAGCCCAGTGCTACAGCCCGGATTCACACGCTGATGACCGACATGCTTGATATGATTCACGTATGCCTGTCTCCATCGGTCAGTGCCGCTTTGGGTTCACGACTAGCCATGTCGGCCCGGGTTCGCTGTCATATGTATGCTAGCAACACTATCATATACGTGAGCCAAAAGGCGCAAACGGTCCCGGGCCATGGTAAAGCGACACCCGTGGGGATACCGTGCGTGAGGCCGCAATGTGATATGAGGTGTTACCGGCTAGATCGATGTGACTTAGAATCGGGGTCCTGACAGCGTTGGCATCAGAGCCAGACTTCCTATAGGTTCGTTGAGCCAAACTAGTCGATGTCGATTCTAGAAATGCTTTAGTTATATGTAGGGGAATTGATTGTGGGAGGGAACATAAGGCTCTTTTACTCCTTTACCTTATGCCCTCTGATCTGATTCATTCTCTTCTCATTCAACGCGGGTTAAGGACTAGGCTCTCTTCTTCTATCAGGTTCACGTGTTACTAATCTGTAGTAGCTTATAGGATTGTTGTTACAAGCCTCGGTACAGTTTCTACAACTTTTAGTATGTTGCCAGTTGAATCAGAACCTTGATATGATGTTTTTGAGTGGTATTGCAAACTGTTGTGGATCTCTCGAATCCTTTTCTGAGCATTTACAGCTGTTATGCTGTCCAATTTTCCCTAGAAATTCTAATGTCTTTGCATTGTGGTTGTGCTTTCAGATGGCCACTCGTGCTCAAAACCAAGTGGTTCACCTGACCCGGTGCCTCGATGTGCACGGTCATACTGCTATATTAGTCCAGGTAATGATCAAGACGGGTTACCGTTGGTATCACGAATACACTGTCGAAGAGCAATTCCGAGACTTCAACCAGAGCTAGTACCTCTGTACTGTCAGGATATATCCCTCTTATCCTGGAGCCACTGAGCCCCTTCACTGTTCCTATGGACTCGGGGTTACTGTTGAGATGGCTGTGCAGGATGCTGCCTATTCAATGATGACCATCATGCGAGTCCGGACTGGCCTGCTTCGGAACACCGACTTCCGTTATATGCCAGCTTCACTTCCGGGAGCGCAAGGGTATCTCCAAGCTATCTATGCTGACCCCACACATGAGGAGTCACTACTCCGCACCACTTCCAAGATGCTCGAGGATAAGGACCGCGAAAATCGGGCCTTGCGTATGGAGCTTTTTAACTCTCGTGCTGATCACTGGGCCACTTTGGCTCGGTTTGCACCTGCGGTACAGGCAGGATACATGGATCTGAGGGATCTGTACCCTATACGGTCTGGATTACCAGATTGTATGGAGTGGCGCGATGTAGGAGGCATCACGCCTCCTCGTGGTCCCCGTCTGCCACCACCTGTGGGACCAAGGCCACATCCGAGTCCCTATGGTCCGCAGGCTCCGCAGGACCGTCTGTTCCCAGATGATCATGTTCCACTTCCAGGTTTTGGTGGCGACTTCTATGAGGATTACTACGGAGCCGTCTGAGCTAGTAGTAGTTTCACTAGTATTGTAGTAGTTGTATTCTTCACAGTCCCGCGTGACCGTGGGATACGACTTGGTGTGTATCATGCTCCGGAGGTGTAGGAAAATAATGTATAGGAGCTTGGAATGCCTTCGATGAGATGTAATGTCTTTCACCGTAGTTGTACTCTAGGCTGGGCTTGTACTAAACTACGTACGGTGTGTATGACCAATGGTATATATATGGTAGTTTCTATATTACCATGTCGTGCAATGAACATCTTAGCATTCCATGTTATCCATTACATTCTGCATTTCCTTGCGAAGTTTGTGCCATCCTTATCTAAACCGTTGTCTTGTTTTCTCCTAGGATGGTCAACACCCGCAGCAACCCTGCTGCCTCGGAGTAGGGGGAAGCCAGTGCAGTTAGGGGTGAAAATCTGCCTCACCCGCCTTCTCTGGCCGAAGTGATGCTGGAGGCGGAAAGAAACAAGCGTGAGACTAACCGCTTGCTGGAGCGGATTGAGCAGAACACTTTACGCCATCAGCAAAATGACTTGGTGTCAATCAATGACTTCATCAAGTTGTACCCACCAAAGTTTAACCATTCCGTAGAGCCCCTCGACGCGGATGACTGGCTTCACAACATCACCCACAAGCTACGTTCTGCCAACATAGCCGAAGCTGATAAGGTTACTTATGCTGCCTATCACCTCGAAGGCCCTGCTAGCCTTTGGTGGGAAAATTTTGAAGCTATGCGCCCGGTCGGCCAGATCACTACTTGGGCTGAATTCAGTGAGGCTTTCCGTGAGCATCACATTCCGGAAGGTCTCATAGATCGCAAGAGGGAAGAGTTCTGCAATTTCACCCAAGGAAGACTGACTGTGGATGCATATAGTCGTGAATTTGGGAATCTGGCACGATATGCTCCTGAAGAGGTATCCACCGACGCCAAGAAGCAGGCAAGGTTCCGCAAGGGACTTAGCCCTGAACTTCGCCGCGATCTTCGTCTGCACGAGTGCACCTCCTTTCAGAAGTTGGTCAATAAAGCCATCAGTGCTGAGACAGGCCAGTCTGACTATGACGCTTCACGCAAGCACTCTCATGATTTTGGCTCTTCATCCGGCTCTGGATCTCAGAAGCGCCGGGTGTGGATTCCAAGCATGGCACTGCCACCCAGGTTCATTCCGAGGCCATCTTTTGAGGCGCCTTGTCCCAACCAGCAGTTTGCACCGCCCAAGCCCTATGGTGGCCCCGCTGTTAATGCTGCTCCACGCCCCAATGTTGTGACATGTTTCAAGTGTGGAGAGCCGGGTCACTATAGTCGAGAGTGTCCCCAGAACAACAACCCCAATCAGTCTGGAAAGTCCGTTGGCCATGGTAAGCCAGCGGGAAAGACATTCTACGCCAAGCCGGTCACCACTGCACGTGGCCATGTCAACTATGTTTCAGCCGAGGAGGCTCATGAGGATCCTAATGTCGTCCTTGGTACGCTCCTTGTTAATTTCCATCCGGCATCTGTTCTTTTCGATACTTGAGCATCTCATTCATTCATATCCGAGAACTATGCTCGATTGCATAACACAACATTCTGTGACATGCCCACTACCATGGAAATTCAAACCCCTGGCTCTAGATGGCAAACTTCTAGAGTAAGCCATGGGAACGAAATTCTTGTCGATAGACTTGTCTTCCTTGCATCCTTAATAGCTCTCAAGTCCTCGGACATTAACATCATCTTGGGTATGGACTGGATGTCAGCTCATAATGCTAAGATTGATTGTGCCACTAGAACCGTTCAACTTACTCACCCATCGGGCAAGACAGTCAATGTCTTAACTCGAGTGGCCAAGCGCCAGCTTTACTCCCTAAATGCCAACCCCCTTCCAGACCTTGAGGATATTCCGGTAGTCTGAGACTTTCTGGATGTCTTTCCAGAAGAACTGCCAGGTGTTCCACCTGACAGGGATGTCGAGTTCGTGATAGACCTTGTTCCAGGAACCGTTGCAATTTCTAGAAGACCCTATAAGATGGCACCCTTAGAACTAGCCAAGCTTAAGAACCAACTCGATGAGTCCTTGAAAAAGGGTTTCATCCGTCCTAGTTCCTCTCCTTGGGCTTGCCCCGTCCTCTTCGTCAAGAAGAAGGATGGAACGGATCGGATGGTTGTAGATTACCGACCTGTCAACTTGGTCACTATCAAGAACAAGTATCCGCTTCCCAGGATCAATTATCTGTATGATCAGCTTGCTGGATCCTCAGTCTTTTCCAAGATGGATTTGAGGTTGGGCTACCATCAAATCAAAATCAGAAATGGGGACATTCCCAAAACGGCCTTTGTTACTCGTTATGGCCAATATGAGTACACCGTTATATCCTTCGGTTTAACCAATGCCCCAACCACCTTCTCTCGGTTAATGAACTCGGTCTTCATGGAGTATTTGGATAAATCCGTCATAGTTTACCTCGATGACATAGTCATCCACTCCAAGAATGAAGAGGAACATGCCGAACATCTAAGGCTGGTATTGACGAAACTTCGAGAGCATCGCCTTTATGCCAAATTCTCCAAGTGTGAATTTTGGTTGCCAGAAGTGACCTATTTAGACCATGTAATCTCTGGTAAGGGTATTGCTGTCAATCCCGAGTGAGTTCAAGCCATCCTTGATTGGACTCCACCTGAGACGGTCAAGCAAGTTCGGAGCTTCCTTGGTTTAGCGAGCTATTGCCGCCGCTTATCGAGAATTTCTCCAAGGTTGCTAAACCTGTAACTGAACTCTCAAGAAAGATAAAAAGTTCGAGTGGACCCCACAGTGCGAGTTCAGCTTTCAGGAACTGAAAAGACGTCTGACATCTGCTCCCGTACTGGTACCACCAGATTTCTCCAAGGACTTTATTATCTATTGCGACGCCTCGTGACAAGCACTAGGTTGCATACTCATGCAAGATCGTCAGGTAATTGCCTATGCCTCACAACAATTACACGCACATGAGGAAAATTATCCCACACATGATCTAGAGCTTGTAGCTGTAATCCATGCACTCAAAACTTGGCGACATTACCTCCTCGGTAATCGTTGCGAGATCTTCACCGATCACCAAAGTTTGAAATATATCTTCACCCAACCGTATTTGAATCTCAGGCAAAGACGTTGGGTCAAGTTGATCTCGGATTACGACTTAGGAATAACTTACACCCCGGGCAAAGCCAATGTCATGGCTTATGCGCTAAGTCGTAAGTCCTATTGTAACAACTTGATGTTAAAACAAAGTCAACCACTTCTCCATGAGGAATTTCGTAAGCTTAATCTTCACATTGTTCCTCGAGGATTTCTATCCACCCTGGTGGCGAAGCCTAATCTTATGGATCAGATCATAACCTCCCAGCGGTATGATAAGGGCATATCCCGGATTAAGGAAAACATCGCTAGCGGAGTTGCTAAATGTTTTTCCATGGATGAGCGAGGTGTTGTCTTCTTAGAGAACCGCTTGGTGGTTCCAAAGAAACAACATTTATGCCAGTTGATTCTTAAGGAAGCTCATGAATCCCCTCTCACCATTCATCCCGGTAGTACTAAAATGTATCAAGACCAACGCTAGAGGTTTTGGTGGACTAGGATGAAGAGAGAAATTGCTCAATACATTGCTAGCTGCGACATCTGTCGTCGTATTAAAGCAGAGCATCAACGGCCTGCTGGCACCCTTCAACCTTTGGCTATTCCTGAGTGGAAATGGAATAAAATCAATATGGATTTCATTACTAGGTTTCCCAGGACCAAGAGAGGGAATAATGCCATCTTCGTCGTGATCGACCGTCATTCCAAAGTAGCCCATTTCCTACCTGTTCGTTAGAGTATCACCGCTAGCCAGCTAGCTGATTTATACATCTCCTGAATAGTATCTCTTCATGGTGTCCCATTGGAAATTAACTCAAACCGTGGGAGTCTCTTCACCTCTCGATTTTGGGAAAGTTTCCAAATGCTATGGGAACTCATCTCTCTTTTAGCACCGCCTTCCATCCTCAATCAAGTGGTCAAGTAGAGCGAGTCAATCAAATACTGGAAGATATGCTCCGAGCTTCTGTCATCTCATTCGGAATGGGTTGGGAGAAATGCCTTCCATTCGTGGAGTTTGACTATAACAATAGTTATCAAGCTAGCTTGGGCAAAGCTCCTTTCGAAGTTCTCTATGGACGAAAATGTCGAACGCCTCTTAACTGGTCAGAAACCGGGGAAAGACAACTCTTTGGCCCGGATATGATTCAGGAAGCAGAAGAGCAGGTTCGCGTTATTCATGAGAAATTGAAAACAGCCCAATCTCGTCAAAAGAGCCAATATGATTATAAACATAAGCTCATGACTTATGAAGTCGGCGAGAAGGCTTACCTTCGGGTTACTCCGTTAAAGGGAACCCATCGTTTCGGTATCAAAGGCAAATTGGCTCCTCGTTACATTGGACCCTTTTGCATTCTTTCCAAATGAGGAGAAGTTGCCTACCAATTGGAACTACCCTCGCATCTTTTCAGAGTTCACGATGTCTTCCACGTTTCTCAACTCAGGCGTTGCTTCGCGTATCCTATCCATGGAGCGGAACACGAAACGCTTGATCTACAAGATAACCTCTCATATCGGGAATATCTCGTTCGTGTCCTTGATCAAGCCAAGCGTACCACTCGACGCCATAATATCAAGTTTCTCAAGGTTCAATGGTCACACCGTTCCGAGAAAGAAGCCACTTGGGAAAGGGAGGATCGTCTTTGACTCGAGTACCCCACCTTCTTCCCGGAGGATCCTAAATCTCGGGACGAGATTCTTTTGAGTGGGGGTTAGTTGTCACATCCCTGCTTTTAGTCATGCATTAGGATTGGATGAATTTGTGCATCATGTTTAAATTTCTTTTAAACTTGAAATGGGGCGTAACCAACCCCAACACCCCCCTGAAATGCTAATCTCCAACAATTGGAATTTCAATGAACCCAAAATGCCCTTCATAAAAGCCCACCATTTTTGGTCTTGACTAAAACCTCTGCCAAAAATGGTCTTGCAATTTATGGAGCCATTTTGGATTTTTTGAACAAGCCATAAGTATTTGAATTTGGGCATTTTAAATGCTATAAATATTTTAAAGTGCTCAAATAATCTTGGAAGCATTTTTAGGCAGTTGAGAATATTCCCAATTGTGCCTCTGAATATTTCCAGAGTTTTTGGAAATGAAATAGTATTTATTCTATTTCAATACACATAGCAGGAAATAAATAAAGCAAAACAGAAAGAGAGAGAGAGAGTTAGAGTTACCTGTCGGCCTGCCCAGCTCGGCCCAGCCCACTGGCTCCCGCTAGTCATCCTCCTGCTCTCGCCTGGAGGACGAGAGGTGCATAGCCGGCGCCCGCAGCCACACGCCGGCCACCTCCTGCTTCTGCCGACGCCCAGGATGTCCTCTACGAGTGCCACGCACTCCCCCTCGCCCCCCTCTCACTTTCCCCACTCTTCCCGTGCCCCTCTCCCCCCTCTGGCTCTCTCCCCATTCCCTGCCGAGCGCAGCCGTCGCCGCCGACAAGCACCACCGCGGCCACCGCCTCTCCCTCGCTTCTCTGACCGGCCCAGAGGCTCCGCCTCGACCCTCTCTTCCTTCCACCCTGAGCCACGCCACCGTGGGAGCCCCACATCGCCGCCACGAGTCGTCTTCCCCGAGCACGGCCGCCGGACTCCATCGACGGATTCGCCGTCGCCAAGCCGTCTCCGAGCAAGCTGAGCCCCTCTTCGTGATCGCTGTGAGCTTCGCCACCATTTCCCCCTCTCCCCGCGCTCGTCCGCATCCTCTAACCACCATGGCCATCGGAGCCGATAGCTCCTCGCCGCCGGCCATGTCGCCATCGTGGCCACAGCCATGCAAGATTGCACCCGAGCTCACCACTACACTCAGTACATCCCCACGAGTCGAACGCGGCCACCCCCATGTCCTGTTGTGCAACCTAGCATGTTTTCCACCGAGGCCCGAACTCCGGCCGCCGCGGACGTGCTCGCCGCCGTTGTTCCCGGCCACACTAGCTCCAACTAGTGGCACCACTAGATGCGGCGCACTCCCAGGAGTCGAGCAAGCCTAGCCGCGCGTTTAACCATCGCCGGACGGCAATTTCCGAAGATCTCCGCCGCGGTTTGTGTCGCCGGTGGCTAAACGCCGGCGAGTTGACCATGTTTTGACCCGTGGACTAACGTGTGGGCCCAGGTTGACTTCCCCCCTGAGCCTATGACAGGTGGGGCCGGCCTGTTAATTAGTTTATGATTAATGCTAACTAATTATAATTAGTTTAGTCATTAACATGTGGGCCCAGGCCCCACTGACAGTTAGTTAGTGTTAACTTAATCCTGTTAGTTAGCTGAGACACTGACAGACAGGGCCCACCAGTCAGGTTTGACTGGCCCTGGCGCCTTTGACTCGCTGACATCACAGTGACGCGATGCTGACGCAATTATTCATTTTCTGGATTTATTTTTATATAGGAAATTCCAGAAAGTAGCCAAAACTTCTAAAAATCATAGAAAATCAACCATAGCTCCAAATCAAACAAATTATATATGAAAAATGATTAGAAAAATTCGATCTATCCATCTGTAATGGTTTCATGCATGAAAACCCACTTTAACCTTGCTATTTAGGGGAAACAAGCTAATACACTTTTTATGCATAAGAACTTTAACCTTCATTTGAATCTTTAATTCAAATGGACCCTTTTCAACTTGTTTCACATTGCATTAGGCATGACACATCATTTTTCCATGTCATAGCATGCATCATATTGTTGCATATTGTCATGTGTTGATTATGTGTTGTGTGTCCTTCGTGGTAGGTTCTGCCTCCATGGATATCTCCGAGTATCCAACTGAACGGCAGTACCCTACTACCACTCCATCAGGCAAGCAACCATTGATCATTCCGATACAAACCCATGTTCTCGCTTTTGCTCTTCTTTACTGCATTAAGACAACGCGATTCAAACTGCTGTGTGCTTCGGTAGTTGAACCCTTATCCTCTGCATGACCTGTCATTGCCATAGTAACTAGATGAAACCCACTAGCATGTTTAGGAGTTGATTGAGCCATGTATGTGTTTCCTACCTTGCTATGCCTACTATACTTACAATTGTGTCAGGTCTGGTTCATCTGGGTGATGGGCTAGAGTGAAATGATTATGTCGGTAATGTGAGGGATGTGTTGAACATGATTTGGTAAAGGTATCGATGAGAGGCCATGTAGGAGTACATGGTGGGTTGTTTCATTAAGGCCGTCCCTAAGAACTGAGATCTGTATGTGTGATTTTAAGAATCAGCTACTACCATGCATTGGGATCCTTAATTGACCCACTTGGCTTCTTAATCACCCTAATACTCTGTCCAGGAGTTGCAAATAGTTTCTGGTGATTGTAGGTTATGTGTTGGCGGCCGTGCGTAGCGCTGACCCTAGGGGTGGGCTATGTTGCGGTAGATACACCGAGGCCGGGTATGCCGGGTGCCCGTTTGGAATCTGGGGACCCTGTTCACATCGTTCGGGGCCGTATGTGGAAACCTTGGCCGGACTACCTGCGGATGGAACCTAGGTAGGCGATAAACCTAGACTAGAGACTTGAGTGTTTAGGTAGGCCGTGGCCAACACCCTCGTTGGGCTTCCGCTTGAAGGTTGCCGAGTACATGTCGTGTAAACGGCGGTAAGTGGTGAGAGCATGTATGAAGAAGTACACCCCTACAGGGTTAATATCATCTATTCGAATAGCCCCATTTGCGATAAAGGACTACTTGGTTGCCTATACAATTCATAGACAAGTTAATGGATACTATTAAAAGACTCAAGATAAGTGTGAGTACCGAGGATGGCCCTCTCGTAGGATGATGAGGGAGGATCCCCGGTGGAGCATTGTGTTGGTGATTAGGGGACTCGTGTGCAAAAACTATTTTACTAGTGGAGTCTTGTAGGATAGCTTAGCCAAGAGTCAAAGCTGGCTTGCTGCAATAACTCCACCACCTTCTTGAGAATGAGCATGTATAGTAGGTTCTGATGTAAGTCTTGCTGAGTACCTTTGTACTCATGTTTGCTTAATTACTGTTTTTAGACGACAACACCGCCCCCTCCGATGGGTTTTATGTAGACCTCGACGTCGATGAGTGACTTGCCACCTAGGTGGCGATCCTGGCCATGGAGGGCCCTATGTAGATAGACAGGCTTCGAGAAGCCTTCTTGCTTTCACTACTAGGAAAAGGGCTACTAATGGCGCACCAGTTTTGCCTACTAATGGCGCATCACTGGTGCGCCATTAGTATCACGCCACTAGTATTTTTTTACTAATGGCGCACCACTAGTGCGCCATTAGTATCTGGTATACTAATGGCGCACCACTGGTGCGCCATTAGTATAGGCCACGGTGCGCCATTAGTATAGGCCACTGGTGCGCCATTAGTATAGGCCACTGGTGCGCCATTAGTATTTTTGAATTTTGAAGGCGGGAAAATAGTAGTGGCGCACCGTCTAATCCCCACCGTGCACCATTGCTATTTTTGAATTTTGAATTTGGATCTGGATCGTGATTTTTTTGCCCATTTTTTGCTCGTTTTTTTGCTCATTTTTTGGCACGATATTTTTTCAAATTTTGTTCCTGTTTTTGGATCTTGTACGTTCTTTTGCCGTGTTATTTTGCCGGAGAGGAGTTCGCTAGAGAGGAGGAGGAGGAGGTCACCGGAGAGGCGCTCGCCTACATCACCGGAGAGGAGGAGGAGGAGGAGTTCGCCGAAGAGGAGGAAGAGGAGTTCACTGGAGAGGAGGGAGGAGGAGCTCACCGGAGAGGAGGGAGGAGAAACCGTGATGGGAGGGGAGGGGAGGAGAGGAGGGAGGAGGAGGTTGCTGGAGAGGAGGAGAAGGAGGCCGCCGGAGAGGAGGAGGGTAGTATGATGGAGGAGAGAAGGGAAGATGGAGTGGAGGAGAGGAGGGTATGGAGTGGAGGAGAGGTGGAGTGGAGGAGAAGAATGAAGAGGTAAGGAGGAGAGGACCACGCTCAGCCATATATACGGCATAGTAATGGCGCACCGCGGGCAGGTGCGCCATTACTAACTTTTTTTTATTTTTTTTAGATTTATTTTGAACTTTGAAGGCGGGAAGATACTAATGGCGTACCATGGGCAGGTGCGCCATTAGTATTTTATTTTTATTTTTCTGACTTATTTTGAATTTTGAAGGCGGGAAGATAGTAATAGCGCACCATGGGTAGGTGCGCCATTAGTAAGTTTGAATTTTTTTGAATTTTTTTGCCTCTCCAGATCTTAAAAGCCCCGTATCTTTTTTTCTGTTAGGTTTTTGAGGATTTTGAAAATGTTTAGCGCTGTTAAATTCGGATGTAACTTTTTGAGTAGATGATTTTTCATATAAAAAACTTTCTCATCCGAGTTCGTACGCAAAAGTTATGCCCATTTTACAAATTCTCGAGAGATTTCACAAATAAAGTCGAAATTCATATTTGTAAATTTTCACAACAACTAGACCACATATCACATGGGAAACTTTTTTCTTTTATTTTTTTGACATTTCCATCATTTTTTTAATTTTTTTTTAAAACTGAAAAGGCGGTCCACCGGGGGGGTGCATTCGGTGGAAGTGGTGGCCAAGTTACTAATGGCGCACCA
>NC_041388.1:564590997-564594619 GCF_002162155.2 Triticum dicoccoides | reverse complement strand
GCCATTAGTAGTTTTGAACCACTCCCACGGTGCGCCATTAGTAGTTTTGAAAAAATTTAAATTTTTTTTACTAATGGCGCACCGTGGGAGTGGTGCGCCATTACTAGTTCAACTAGTAATGGCGCACCACTCCCACGGTGTGCCATTAGTAGTTTTGAAAAAAATATTTTTTTTACTAATGGCGTGCCATGGATGTGGTGCGCCATTAGTATTTGGACACTAGCTAATGGCGCACCAACACATGGTGCGCCATTAGTATATAGTAATGGCGCACCACATGTCTGGTGTGCCATTAGTGTCAATTCCATCTATAGCCCTTTTCCTAGTAGTGTTTCTAGTGTCTGTACTCAGACTATTTGCTTCCGCATGTGCTCGTATGCTTGTATGACTTGACTGTCGGGTCATGTGACCCCTACCTGTGTGAACATGTTATGTATGGCTCTTTGGAGCCTTTAAATAAAGTACTTGAGTTTTAGAGTTTTGTTGTGATGCCATGTTGTATTTGCACATATCGAGCATATTGTGTGTATGATTCAAATGCTTGGTATGTGTGGGATCCGACGATCTAGTTGTTTATCCTTGGCAGCCTTTATTATGGGGAAATGTAGTCTAGTGCTCCTCGAGCCATAGTAGTCCGCTACAGCCCGGTTCACCGGAGTCCTGCTAGCCCAGCACTACTTCTCAGGACACTTGACTGGTCGGCATGTGTTTCACTTCGTTCCTATGTCTGTCCCTTCGGGGAAATGTCACGCGGTGACTTCCGGAGTCCTGCCTAGCCTGCTATAGCCCGGGTTCCCCGGAGTCCTGTTAGCCCAGTGCTACAGACTAGATTCACACGCTGATGACCGACATGCTCGATATGATTCACGTATGCCTGTCTCCACAGGTCTGTGCCGCTTTGGGTTCATGACTAGCCATGTCGGCCCGGGTTCGCTGTCATATGGATGCTAGCGACACTATCATATACGTGAGCCAAAAGGCGCAAACGGTCCCGGGCCATGGTAAGTCGACACCCGTGGGGATACCATGTGTGAGGCCGCAATATGATATGAGGTGTTACCGGCTAGATCGATGTGACTTGGAATCGGGGTCCTGACAGTGCCCAGTCTTCCTGCACTTGAAACAAGTAATGTGACTTTGGTCCTTCTTAGCGGGTGTCACTACCAGGAAAAAGGCTAGCAGCAACACGGGTTTTAGACCTATCAGTAGCGCGGGGTGGTGCGCTACTGATATGGCGCTACAGCTAACGAATAGCAGTAGCGTGCCTCCACCCACGCTACGGCTAAATCGACTTAGTAGCAGCGAGTTCCAGGAGGAGCGCTGCTGGTAATTAGTAGTAGCGCTTCTCTCTGCCCGCGCTGCTACTATTATTTCGTATTTTATTTCTTTTTTATTTCATTTTGTATTCGTACACCTTTACACAAATTTTCATACAACAGGAATTTACAAATTGTTTTTACATCATAATGAGTTATTACATCACGGGGTGAAAGAACCGTGTGGACTAGTTTCAAATGGACGGACATCCACTTGAAACTAATCCGCGGTTCTTTCACCCAATGATATAATACATATCATCATCATCATATCATTAACAACTTATGATCATCACCATCATATCATTGGTCACTAGTCATAATCACAAGTACTCCTGACATCTTCAACTCTAACACATTGTATCACATAATAAACATATTGTACCTCATAGGACCTACTACATTCTCTTAGGACCTACTATATTCTCTAAGGTACAATAGCAAAAAACAAGATAGCCCCTCGCTCTCCATTATGGAGAATGCAGATTATCCTGTCTCCAATTCTTGCCTTTCGCTTAATGTTGCTTCCAAGAACCTCCTTACGAATGTCCAAACATTTTTCCACTCTTTGATTAGCATGTGTTCACCGGTTTCAGAAATTCGATATGCACAGGTGAGATCTGTAGGATGACCTGGCTGTAGGTTCAGAACTTCAAGGCGACCATTGTAATACATCAGATGAGGCACACAATCCATCGGGATTTTCTGTTGAAAAACATAGTAATAAATTCGTAGTTAGCAATGATGTACTAGTTTTAGAAGTATGCAAAAGATGCACGGATGTCGTAATAGTAAAATATCTTACCAGGGTATCTCCATAGAAGTTATCGTGGTTCAACACGTGCACTAGTGGCATGTATTCACCATAATTTGGAGGAGTTCGATAATAGATATTGTAATTCTCAAAAAAAGTACAATAAGCTATCAAATGATTTTTCTCCTTATAAGTTAATTCGGAGCCATCAGTGTAGTGGGTTTTGTCTACCATCTTCTGCACATTCTTTGAAGATTAAAAATAAGCTGTCAACTATTTTGAAATAAACAAATAAATTAGTTAATAACTATGTTTGAGAAACTCACATTGCGGTAGAATCGGAAGCGTATCAACAAGGACCCAAATGTCCATATTGTCTTGCTCGATGTCAGGATGACCAAGATCCATGGTGATAATCATACCCTCATAAAAACCATACATTTTGCAAAGTGCTTCCTAATTTTGACAACCAAAATGGGTGACACTATGAGAATTATACGGATTTACTTCAAAATCGATATCATGATGGGTCCTTAGGTGTATTTTCTTTGTTTGAAAATTTTCATGGTCTTCAAAACCCATCCTCTCCAAGACATAGCGTCTTGCATGGCATGGGATAAGCTAGTCGAATTATAAAAGATGAAAATTAGACGTTGAAATAGTTGAAGTCATGCTTAATTACGAAAAAAAACACTTGTCATTGTTGTGTACTGTTTCAACATCGAAGGTCTCCTCGAGCTTAATACTGAAGCGCCGATCTTCGTCCAGCTCAACGAACCTGTCGCACATACCTCGATCGTCGTGGCACCAGCTGCACTCCCCCGGGAGGCTGTCGTCGTCCGAGTACGACATTTCCTACGTTCATAATTCAAAGATTAAACTTGTACAATTAAATACATGTACTAAAAAACCTAAATTAGATCATTATTTTTCAAAGAAAATCCAGGCCACTCGATATTTCCCACATATTCTAGCACAAGTCATGCCAGAATTCACAGAAAAATCCAGCATGACCTTTGCTGAAAAAGGACATATCGAGCGCCTGAAATTTGCCGGAACGGAAATTAATCAACACTCCGGCAAAACATAGGCCACTCGGAGGTGTAACCAAAACATTAAATAATTGCTTAAACTAAAAAATAACACCAAATATGGCATGTTCAACTAGTTCTATTAATTCAACTAGTTCTTACTAAATATGAACTTAGTATAAAAAGAAAAAAAACTAGTTCTTTCTAAAAATTAAGTAGTTCAACTAGTTATTAATTTACTTACTATACTAGTTCAACTAAAACTTAACTAGTTCAACTAAAACTAAACTAGTTCTATTAATTCAACTAGTTCTTACTAAATATAAACTTAATATAAATATAAAGAAACTAGCACATCTACTACTACTAATTAACATCTAACTACTACATCTACTACTAATTAACATGTACTACTGCTAATTATACAACTAGTTTACCATCACTACTAGTAATTAATATCCACTACTTCTAAAAATCATTATCTATGAACCCTAAATTAACATCTACTACTAATAAAATCA
>NC_041388.1:564525321-564590608 GCF_002162155.2 Triticum dicoccoides | reverse complement strand
GGCGGGCTCGGTCGAGGGCGGCGGAGGTGAGGTCGAGGGCAGTGACAGTGTGGTCGAGAGCGGCGGCGGTGAGGTTGAGGGTGGGCGGCGGGGGCGGCCGTGAGGGCGCAGGCGCGCTCGGGCTCGGGCAGCGGTGACAGGGAGTAGGGGAACAGGCCGGTGGGGGGAAAGGAGGACTTAGAGAAATTTTGATGCGGGGGGTTGTTAACTCGAACTAGCAGTAGCGCACGTACAGAAAACGCGCTATAGCTAACTTATCTACATTGCGTTTTGGGAAAAACCGCTACTGCTAATGGAAGCAGTTATTTCTTTTGTTTAGTAAAAACATCAAAAATATATATTGGTCATCATTGATCTTTTTGTGTATAATCTAAATAGTCAACATGAATCCTCACTGTACCTATATAGGTACAGGCGAGGATTCATATTGCAACCACAAATCATACACATATAGTTCAATGAAGACCAAGTGCTCGAGATAGGTTGAGAAGCAACATATTTAAGGTGGTAAACACCTTGTTCGCTTAGCAGTATGGGACTAAACTTAATTAGTTGCAGTCATACTTACCAGCAGTGAGTTTTGAGTAAAACCGCTACTACTAAGTTCTTTAGCAGTAGCGCGTCCACGGGAAGGGCGCTACTACTATATCTAGCCTGGAGGCAACACCGTGGAAATTATAGCAGTAGCGCTCTTTTCACCTAGAGTGCTACTGCTACTCAGTCATTAGCAGCGCTCTTTTCTAAAGCTCGTTGCTGCTAATTAGCAGTAGCGTCTATTTTTAGACCGCGCTGCTGCTAAGATTCTGTGTATAAGGTTTTCCCTAGTAGTGTGTGGCTGGGTTAGAGCGGTTCTGATTACTGCTTGCTCCATTCCCATTTCCATTCTTGGGGCCACTATGGTTATGCGAACTACTTCCATTGTGAGTGTGGCCTCCATGGTTATGGGTCAATCGATCCTCCCGAGTTCAGGGTGAAACGAGGCTTCTGTGATGCTCCTGAATTATATTTCCCTTGTCCATACTTCCTCTTGCGGCTCTCAATCTGTTGCTGCTTCCCTTCAATCATAAGAGCCTTATCTACCAACTCCTGGTAGTTGTTAAATGTTGCCACCATCAACTGCATGCTCATCTCATCATTAAGCCCTTCCATAAACTTCTCTTGCTTCGTGGCATCTGTGGCCACATCATCAGGGGCATAACGAGATAGCTTACTAAACTCATCTACGTACTGGGCCACAGTATGATTTCCCTGGCGCAAGTTGCGAAACTCACGCTTCTTCATGCTCATAGCTCCAGTTGAGACATGGGTTGTGCGGAATGCTTGCTGAAACTGATCCCAAGTGATATTGGCTATAGGGAAAGTTGTTGTGTAATTCTCCCACCAGATGCTGCTGGTCGATCCAATTGGTGTGCGGCAAAACTCACCTTCTCAGCATCAGTGCAACCTGCGGTGGTCAATTCTCTTCCAATCTTGCGTAACCAGTCATCAGCAACTATTGGCCTGGTGCTACAAGAAAACACCGGCGGCTGCAACCTCAGAAAACGGGCTAAGTTGTCAACTGGAGGTGGTGGCGGTGGGTTGTGGTTGTTGTTGTTGTTGTTGTTGTTGTTGTTGTTGTTGTTGTTGTTGTTGTTGTTGTTGTTGTTGTTGTTGTTGTTGTTGTTGTTGTTGTTGTTGTTGTTGTTATTGTTGTTGTTGTTGTTGCCTTGGTTCTGGACTAGTATTTGTGTCAAGGCATTCCGCTGCTGGATCAACTGGGTGTTCTCCGGTGGGAAGAGAAATCCGGTGTCCCGTCTCGGAGGCATCTGACGGGTTTAGAGGGGAGAGATTAGAATGGAAATGAGGTCTAGGGAGAAAACACTACCCATATGCATATGAGACAAACACAATCACATCACACCAATCAATTCAAGCAAGGGCATACAATCGGTCTAGAACTATTGTTACAAAAGTGCTCGGACTACTACTATATACATGGGGGAATACTACTAATCATATGGTGGTCATCTAGAAATTTTGATCGGTGCAAGATTCCACGATATCCGCTCCAGCTTCGTCTTCATAATCATCATCACTATCGTTAGGGTCGGTGTCGGTGTCGTCGATGATGATGTAGTTTTCAAAACGAATTTCCTTGGGTTCGTCGTCTTCTCCTCCTGGCGCGGGGTCTCCCATGAATACTCCTAACTTCCTTGTTAGGTCGTCATTCTTCTCCACAAGTATCGTCATTTCCACCTCATATCCATCGCGTGTAGACTTGAGTTCCTCTTCTAGCTCTGTGATCCTAGTCATCGCCTTCTTCAAATCTATCATGCCTGCGCACATCTGGTTCTCCTGGCGTCAAATGTGCTAGTTTAACTCCTGGATGAAAGCTTCTACGGACCTTTCCCTCCTGGTGCTGACTATCTCCCATTGCTCATCTCAGCGCCCACATATTTGGTAGATAGTGTCCTTCAGCTCCTATTTGTACACTTCACTGATGCGTCCCATGGCGATGTGGGCTTCCATGCTCTTTCCTAGACTCCAAGTTGGTGCATCAAAGGAAAACTCTATGGGCTCGGTAACTGGCGTGAATGTCCTTCCCGGAACTTGAACTCGAATCATCCAGCGCTCCTCTTCTGGTAAAGTGGCGGTTTAGGTTCCGGTGAAACTTGGGATTCCGATGTTCAGGTACCTAGTGACTTCCTTCAAGTGTCATCCAAAGGGCGTGTCTTCATCCGGTTGTGCAAACTTGTTCCTCGAGCCCGCCATCCTAAAGAGTAGGAAATGAAGAGGATTTAGAAATGAGTAGAGAAGAGTGACCTATTGTCGTGGTTTTGTCACGGCAGATGTCCTAGCGTGAGGACTTAGTCGTGAGGCCAACGCATCTATGTGATAACTTGAGAGGGGTTGAGCGGAATCGAGAGATGCAACACAAGACAGGGATTCAGACAGCTTCGGGCCCCGGGAAACATCATCCGGTAACAACCCTACATGCTGTTTGAGGCTAGGTCTCATTATCATCACGAGGGAGTCGTCGTAAACCGGCTCTCCTCTTTGTGTCTAGCCCTAAGATTCTTTCTTCCTGCTTGTAGCTTGTCCCTCTTTGGGGAGCCCTACCCCTCCTTATATATGTTGAAGAGGTGGGTTACATGTAGAGTCCAACTCGGACTTAAGACTTAACTATTCTGACTTATCTTCATGGGCTTCTTAACATCTTTGGCTTCATAATGTCTTGGGCTTCATAACCCCTGGCAACCCAGTTATCACTATTTGCCGGTTTAACATTGTCTGCCGGTTTAACATTGTCTGCCGGTTTAACATTGTCTACCGGTTTAACATTGTCTGCCGGTTTAACATTGTCTGCCAGTTTAACATTGTCTGCCGGTTTAACATTGTCTGCCAGTTTAACATTGTCTGCCAGTTTAACATGGTCTGACTTAACTCCTGCCGGTTTACCACCAGCCGGTTTACCATCTGTCATAGCCATCTGTCTTAACTGTCTGCCTTAACTGTCCGCCGGTTTAACATCCGCCGGTTTACCAAGTCCTAGCTGGTTTACAACTCCGGCCGGGTCATACCGCAGGGTATATCCCCGACATTAGCCCCCAATTTAATTTGGATTTATCCATGTTAAACTGATCCTGATCCTCTTTAAATCCTTGTCATTTCCTTCCAGAAAATCCGGGTCAATAGGCCAGCTTCATAATCAATTTGCTGACATTGGTTTGTCACAGAGAAATATTGTGAAGAATAACTCCTTTGACTCAGCTCCCAATGCTTAACAAAAATATTGGTCTTTAAAATACTCATCTGATCATCAGCCGGTTTAAGAATGTAGAACTTTGCCAGTTTACAAATATTGATGGCACCGGATCATAACTGTTTGTAAACATCAAGCTTGAAAATATACCTCCTTTGTATGCATATCACTTGTAGCCCCCGAGTCTTAAGAAGGGAGCGTAGTAACTGCTTTAAGACTTTCTTCAATATGAATGTCACAGGCTTGAAGAAATCCATGTTATTTATCCCAGTCACTTAGTAAAAACTGAATACTCCATATTATGTAGCCCCCAAGTGCCGGGTTGTCTTGCTTGCACCAACCTGGTACTTGAAATTGCCTTATGCTCATAAAAACTTCAACCAGTGTAGCCCCCAAGGGCCGGGTCATTTATGCAAATAATGAGCAGGTACTTGAATTGTTGACAGGAGCAATTGGTAGCCCCCAAGGGCCAGCTCATTATGATGTGATGAGTCGGGTCTTCAATAAGACTAATAAAAATGACTTTGCATTAGCCCCCAAGTGTCATGGTGCATGCTTGCAGCGACATGAGACTTGCATATTTGATATAATCTTCAGTTGAATAATGTAGCCCCCAAGTGCCGGGTCGTGAGCCTGCAGCGACTCGGGACTATTCCTTCAATTGTAAAATAAATCATATCCATTGATAATATAATAGCCATTGTGCTAAAGCGACTTTGAAAACCTTCATCATAATACTGGTTATTGATAACCATAATAAAATCCAGCCATGTTGGCTATTTGAAGGTTTGAATAATACAATCCAATGATTTATGAGCGCATGATTCCAATAGCGCAATCCAAATATATACTGGTGACTTATAGTCGAAACCAGACTGGGCTGATAGTCTCCGGATTATGATTTGACCATGTTTCATCAATTTGTAATTGACAGTCGAACCGGTTTAATAATGTCGGCTTGAAAACACAATAAAATAAATAGTTTAAAAGAGAACAAAATTCAAGCAAAGGCAAATATAAAACCATTGCAAATGAGGCTTTGAGCCGATCAAGAGGCATTACCATGGTCGGACACGACCAAACCCCCAAAAGGCGTAGCTATGGTTCGAGTCAGCCAGGTCCCCAAATGATGCATTGGCATTACGCCGATCAAGAGGTGTAGCGATGGTTCGGGTTCGACCAAAGCCCCCAAGTGATGCTGTGGCACTAGGCCGATCAAGAGGCGTGACTATGGTTCAGACGTGACCACAAGTCCCCAAGTGATGTTGTGGCTTTACGCCTATCAAAAGGTGTTGCGATGGTTTGGATGCGACCAAAGCCCCCAAGTGATGTTGTGGCATTGAGCCGATCAAGTGGTGTGACTATGGTTCAGACATGACCAAGCCCCCAAGTGATCAATAATATGATAAGCCAATAAGGCTGGATACCCATGTTTGAACCGCGCATCATGGCAGCAGGTCCTCTTTGGCACCCTTTAACTTTTTGTAAGAGATAAATCCTTCTTGAACCGGGATTCTGAACCGGATCTTGAGAGCTTCAAAGCTATGTGGGAGAACAAATTTCCCTTAAACCGGATTGCAAACCGAAATCTTCATTTTCAGCTAGAAATTCCTTTTTAAACCGGATTTGAGCGCTTTAGAGCTTTGTGGTAGAATAGATTTCCCTTGAACCGGATTATAAACCGGAAGTATCATTGTGAGCCGGAATATTTCTGATGGCCTTTAAATTTTCATCAATATAACCGTAACCTCCGGGACCGGGTTATCTTTTCCTTTAACATCCTGGGACACTTGAATTTGCTGAAACTGGCAAGACTTGTTGATTCATATCATCGTAGCCCCCGAGTCTTAAGATGACTCAAGGAGTTGTCTTGAGATTCTCCGTACTTTGACCATAGTAGAAGGTATATATCATTGGTGTTGATAACGCGATGTAAATCCACAGAAGGCTGAGGTGACTGCGGCGGGTTATAAATGATCCCGTATGAGCCGTGTCAGCAAGTCGGCCAATGGTTCCTTCCAACTGGCTATTTGAAGTTGATCAAACTGTAGTGGCAGTGATTTGTGTGCATGTCCATTGAACCATTAGTGTAGACGGCGGCTGATGATAA
This sequence comes from Triticum dicoccoides, assembly GCF_002162155.2. NCBI lineage: Eukaryota > Viridiplantae > Streptophyta > Magnoliopsida > Poales > Poaceae > Triticum > Triticum dicoccoides. The sequence goes on along the minus strand of NC_041388.1, from coordinate 564,584,756 downwards.
CTTGCCTCCAATTTGCTAAAAGAAAAACGGGCTACCCAAGTTGTGACTTGTTCATACGCAATAAACAGCTCATGCAGACAGGTGCGGCCCGATATGTTGATGTAGACCAGGCCGCGAGAGACGGACAGCAAAGACGACCGCAGCATTAGAAGCGGCACGGACAGATGAGTCGGCCGTGGTGTTATAAGCCGGCTCGAACGGGCGAGTCAATCGCAGGCGCGGTCCCGGCAAGCTGATGTAAACCTGGCCACAGGGATGACGACATGCTCACGTTCATTCACCAGGTGGCATGACACGGACGAAACACCAGTGCAGAATGTTGCTAGCGCGTGCTCCGTGCCCGTAATATAACGCCTCATTTGTAATGATCAATTGTCCTGCGTCAAAAAATATCACATGCCAAAGCAATTGTTCCTTGACAAAAATATTATGCGCTAATAAAATAGTCCTTAGATGGATATCACCTGATATGTTAGGACGGAAATTATCCGCCGCGGAGTTGATGATCACCCCGATAAAGCTGATTTATTGTCCAATCGCGCGTAGTTGCGTCGAACCCGAGCAGCGGCTCACTTGCACTTAATAAACATCTCATGCAGACAGCGCAAACAGCTGCTGATAATATAGACCGGATCACATGGTGGCGGTTTGCACATGTCCATTGGACAACTTGCATGGGCGAGTGTAACCCTGATATGCTGATATACATTGGTCCTGCATATGAAAATATACAAACCAACGTAATTGTTCTTTGACAATAACAATATCTATCAAATAAAATAAACTTGAATGAATATCACCTGATTTTTTTATCGGATGCTGACACTTAATAATGTCTGAACATAGCCCAACGCAGATGTATGTTGTGATCTGATGTAGCACTGCCTCATATATGTCTGGGTAGAAAGACTGAAATATCAAATGTTGAAGTCCATGCTATCCTTCATATTCTAGCACTTGATCACTCGGTCTTCCCGACTTGATTTAGTACTTGGTCCATGTAATGTTGCTACCCACTCAGGTTGAATCTTTTCAACAAGTGCATGGGTCTTGCCTTGAAAACTGACCCGCCTATGACTGATGATCGTACAGCCTGAACCCGTGCAAGTCTTGCTTATGGCAAACTATTGCTCTTGCAAGGACAGATCACACTAGGTGCAAACAGAATCTTGATAACTGACAGCATTTTAGGGGTTGAACCGATCTGACCCCCTTTTTCTCCCAATCTTCAGCACCAGAGGCTAGACTTTTGTATTTTGTTTTAGAACATGCTGATGTATCAACGGAAAGGCCTTACGCCTTGTAGAATCACTACCACATCAATCCAACCGTGCACCTGCCATCAGCAATGACTAGATGTACACACAGGGGTGGCTCGTGGCGGCTCAAACCGGACCGAGTTAGGCGACACAAAACTGTCTCGAGGTATGCCTACAGCCGCGGGTCAAAGCGACGTGAGGCCTGCCCGCGGTGGCTTATTACACAGCCAGCAAAGGCAGCGGTGGTTTAGGCGGGGTCCATGGCGGTTTAAGCGAGGACCACGGTAGTTTAGGCAACTGTGGTTCAGCGAAACAACAAGCCGGCTCAGCCAAGGCCATGGTAATAGCAAGTCGCGACTCACTGGAGAAGCAGCAACTTAGCAAGGCGGAACGGAGGCGACGCCGGTTTGGCGAAGGCGGTTTGCGGCAGCTCAGGTCACTGGGAGGCGGCAGAAACAGCAACTCAGAGGCGGGCCGCGGCGTGAGGGGCGCGACGCAGCAACCCGGCGGAAGTGAGCCGGTGAAAGCGGTGCGATAAAAGCCGGCCCTCGATGGTGGCAGCTCACAGGGCGAAGCAGCGGAGGTGAAGACCCATGGCGACTGTTCGAGATGGCAGTTTAACCCGGCGAAGGCGGTTTGGAGGCGCGAAGGGCCTGGTACAGGGCACACCGCAGCCGTGGGAACACCGCGCAGAAGCGAGTGCTTGATCCGGGACTGGGAGCATCGTGGAGATGACCCGGGGGCGGTTCGGTGGAGACGAGGGTGCGGACAAGGCCTGGAGCTGATGAGCAGCCGTCCACGGCGGGTCACACGGGGGGAGTCCCGCAGAGGCGGAGCCCGGTGACTTGAAGACGAGGTTGTGGTGGCGATTCTGATGCGGCTGGTTTGACGAGGCGATGGCGGTTTAGAATGACGAGGCAGGGGCGCCGGCAGTTCGACCATGGAGACAGGCGAGATGACTCGGGGTCGCGAGCTTGGGCGGTTTAGAAGCAGGGGCGTCGGCGGTTCACGGCGACGGGGCAGGGGCAACTTGGCCAATGGAAGAGGCTCAGTGGTGAAAAACGGGCAAGCTATGGCGACTGGAGGTGGCTCGGAGCCAACGGAGGCGGAGTAAAGCGGAGTGGCGATTTACAACAGCGGAGGAGCAGGGCGTCTCAGGGCAACAGAGACGAGTCCGGGGTGGCCCGGCATCGGTTCGGCGGCGGCTCAGAAGTGGGCGCGAGGCACGGGTGCAGCGGCAGGTTGGAATGAGTCCACGCCAGATCGATGCTGCGGGCAGCTCAGAAGCTGCATGTCAAAGCGGAGGGACGAGCTAGCGGCAGCCGGAGCCGGTTCAAGGCGAGGCCAGCTTGGCGCGAGGTCGGCAGCGGTTTGGCATGAGCAACCCGAAGGGCAGCGGAGCTTGAGCTGACGGGTTGGAGAAGAACAGAGGCCGAGGCCGGCGACGGCAGCTCGGGTGACTCAGCGCCGGGTCTGTTTCTGGGTCGTCCGCCTTGCCAAGTCATCTGCCTCACCTTTCCGGGTCGTAACCAGTTGAACAGACCAGGTCATGGCCTATTTCTCTCTCTCTTGTTTTATAGTAATCTTCCCTTGAGAATCCGAGCGCTGGCACTGGCATCTAATACCCTTGCAATCTGATGTGATGGCTTGTCTTCATCTTCACCTTGGCTTCCGTCCAACACGTGAGACGTACTGGCTGAATTAGTACTTTGACTTTAAGCGGTGATTTGGGTCTTCCCATGAGGACGTAAGTAGCTGCATCAGTTTGTTCGCTTCCCAAACTTTGAGATTTGAAGCGAACCTGCATACATCAGCGGCTCGGACGCAATCTGCTTTACGCGTAATTTTTCATCCTGTCCCAAAACGGAGATAGGGTTCGTAGTAACCCGGCGGCAGCGGCGTCTGAGGTGCTGCCATAGGAAAATTTCTCTGTTCCAGCTTCTGACAATGGTGTAGCGGAAATAGATCCGGCTCAATGGATCACGAGGTCACAGCAGCATGCAGTATGCAACCCTCGTCATCTTTATCCCAGAAAGCGATCAGCAGCTACCAGTTGATACCCTCGGATGCTCTGAAAACTCATAGGTACGGTACAATAGTAATGCAACATGCCGGATTGGATAAAGCTTCAGTTCATCTCGGCGGATCAAAAGTGATCAGACAAACCGCCGGACAGTAGCTACGAATAGACCCTGACTATTTTTGACTTTGGACCAATCTTGTATTTTGTTGCTCTAACTGCTTAATATTGAAACAACATAACTCCTCCATTGATGACTCTTCTTTATCTTGAAAAATTGCAAACTTCTCGAACCCTAGAAAAGATCCCTCCAAGAACTCGACACCACCGTGCGCAGGCCCCACGGTGGGCGCCAACTGTCATGGTTTTGTCACGGAAGATGTCCTAGCGTGAGGACTTAGTCGTGAGGCCAACGCATCTATGTGGTAGCTTGAGAGGGGTTGAGAGGAATTGAGAGACGCAACACAAGACAGGGATTTAGACAGCTTCGGGCCCCGGGAAACATCATCCGGTAACAACCCTACATGCTGTTTGAGGCTAGCTCCCATTATCATCACGAGGGAGTCGCCGTAAACCGGCTCTCCTCTTTGTGTCTATCCCTAAGATTGTTTCTTCTTGCTTGTAGCTTGTCCCTCTTTGGGAGCCCTACCCCTCCTTATATATGTTGAAGAGGCGGGTTACATGTAGAGTCCAACTCGGACTTAAGACTTAACTATTCTGACTTATCTTCATGGGCTTCTTAACATCTTGGGCTTCATAATGTCTTGGGCTTCATAACCCCTGGCAACCCAGTTATCACTGTTTGCCGGTTTAACATTGTCTTCCGGTTTAACATTGTCTGCCGGTTTAACATTGTATGCTGGTTTAACATGGTCTGACTTAACTCTTGCCGGTTTACCACCAGTTGGTTTACCGTCTGTCATAGCCATCTGTCTTAACTGTCTGCCTTAACTGTCCGCCGGTTTAACATCCACCGGTTTAACATCCGCTGGTTTACCAAGTCCCAGCCGGTTTACAACTCCGGCCGGGTCATACCGTGGGGTATATCCCCGACACCTATGGCTCATCTTAGTGGTCGTGTGCTACATTCAGCGTGTGCTTTGATACCATATTGTAGCGAACCGACCTCAGACGGTCAAGTCTCTGTGTTCAGTGTCATCCCTGGATCGGTAATGCTGACACACACAGTACTCGAAGGATTTATAACAGAGTAGCAATCACACACTTATTACATCAAATGTCTCAAAAGAGAACTTATTACAATAAATATGGCTTAAGGCCATCTAAATACGATACCAGCGGAAGGCTTGGAAGATAAAGTGAGTCCATCAACTCCAACGGCATAGCTGAGTGCATGACAAATGACCTAGCGCACCTTACTCCTCGTTTGAAAACTCTGCAACATGATATGTTGGATTCCGAAAACAAGTCAGCACATGGAATATGCTGGCAATATAACATAGTAGAGCAATGAACAGATAAATGCTATCACTACATGCATATTTGGCTGGTGGAGGGTCTATGGTTATAATGTTTTGTGAAAAGTCAATTTCTTCCTACAACAAAGGAATATATTTATTTAACTATCATGGTGGTTGAAACATTGAGAATGGTACCCCCATCTCAATCCCAATTAAAGGTAATTATCTATCCAACAAATTAATTTAGAGTGATGAGATCAAATCAATAATTCAAGTACCAGATACTCAAGTTGTCCATAACCGGGGACACGGCTAACCATGGTTAGTTTATACACTATGCAGAGGTTTAAGCACTTTTCCCCACAAGACTCGATCTCCTCCATTGGATTTATCGCACTACAAGGTGTTTGAGAAACGGATGACCGAGACACAGTCTTTCAAAAGCATTAACTCTAACCCGGGGTAGACAGTACCAACCTACATCACCTGCATCTGCTAGCCTACCACTAGAAGAGGTCATGCAACCTACTCAACTATGCTAGAGCCCATAATAGCTTGTGGCTGCACACAAAAGTTTCTAGCATGAATAATCTTATGATCCCTTTGAGCCTGGGTGGCGGACCATTGGAGGATCACACGATATAACCCCGGGATCTCCTAGGACAACACTGGTATAACCCCAGGTGACCAAAACCAACAATCCACCCAGATGTGTATTAAAGTTCCCACCTTAAAATTGAACCATTAATAAACACACTCACATCTGTCATGGATACTCTCAAACCCAATCCACGTCTACTAGCATAGCATAGCAATATAACCATAACGTAGAAATAACTCCCATGGGTTTGATAATAAAATAGGTAATACGTTCTGCCTCATCAACTACTTCCCAGACCCACAAGTTAATCATATCCTAATCATGCAGTGTTTGAGGATTTCAACTAATGCATAAAAACTAGGTATGAAAGAGTATGATCAATGTGTTACTTGCCTTGCTGACGATCCGCAAAACGTAGTGACTCGTAGTAGCACGCTTCGCACTCCGGGAATTCTATCACAAACAAACAATAGCATACAAAAGCAATCAAGCAAAGATGCATGGGTAAAACTCAAATAAGAAGATCTAACCAGAAAGTCCAACTGAAGAACTCCGGTTTGCAAAAAGAATCAAATCAAACGGAGCAACGAAACTCAAACTGCGAAAGAAACAAGATCCGATTACTAATCTGAACTAAAGTCAAATTTAACAGTACCAAAATCTTGTTCAAGTTGGTTAAACAGAAAGAGGGCTTCGAGACGAAGGTCCAGGCGCTTGTTTCACCTGATTTGGATAAACGAGCGAAAAGATATACTAGACCGAAGATTAGGGCAGAAATCGTGATCGGAAATAATCACGGAAAAACCCTGAAAAAAGAAAAAACTGACGAACAGGCTAACGAACGAACGTTCGCTGTCTGCGGCTAACGGATGAACAGCGTTCGTTAAAACGAATGTACGGACGAACGTCCGCAATATAACTAAACCGTGAAAAAAACCGAACAAACTGAAAAAAACGATTCTAGGGTTTTACAAAAAAATGATCGGTTTAATACCTAAACAGAAAAAAAACACGGGCGGATCCGGATTGGATTGGGGCGGCGGCTCCGGCGGGCGATGGCGTGGCTCCGGTGGATGACGGCGCGGCGCAGCAGCGGCGGCGGCTGACGCGGGCGGCGGCGCGGATGGGGTTAGGGTTCGGCGGTGGCACAGGCTGGGTGGGCTGGCGGGGCTGGCGGGGCTCGCCCTTTAAAGGGGCCGGACGGTGGCAGAGTCCGGGTCGCCCACGGCCCGGTAGGTCAGTGCAGTTTTTTTAACCTGACCCAGAAAAACAGTTAAAAGAAATACTAAACGGACTCCAAAAATCCTGAAATAAGTTTTCATGATCCTTTAATAATAATCCAGACAAAGTGAACATTTATTTGGGCTTGTAATGCAATTCTGAAAAACACATATTTTCCCTAATTCAAATAAAATTGCAATAAAATCCAAATAAAATCTATTTATTTGATTTTAATATTTTTCCTCCAATATTTCATTTATTTTGGAGAAGTCATATTATCTCCTCTCATATATTTTAATACGAAATATTTTTGGAGAGAAAAATTATTCAAACCAAAATGATCCTTGCGTCAATATTTGATAAAATTCAAATATGAAGAACGTGAAATCCCCAACTCTCTCCGTGGGTCCTTGAGTTGCTTAGAATTTCGAGGATCATGAAACAAAATGCACTAAAATATGATATGCACGAATGACCTATGTATAACATTCCAAATTGAAAAATTGGGATGTTACAAAGAGATATGTTGACATTAATTACCAAAATCACCCAGGGAGCACTTGTGCTTTCAATATCATGAAAGGTAAGTCAAGTAAACAATCATGCATACACTTATTGTCTTTCAGATTTCGACATAATTTGTAAGTTCATGGCTTTCTTAATATGTAGCAATCACTTGATATTGGTATTCATTGTTCTAAACAAGAAAACAGTTTACTACATCGATTCTCTCATAGAGTCAACAAACGCTCAGGATCTGACGCATCTTCAGCAATTCATGGATAGGTATTGAATTCTATGATGTTGAAATTAATTTGCATTCATGTTTGGTTCAATAATTGATGTTGTCAAAATTCATCATCATTTGCAGTGTGCTCGCATTGTGGAAAACTAAACCAGGGAACCAGTTCAAGATGGAACTACCTCTGTAGCATGAGATCGTTTCTCCGGTAAGACACCGAAATATGTTATTTTTGGAAAAGTTATCCAACAGTCTGCAAATACCTTTCCTTACGCTAGTCAAGTGTTCAAGCTTCTAAATAAAACTCTTTCTATTTTGTACAAAGAAAAAATAATACATCTAACACCGGTTAGGTTGTTCCTAACAGGACAAATACATGACTAATTTTGTACAAAAAAATTCAGTGTCCTCAGCAAGAAGCAGGGACCAACCTTTGTGGATACTATATTTGCAGACACATGATCTCCATCTGCAAATCTATTGATAGTTGTGATGATCCTCGCGGATTAGTACCAGTAAGTCTATCTTAATTAATATCTTCTACTTCACTCATATGGCACATTCTGATCTTAAAAATACTGCAGCTCATCTTAAAATCGAGGACCCCTGAACCGCTCCCGGCTGGTGAATTGTTGATGGTTCGGAGATTTATCAGTGACTTCTTCCTAGATCACTACATCGATCCCACTAGTGATAATGAAGATTTAAGCATGCCTTCTCCTAAAACATTGAGTAAGAGCTAGCCGCTAAACATATAACGATGGATCCATTGTTTTCCATCTAATGAAGTCTTCGTATTTTGTACACTATGATTAATTATGTAATGCATATATGTGTGGACAAATCATTGGAATTTAGCTACCTTATGTTCAATTGGAATTGTTGCGAAATCTGATGAATGTTCTTCCTGTGGACACTACTTGTTCAATTGAATATTGCGGCGAATTTGCTTTTTGCATGCCGATTCAAAATGCGATATTTTTGTTTATTTGTTCAATTGAATATTGTGGCGAATTTTCTTTTTGCGTGCCGATTCGAAATATGATATTTTTGTTTATTTCTTCAATTGAATATTGTGGCGAATTTTCTTTTTGCATGCCGAGTCAAAATGGGATACTTTTGTTTTAACCTAGCAATTGCTCCGCACACGGTTCAACTAAATGAGTGTGTGCGATCCACATCGGAAAGCATACGTCAATCATAGTGGAACCGTCGGTGATACATAGCAGATCACAAACGATTTGCAGCGCTACTACATGTGCATAGGCTCTTCAGGACCATTTGTCATATCGTGTTATCGCACACGAGAACTGGGAGTAAACCGTGCCCAATGTAAAATACAATCCCAGTCATAATCTTTTCAGGAAACGTGTGGGATCCCAAACGAAAAGCACATCTCACTCTTGCGGCAACCATCGGTGATACCCAACAAATCACAAACGGTATGCAGAACTTGTATGTGTGCGAAGGGGCTCCTGAACCGTTTGTGATAGAACATTATCGCAAACAGTAATTGTTGGCAAACGTGTGCGATGGGGTCTTGCATGGCAGACGTGTTACGCAGTAAACTCGTGTGCGATGGGGCACAAATCGCACACAGTTCATATGTTGGCCCGTGTGCCTTACATACTATTTCCCAAATGGTTCATTACGACATACCATATGGTTTCACTGTGTCATTAGAAACATTTAATCACCGATACCACACGTGCTAAAGAATTTAGTGTGTGCTGCATCATACACGATTACATTTTGGAAGGCCTCTGGATCATTGCTCCATATCCCCGACGGTTTCTGGATCGTGTGGGAAGGACACCCTATCACCCACACTCACTTGGGGACGGTTCCAAATGTCATCACGGAAAGGGGTTAAAAACCGTTTGTATAGCACCGACACGTACTAGTGAACTCTTCAAAGGAAAGAATCATCAAAACAAGCAAACAACGCAAAGAAAACAGAATCTGTCAAAAACAGAACAGTCTGTACCAATCTGGATATTTCGAATACTTCTGTAACTCCAAAAATTCTGAAACATTAGGACGACGTGAAATATTTGTATATTAATCATCTGCAAAAATAATCAGTATTCTATCACGCTTCTATTAAAAATGAGAATTATTTTCGTGAGTGCAAAAGTTTCTGTTTTTCAGCAAGATCAAATCAACTATCACCCAACATGATCCCAAAGGCTTTGCTTGGCACAAACACTAACTAAAACACAAAAAACACAATCATAATAGTAGCATAATTGTGCACACACTCACGAACAGAAATGAAAGGATAAAAATAAATTTTATTCATTGGGTTGCCTCCCAACAAGCACTATCGTTTTATGCCCCTATCTAGGCATAATGCAAAGGATCTAAGTATTGTCATCTTTGTTTCTAGATCCATACGATGCCATCATGATTAACTCCATATGATGGCTTAATTCTAGTTACAGGGAAGTGTTCCATATCCTTACTTAGTGGAAATTGAAATTTAATATTGCCTTCTTTCATATCAATCACGGTACCAATAGTACAGAAAAACGGTCTACCAAGAATAATTGGACAAGACGGATTGCAATCAATATCAAGAACAATAAAATCTACGGGCGCATAATTCCTATTTGCAAGAATAAGAACATCATTAATTCTTCCCATAGGCTTTTTAATTGTAGAATACGCGAAGTGCAAATTTAGAGAACACTCTTCAATATCGGTAAGACCAAGCACATCACATAAAGATTTAGGAATTGTAGAAACACTAGCACCCAAGTCACATAAAGCAAAACACTCATAATTTTGGATTGACTTTCATAGTAGGTTCCCATTCATCATGTAATTTTATAGGAATTGAAACGTCTAATTCCAACTTTTCTTCTAAAGCTTTCATCATAGCATCAACAATATGTTTAGTAAAAGCTTTATTTTGTTCACAAGCATGGGGTGAATTTATCATGGATTACAACAAAGAAATACAATCAATCAAAGAGTAACTATCATAATTAAAGTCTTTGTAATACAAAAGAGTGGGCACATCACTAGTTAAAGTTTTGACCTCTTCAAACCCACTTTTATCAATTTTCTCAACAAGATTTTCACCCTCTGAATTATCCGGAAGCCTTCTACCTAAAGTTGACTCTTCTTCGGTCCCTTTTTCATCAATCTTAATTTTACTGAACAAAGAATCAATAGAAGAAACACCAATCATTTTAAGATCTTCATCACTTTTATGAAAGCAATCACTAGAAAATGCTTTTTGTAAAAATTCTCTTCTAGCTCTAAGCATAGCGGTTCTTTTCTAACTTTCATCCATAGAAAAACATAAAGAGCCTTAATTGAATCCTTGACTACGCGCATTCTCCTAGGGGAATAGATTGGTAGGAAAAGACCATCGCTCGTCCCTCACCTCCACTCATAAGGAAGACAACCAAAAAATACCTCATGCTCCAACTTTGTTACATAATGGTTCACCATACGTGCATGCTACGGGAATCACAAACTTTAACACAAGTATTTCTCCAATCCACAATTACTCACTAGCATGACTCTAATATCACCATCTCTATATCTCAAAACAATCATAAGAAATGAGACTTCTCATAGTATTCAATGCACTTTATATGAAAGTTTTTATTATATCCCTCTTGGATGCCTATCATATTAGGACTAAATTTATAACCAACGAAAATTACCATACTTTTTAAAAAGACTCTCAAAATAATATAAGTGAAGCATGAGAGTTCAACACTTTCTATAAAATAAAACCACCGCCGTGCTCTAAAAATATATAAGTGAAGCACTAGATCAAAATTGCCTAACTCAAAAGATATAAGTGAAACACATAGAGTATTCTAATAAATCATGATTCATGCGTGTCCCTCTCAAAACGTGTGTACAGCAAGTATGATTGTGTCCAACTAAAAAGTAAAGAATCATATCATACAAGACACTCCAAGCAAAACACATATCATGTGGTGAATAAAAATATGGCCTCAAGTAAAGTTACCGATAGACGAAGACGAAAGAGGGGATGCCTTCCGGGGCATCCCCAAGCATAGGCTCTTGGTTGTTCTTGAATATTACCTTGGGGTGCCTTGGGAATCCCCAAGCTTAGGCTCTTGCCACTCCTTCTTCCATAGTCCATCAAATCCTTACCCAAAACTTGAAAACTTCACAACACAAAACTCAACAGAAAATCGCATAAGCTTCGTTAGTATAAGAAAATAAATCACCACTTTTGGTACTATTGTGAACTCATTCTTTATTTATATTTGTGTAATACCTACTGTATTCAAACTTTTCCTGGTTCATACCCCCCGATACTACCCACAGATTCACCAAAATAAGCAAACAACACATAGAAAACAGAATCTGTCAAAAAACAGAACAGTATGTAGTAATTTGTAACTCTCGAATACTTCTGTAACTCCAAAAATTCTTAAAAATTAGGAAAACCTGGGAAATTTGTGTACCAATCTTGTGCAAAAGGAATCAGATCAAAAGCACGCTTCTGTCAAAAAAAATGGAAATTATTTTCCTGGGCGTAAAAGTTTCTGTTTTTCAGCAAGATCAAAACAACTATCACCGTAAGCCATCCGAAAGGTCTTACTTGGCACAAAAACTAACTAAACACAAAAACACATCTAACCAGAGGTTAGATGAATTATTTATTCAAAAACGGGAAAGAAAAATATTGGGCTGTCTCCCAACAACTCTTTTCGTTAAAGCCTTTTAGCTAGGCATTGATAATTTTAATTATGCTCACATGAAAGACAAGAATTAAAGCACAAAGAGAGCATCATAAAGTACATGAAAAACACATCTAAGACTAACATACTTCCTATGCATAGGCATATTATAGGCAAACAAATTATCAAGACAAGCAAATCCTAGCATATGTAAAGAAGAAGAAAGAAACAATAGCAATCTCAACGTAATGAGAGGTAATGTAGTAACATGAAAATTTCTACAACCATATTTTCCTCTCTCATAATAATTACATGTAGGACCATAATCAAATTCAACAATATAACTATCACATAGAATGTTCTCAACATGATCCACATGCATGCAAAGTTGACACTTCCAAAATAGTGGGATTATCATCAAATAAAGTCATGACCTTTCTAAACCCACTTTTATCAAAAAATGCATAAGACTTATCAATTTCCAACGTAGTGGGATCATTACTTCCGAAAGTTCACACTCTTCCAAACACACTTTCAATATTATAGCAAACATATTCATCACGAGACTTAAATAAATTTTCAAGATCGTCGGAAGAATCACCCCAATCATGATCATTGCAATAAGTAGTGGACGTAGCAAAACTAGCATCCCCAAGCTTAGGGTTTTGCATATTATTAGCATAATTGACATTAATAGAACTTAGAATAACATCATTGCAATCATGCTTTTAATTCAAGGAACTATCAAGCATGGGTGCAATAGAAATAATCTCATGTTTAACATAAGGAACTATAGCAAATTCATCTCCATAAATATTGGCATCATGGCCACAAGAATAGCAAGCATCATGTTCATCAAGGGATATTTCTATCGAATCATCGGATCATAATTATCTATAGATTCATGCATATCATTAGTTTCTTCCAATGCACCGGTCATTCTCTCAATAAGTTCTTTGACATAGACATTATGAGCATAGTTTTCATAGCAATATTTAAGTATGTCAAAATTTTCAGATTCGTAGAGAGTAATATATGTGGGCAAAGGTCTATTAATCCCTACAGAAGATTTGTTGGCGTAGCTCTATAGCTTTGTAATCAGATCATCTGTCAGCCATTGTACATCATTGTAGACAAACTATGTGTCGGAAATCACTCAACGACGTTGTAACTGTCGGCAAACGCCCAGTGACATATCATCTGTCGGTAGATGTGTATGCCCCGATAGTTTTTCAGTCGGTGTAGGTGTGTGCTTAATGACATAGAATCTGTCGGTGTAGGTAGGGTGTATAGACACAGATTAAGTGTCGGCGTATGTGGACACGTGCCAGGCAAGGAAAGGCCTAGAAATTGCCGCGTGAATATGGTGCGACAGCCCAAAATTTTCACTGCGTGCGGCCCAGTTTTCACCTCACCTTTGGCTAAGGACCCCCAAATGAACCCATAGCCTCACATCCACTTGTTCTAACCCTATCCGCGCCTCCCCCAATTTCCGCCGCCGCCGCTCGACCTCGGGGTCTCCGTCCTCGGACCCTTCCCTGCCGCCACCGACACCCATAGCCCCGAGCTCCCGGCCCCCTCCATCGCCTGCCTTCCCCGTCCCCTTCACTGCCACCACATGGGCATCTTCGCTGGTCTGAGTCCTCGCCGACACCGGTGAGCATATCCCAGATCCCCTGACCCCATCCGTTGCAATCCTTCCCCGGTGCCGCAGCCGCCAACAACTCCGTCCACTGGGGCCTTCACCGACCATGCCAGCGCCCTCCTCTTCCTTCTCTCAGGAAAGGATATCGTCTCCAACAAGCTCGGCCACACCTCCACCAATGGCGCAACCTCTGATGAATGGTTTCTGCAAAGCTCGTCTACTCGTCAACCACATAAGTATGCATATTGACATGTACCTTCGTTTCTGCTGTATGTGGCATGTTGCGTCTCAGGAATAATTTGTGATATGTTACCTCCCATGAAAAATATCTTCTGCCGTCATCATATGCCTAGTTGGTTGTATCTATTTCTTTGATCTGAAAAGCTCTAGTCTGTTATATGATGTTTTATTTTGTTGAAAATGGTATGGATCTGGAAAAAAAATTCTGTTACTCTGTTATGGGTCTGGTGTAACTCTCATGCTGATGCACTATTGTTCTCATTGTAGACTATTCATGCATTTATTTCACTGTGAAAATGGTTATGAGTTCTCTGTGAAAATGGTTATTGTTTGTTTATAAAGATGCTTCTTACTTCCCTGTATTGCCGCCATATAAGTTATAACCCCAGACTGAGCTGAGCTGCTCCACACCAAGGCCTTTCATGCTCTTTTTTGTATCTCAACTTCGCTACCCTTTGCCTACTTGCCATATTTTCGAGCACCTTGGTTTTATGGATCAACTTAAATCCACATTAGTGTGTCACGAGGTCCCGTGCATACAAGTTTCGTGCAGTTATATGTAAATTCCACATCAGAGACTGACCATTTCCAGTGAACTTTTTCTGCAGTACATTGTATGGAGTTTGGGTATGAAGCCCATGAATATCCCCGACCAGCGGAGTGTTCCAAGTAGAAACGAAAAGCGGTTCCGTTTCTATCTTTAGTCGCTCTGTTTGCGATGGTACCAGCAATATGTCCCGGGCTGAAGTTCGCACCACTTTCCTAGAGGATCTTGCAGAGGATTACCATGGGGACACTTATCACTTGATTGCCAGAAACTGTAACCATTTCACAGCTGACGTCTGCAAGCACTTCACGGGAAAGCCAACTCCTGGATGGGTGAATCGACTTGCCAGATTAGGTTAGAAAAATACATCTTAACAATTTCATGATCAATTGCACCTGGGCTATGTAGATTCTGAACTGTTTCCGCCTTTACATTTGTAGCACTAGGTTCCATCTGCAACTCTGTGCTGACTGAAATCATCAAGGTTTCAGCGGTTAGAGGTGAAACTGCACACCTTGAATTCTCTGGTAAATTTGCCTTCCTTCTCTCTCTCTACATGTTTTTGTACGCACTCGAGCGCTGCTTTGTATGGAAACATTATGGTGTGGTTATTTTACTTTCCTGTACAGATCCATTTTTACACTGCTTACTTGCTTAGAAGCTAGCTACATGGATGTTGCTTCCAGTCCTTACGCAAGGTTTTGTTTATTGAGTGTAATCGACCATTTCAATCTATGATGTTACACTTAGCTTGTCCTACTTTGGAATGGAATGGCAATTGTGAACCAAACTAGAATTATCAGGAGTGTGCGCGATAGCGAATTGTCAACATACATTGCTTGACTAGCCAGAATCCCTGAAGCTCACCACCACTCCTTCAACCATATAACTAAATTACTTGTATGGTTTACATTACTTCTCAGAGGACTTGTTGAATCCTAACTGCTATCTGAGCATAAGATAGTTTATTAAGATACAACAGGGCAACAACTAGTGTAGTCTCCTGTCTTGTAGTCCCTTATTTTATCAGTCCTATACTTATGAACATTTTGCACATTTAAGCATGAACTTTTGAACTTGCACAATAAATATTGCTTAGTCCTGTACTTTTTATGCTTAAATTCAGTGTTCTACCTTGATATGCCTATTCAACTGCACATAGTTAGAGTAAAAAATAGATGCAACTAGGGCAGTTAAATACAGTTGTTATCATTACAATGCCAGTCTCTGAGAAACAAGTTACTAACCCATCTAGTCTTGACAATAATAGCTGAGAACCACAACCACCAGCATGCAGCGCAGGCAATTGGCGGAGAATGGATGGTTGCCCACTTCACGTAAAGCAGATAGCGAATGGTGGGTGGAAGGCTACCTCACAGGGAAGCAGGGCCACGACTTGCAGTGGGCAACCGGTGGCGAATGGAGGGCTTCCTCGCCGGGTACATCAACTATTAGGTACATTTTTTGTTTTAGTAGTAATTAGCTCACATGCTATTGCATAAGAACAGTTTCTAAAATGTCGCTTTACAAGGTTGCTGGCCTATGTGTTTCACTAAATTGCCTGTGTACATGTGTTCTAGTTTCCTTTTTTTATCCATGGTTATGTAGCTCTTAATCATGAAAAATCGAGGGAGGTTAGGAAATACATTGTCTTTTCTGTACTGAATGCTTATTTAACAGTCTATAAAATAAGTTACTGGGTTGTACATCTTATTTTAAATGGTCAATGGATTCATTGTTGATAAGACTGCAAGCACTAGAATATAGTTCTATATTATGCAAATCTTTGTTAATTATGATATCATGAGAATTTATTGATAAAATCTATGTTAATCCGCATACGAGCTTTGAACAACTTGCGCCGATTCCACTTTCCTGACAAATTTGTGCAAACTGTTTTCAGGTACTTACCCAACTGGTGCACATGGTTGTGATGACTTTGCAGCATTTATGGACCAACCAACCTCTAATCATGGATATTACATGTCATGTAGACCATTTGGTGTTTCGGAGCTTGCACTTTGTGAATGTAGATACCAACTTGTGTGTTCTGGACCATCTTAGTTGAAGTCTATCATACTAGCAAATAGTACCCATCTTGTTGTAACTTGTGTGTTCTGGGTGATTGTTAAGATGGCCAAAACTATGCTTTGTCAAGATTGATGTGTTTTCTACTTGTGTTCAATGTATATACATGATTCTGAACATATTTTCATTGCGGTGCAGTATGTGTTCATCTTGAACCTGCTTCTGGGTGAGGATAATAATTGAATATGTATTGTTTTGAGTGCATATTAGTTTAGCAACAATTTATCTGTTGGCAAAGGAAATAACTGTCGGTGTAGGTAGGGTGTACATTGATAGATTATCTGTTGGTGTAGATAGGGTGTACATGGCTAATAAAGTGTCGGCAAAGGTAGGGTGTATGTGGACATGCTATCTGTTGGCATAGGTACGGTGTATGTTGTCTGATAAAGTGTCGGCATAGGTAGGGTATACGTGGACATACCATCTGTCGGCGTAGGTAGGGTATATGCCGACTGAAAAAGTGTCCGGAAGTAAACAACTGTCGGCAATACCTTTGCCCACATCAATTCCTCCGACTCTTTCATCTTTTGTCAGCATTGTTGTTAGCTACAACTTATCTGTCGGCAAAGGTACCCTATGCCGACACATAGGTGTGTCACGTAAGCTCTACCATGGTGTAGTATATCATACTTTTCAATCAAAGAAGAAACTTCATAAGCACCCTTAAAAGCAACAAATTATTTAATTTGTTCGATATCATAGTAACTGTAAACACCATTTTCATAAGAAGATAAGATTTCATTATCATTAAACTCACATAGGTAGGGAGGGTGTTTTTAGGGTTCTTAGAGCCACAAGTAAAATCACAAATTTCACAAAGATTCCAAGCATAACATAGCAAAAAATTATTTGATTCCATAAGAGCTTCCCTTTTCAGACAAATGATGACACACAAAATGAGCATGCTCATGTAAATATTTTTCCCTCAACTATACTAGTTGGGGTTTCAGCACGAGCACATATGGATCGAAGATGATCTAGGTAGAAAACTTTGAGTGAACCCATGTCAATAGATTTTTAGTGAGCAAAGATGCAAGCAAAATAGAAGGCACGTGGAAACACAAACAAACATAAGATCAAACGAAAGAAGGGCGAATAAAAAGGCAAATCTTTTCGAAAATCATTTTAGAAGTGGGGGAGAGGAAAATGAGGGCCAAACGGCAAATAATGTAATGCAAGAGATGAGAGTTTATGATGGGTACTTGGTATGTCTTGACTTGGCGTAGATCTCCCCGGCAACGGCGCTAGAAATTCTTCCTGCTACTTCTTGAGCTTGCGTTGGTTTTTCCCTTGAAGAGGAAAGGGTGACGCAACAAAGTGGAGATAAGTATTTCCCTTAGTTAAATAACTAAGGTATCAATCCAGTAGGAGACAACGCACAAATCACCAATACCTGCATAACCAATCAAACACCTTGCACCCAACGCGATAAAGGGGTTGTCAATTCCTTCACGGTCACTTGCAAAAGTGAGATCTGATAGAGATAGATGAAACTAAACAAATGATAAAGTAAATATTTCTGGATTTTTGATTTATAGATCGGAAAGTAAAAGATTGCAAAATAGTAGATAGGAAACTTATATGATGGAAAATAGACCCGAGGGACATAGGTTTCACTAGTGGCTTCTCTCAAGATAGCAAATAATACGGTGGGTGAACAAATTACTGTCAAGCAATTGATAGAAAAGTGCAAAGTTATGACGACATCTAAGGCAATGATTATCAAATATAGGCATCACATCCGTGTCAAGTAGACCGAAATGATTCTGCATTTACTACTATTACTCCACACATCGACCGACTCCTGCCTGCATCTAGAGTATTAAGTTCATGGAGAACAGAGTAATGCATTAAGTAAGATGACATGATGTGGAGGAATAAACTCGAGCAATATGATGTAAACCCCATCTTTTTATCCTCGATGGGAACAATACAATACGTGCCTTACTGCCCCTACAGTCACTGGGAAAGGACACCGCAAGATTGAACCCAAAGCTAAGCACTTCTCCCATTGAAAGAAAACCAATCTAGTTGGCCAAACCAAACCAATAGTCCCAAGAGAATTACAAAGATATCAAATCATGCATAAAAGAATTTAGAGAAGATTCAAATAATGTTCATAGATAAGCTGATCATAAATCCACAATTCATCATATCTCGACAAACACACCGCAAAAGAAGATTACATCAGATAGATCTCCAAGAACATCGAGTAGAACATGGTATTGAGAATCAAAGAGAGAGAAGAAGCCATCTAGCTACTAGCTATGGACCCGTAGGTCTGAGGTAAACTACTCATGCTTCATCAGAAGGGTAATAGAGTAGATCTAGAAGCCCTCCGTGATCGAATCCCCCTCCGGCAGGATGCCGGAAAAGGCCCCAAGATGGGATCTCATGGGAACAAAAGGTTGCGGTGGTGGAAAAGTGTTTTCGTGGATGCCTCTGGTGGTTTGGGAATATATGTGAATATATAGGAGGAAAATTAGGTCAGGGGAGTCACGAGGGGCCCACAAGGTAGGGGCACGCCCTACCCCCTTGTGGCCGCCTCGTGGCTCTTCCGACTTAATCTCCAAGTCTCCTGGGTGTCTTCTAGTCCAAGAAAAATTATCGCGAAGGTTTTATTCCGTTTGGACTCCGTTTTGTATTCCTTTTCTGCGAAACTCAAAAACAAGGAAAAAACAAAAACTGGCCCTGGGCTCTAGGTTAATAGGTTAGTCCCAAAAATAATATAGAATAGCATATTAATGCATATAAAACATCCAAAACAGATAATATAATAGCATGGAACAATAAAAAAGTATAGATAGTTGGAGACGTATCAAGATGTTTTGGTAACTTCAACTTCTCGGAATCCAATCGGAACTTTAATGACAAAACAGGTTAGCCCCATGGATGTTGTATCATCCCACAGCTATGGCACCGGCCCAATCGTGCATCATGAATTGCCAACTGCTGATGCTTTAGAGGCTAAACTGTTGGTAGAAAGAGATTCTGCTTCTGCACTTAGAGATAAAGTTGACATGTTGAGGAAGCAAATAGCACAATCACAAGCAGTACTCAAGACAACCATTAAATATTTGGTGGATTTCAAAATGAAGCTAGTTGAGACTCACTGCATTTTTAAGGTCGTGAAGGAAAAATGGAAATTAAATTCCCACTTAGTAAATCATAGGTGAATTTTTTCCATCATTGAATAACCTTTGTGTTGTTTGTTCATGTAATCGATCAAACCATTTGTTCTAGAGATCATGTAATAATTATTTTTTTTGGTTTGTAATTTTTTAGCATGAGTTTGTATTAATTGATAAGACTCTAAGACATTTCATTTTGATTGCTATGCCAAACCTATAAATATGCCAATCAGGCTGAATGTGCATTCAACAATAATAGTAGTATAGATGGTCCTTAAGTGGCACGCATCTGAAAGGGCCAAGATGTTGTACTAGCTTTGCTAAAAAAATGATGCTCTTCTTGTGCTCCTAGTGGGATCGATACTCTTACTTCAAAAATGCTACAATTAAACCTTATGCACTTGCAGGCCAACAAAGATCCATCCATGTTGTTCGGAAACAACCACATGCCCGAAGTGCTGCTCCAGCCCCCCTCTTTGCTCCAGCTCCCCTCCAACCCGATGCAGTTCACCACAATAACGCCCGCAACTCTCTCCTCCACAATTTGCAGATCACCAGCAATCCCCTCCTGCGCAGAGCTCGCCTCGACCTCAGGCGGTTATCCTCCCATGGCTGGGCTCTTGCAGGTTCAGTTAGGGTGTCTATCACTAAGAAGTGCTGGCTATTCTCGATGCGGGTTCAGTTAGGGCATCAGTGCAGTGCCCAGGACATGAGAGGATGACAGGCGTGCAGTTCCCCGCCGTCGAGTTTGGCACCCCGGTTGGGCTCCTTCTTGAAAGTGCGTTACATCGACTAGAGGGGGGCGAATAGGCGATTTTTAAGAATTCTTCACTTAGGAATTTTTGGGTGAGGAAATTCCTAAGCAAAGAACTACTAGCAGTGGAATAAGTACTCAGATGCAAGCATAACAGAACAGAAGCACAGTCATCATGATAAAATGAAAGCAAACACAGAGTACAGAAAGCGTAACACGGGATAAGTAGGCTGAAGACAAATTGACTGAAGAAATTGAACTGAGGAAATTGAGAAAGTCTTCAGTCAAAGTCTTCAAACAGTAAAGATCAGGTACACAACATAGTAATGAGGAAATGGAAGGGTTGAGGAAATAGAACCAGTAGCTCGGTGAAGACAGTGATTTGGTAGACCAGTTCCAACTGCTGTGACAGTCGTATGTCTGGTTGGAGCGGCTAGGTATTTAAACCTGAGGACACACAGTCCTCACCATGTTCTCCATGAGCTAAGGTCACACAGACCTCGCCCAATCACTCGTGGTAAGTCTTCAGGTGACTTCAAAACCTTCACAAACTCGGTCACTCGGTGATCCACAATTTCCTCTTGGATGCTCTAGACCATGACGCCTAACCGTCTGGAAGATGCACAGTCTTCAAAGGTAACAAGCGTCGGATCCACACAGGAACAATCTCTTTAGTGACGCTCAATCACTTTGGGTTTGTTGGTGTTTGGGTTTGGGTTTTCCTCACTTGATGATTTTCGCTCAAAGTCCTCGGAGGATGGGATGCTCTCAATGACAAGTGTTAGTTTCTCTCGGAGCAGCCAACCAGCTAGTGGTTGTAGGGGGTGGCTATTTATAGCCTGGGGAACAGGCCAACATGATAAGGTAGAAATGCCCTTCACTGATATGACCGTTAGGTGGGTAGATATTTTGGGACAGCTGGCACATAGCACAGCAACGGTCGGAAATTTGACTATCAAATTCCTCAGGGCTATCATGTTCCTCCCTTGTAGGCAATCCGCACTGGCAAATTCCTAACTCCTCAGTCAGAACAAATTCCTCAGTGACCAGAAGATCTTCGTCTCTGTCACTGAAGAAATTAACTGAACTGCATGAGATTTCCAATGGCTTCACCCGAAGGGATTGGGTAGGTATAGGATTTTGAGATGAGCATCACTTGGAAACTTTTCCTTAGTTTTACCTCGACCCCCTTTAACAGTACGGTGTTTCCTATGACTCAAGAAAGAGAAAATGAAACTACGAAAACAAAAGTCTTCACGCTTCATATTCCTCGCATGAATATTAAGTCTTCACGGTCATACCAATTTCTTCACTTTCAAAGTCTTCAGAAAGCCAAAGACATTCATTTTTAGGGGTCGACTTTCTCTGTAAATATCGAACTCATCATAGACTTATAGACCTGTGTACACTCACAAACGCATTAGTCCCTTAACATATATGTCTTCAATACACCAAAATCACAAAGGGGCACTAGATGCACTTACAATCTCCCCCTTTTTGGTGATTGATGACAATATAGGTTAAGTTTTCAACGGGGATAAACATATGAAGTGTAAATACTGATATTGAGGAATTTGATTGCAAAATATAGAAGAACTCCCCCTGAAGATGTGCATATGTGAGCAATTTTCTCTTGTGAAGCAATGCACATTGAAGAGTAGAATCATGGAGATCTCCCCCTATATCTTGTAATTCATACACACATTTAACATATGATATGAAGAATTTGAAATGCATGATGAAATATGGTGACTGACGTAATTCAACCTGCGTGCATTAACATATATGAGGAAATAGCATGCTGAAGAACATAGCAAAAGTATCAGACCACCATCGGAGTTAAGTTTAAAACTCGATCCAATAAAACTTCAGAAGAACGAGAGTTGTAACTTAGCAAAGGAACGCCCATATATAGACCCACTTGAAGACTAACTCAAATTTCCCCCCTTTGTCATTGAATGACCAAAAGGGACAAAAAATGAGGACTAACGCCCCTGAAGAATATCATCACAAAGTCGATGGAGGAGCGTCAGCGTTGTTGGGGTCAGTTGTTGAAGTAAGGCCTTCCGCAGTGTCGTCCAAGTCTTCATTTTCATCAGTCTCGCGCGATGAAGAATAAGAGTTGGCCACCAAGTGAGGAACTTTGACCTTCTTGAATTTCGTCGAAGGTGGTTGAGACCAGTCAAAGTCCTGCTTGAAGCCCGTCTGCTTGAGATCTTCTTCACTATAGAGATGAGACAGAACAGCCCAGGTGTGATCAAATACTTCATGCAGATAGTAATGGTTCTTCTTCACTGTGTTTTGTGTGATAGTCATGTTGTGAAGAATTGAACCAAACTGTCGATTGACCCATTTGTTGTTGCGATCGACCTTCTGATGAAGACTGAGGAGAAGCTCACGATCAGTCATCACCCTTGGAGCTGTGCCTTAAGGATTTTGCTTTGAAGCATTGGCGGCAAAGTCATGAGTGGCAGAGTCATCATTGGTGGAGTATGAAGTAGCTTTGCGGAACTATCTATCCAATGGACGAATGCCTTCATCAATTACAATGGCCTTGCCCTTCTCATCAGTTGAGGAAAATGTCCACTTGAGGACTTCAATTGGGGGCAAGTAGCTGCCATGGTTAAGAGTATCAGCCTTGTAGTTGATTGAAGACCTTGATCTAATGAATCGCACGATCCAGGGAGCGTAGGGCTTCAATTCAAACGGTGAAAGAGCAACATTTGCCATAGTCCTCATGAAGAAATCATGGTAGTTGACAGGAACTCCATGGATGATGTTGAATAGCAGATTCTTCATGCACTACAAAAAAAAGACACATCCATGACATTTTGGGCCAAATGAAAAAAAATTATGTCATACATATGACACTTCTATGATGATAATTGTGACAAAACCCGGTATCATCATAGATGTGGTGGGCTCCTACTTATATGACAAAAAATCATGACAGAAAATGGGCTTTTCGTCCTGGGCGGGCCGGAGACGCTGCTGCATGACATTCTTTGGGTCGTCCATGACGGAAAAAACTGTGGTAGAAGCGAGGGGGAGGAAAATTTCAGGGAGTTCCCGGTTACGGTGGGAGGTCGGGGGCCGAGCGATGCGCGTTTCCCTCGTACACGTACATGCGTGTGTGTGAGGCGTTGGCTCTAACTGAACCCGAGCGAGGCGTTGGGCTCTAACTGAACCCGAGCGATTGCACTGCAGGCTACGCGTTACTGAACCCGAGCGATCAATCGATGGCTGTTAACTGAACCCGATCGAGCGATTCCTTCGCTACTGCTGCTAAGTGAAGCCGATCGATGCTGCCTCTGGATGAACAGTGAGCATTGCTGGAGGGTTTGGGTAAACAGTTCCCGGTGGGGGTGGATGAAAATGACCCCGTGGTGTTCCCTTTGGATGAACAGGACCCTGATCGATCGAGCCGGTTGGGGCTGGATGAACAGGACCCCGTGGAGGGCTGGATGAACAGGACCACCCCGTGGAGGGCAGGATGAACAGTAGATGGTGGAGGGCTGGATGAACAGTAGCCCGTGGAGGGGTGGTTGAACAGGAGCCCGTGGAGAGGGCTGGTTGAACAGTAGCCGGTGGAGTAGCACGCGGTGGAGGCTGGATGAACAGGAGCCCGTGGATGAACAGTCGCAGGTGGAGGCTGGAGGAGGTCGACGGTGGATGAACAGTAGCTCGTGGAGGCTGGAGGGGGTCGACGGTGGAGATGAACAGTATCCCGTGGAGTCCCATTTTGCGGTACGCCACACCCCTCCTGATGAACAGGACCCCCGTTTCGACCATAGGAGGTTCGTTTCGTCTGTTTTGCGGTATGACACACCCCTCCCGATCAACAGGACCGCCGTTTCGACCGTAGGAGGTCCATTTCGTCCGTTTTGCGGTACACCACACCCCTCCCGATCAATAGGACCCCCGTTTCGATCGTAGGAGGTCAGTTTCATCTGTTTTGCGGTATGTCAGGCCTCATTTCCATCGCCTGTTCCATCCAAGCCCTCCCGATGAACACGACCACGCATTCCATTCCGACCCAGCCGGTTAGCTCCCACGCGTTCCGTTGCCTTTCGATGAACACGACGCATTCCGTTGCCTCCCCATGAACACGACGATGACGTTGTTTCTCCGTTCTGACCCAGCCATGTCAACGAGCCCTCGTCGTACGTATGCGCGAGTAGGCGTTCGAGACCCTGTATTTTCTTTCTTGCACCCTGGTGGTTGTACGTACGTGTACATGCTACGTATGTGCCTTTACTACGACACGTGTGTGCCTCTACTATGATACGTGCGCGCCTCTACATCGACTAGTATGTACATACACGTTCGCGACCAGAATGACAACGCTACGTACGCTTCGACCAGGTGGGTCCCGACTGTCAGGCACTTCCTTGCTTGCGAAGATGTAACTTGTGGGTCCCAGCAGTCAGGGGGGCGAATCGTTTTGGTTTTTTTGCCCGGACGCACTTCCTTGCGTGGGAAGATGTAGCTGGTGGGTCCCAGCAGTTAGGGGGCGAATCGTTTTTTTGCCAGGACACACTTCCTTGCGTGCGAAGGTGTAGCTGGTGGGTCCCAGTAGTCAGGGGGGAAATGTTTTTTTCGCGAAATACGGTGGCCCGTCCGGTGGGTCCCTGTTGTTTTCCGCGTAATAAGGAGGCACTTCCTTGCTGCCGCCGTGGACCCAGCTGTCAGCCTCTCCGCGTACAGTCCACGCCCGATGGAAGTCGTTCCTTGACCATGTTGACCACGCCGCGCCGAAAGCACCAGGGCGGTGGACGACGGCGAGGCCTAGGAAGGGGACGACACGGAGCCGGTGAAGACGCAGCAGTGGATGCCCACGCGGAGAGGAGTATGAGGGTTCACTCGTTCGGTTGTGGTGTGAGGCTGCCATCACGGCAGGGCCTAGCCAGCTGTGGCAATAGTAGGGGGCGGTGAGGCCTCTGCGGCAGCACAGCCGGCCATGGGAGGTAGGAGCAGGCGGCACGACCGGCGCTGCTTTGGGAGGTTGGAGCAAGAAGACTAGAGGTTGAAGAAGCACTACAGCTGTTGGATGGAAATCGTACGGTCACTGCAGCTAGAATCA
The DNA here is from genome assembly GCF_002162155.2 of Triticum dicoccoides. NCBI lineage: Eukaryota > Viridiplantae > Streptophyta > Magnoliopsida > Poales > Poaceae > Triticum > Triticum dicoccoides. The sequence continues at coordinate 564,559,328 of NC_041388.1, read as the reverse complement.
TTTATATTGACTAAGTTGACAAAGCCCTTGGTACGTCAACTTAGTAGGCCCACGGGTTAGCTTCCGAAACGGTGTGCCCCAGATGTCAGGGGGAGGAATCATTTTTGGGCGGGTGAAGCTAGAATATCCGAGATTGAAGAAGAAGCACGGCATCCGTTGGATGGACATCCAACGGCCACTGCTGCTAGAACCGTGTGTTGACTATAAGTTGACAAAGCCTTGCATACGCGTCAACTCTGTTTTTTAGGGGACGCGTAAACTTAGTAAGGCCAGAAGTGTGTGGCAGAGAACTTATATCCCATTTGAGATTTGTAAGAATGTGTAGCCCATTTTTGAATTCTAATGGAATTTACTACAGCCCATTTATAGTTTGTTAAAAGTACAGCTCATTTCAACCAACCGTTCAAAACAGAATTCAATAAAATTTCCCACATTTTGATGGGATCCGAAATATTTTTATCCCGAAATTTCTAGTCAGATAAAATACAATTTCAATATAAATTTATATTGTGTAAAAATCCAACGAAACATTGCGCTCGCAACAATTAATGAAATTAAAATTTTCAATACCCAACAATAATATTTTATAAAGTAATCATGTGTTTGGTGCATTTTTTTATAGTTACTGCCCAGTTTTTATAATTACATCCCATTTATTATTTCTTAAAGCCCATTTTCTTGTTAAGCCTAATGCATCCCTCCTAGGAAATATTTGCAGCCTAGCGGGGTGGAAAATAACAACTTGACCTTGCCTGGGTATTCCTAAAAAAAGTATAGCTGGGCTAGCCATTTTCAGCTTGAAAAAAATTAATTTCTGGGCTGGATATCTGGCCTTGGATAGAGAGGCCACAGCCCGCCCAGTTAATATCTGCAGCGATATTTTCGTTTTTGTTCAGAGGAGAAAAATTAATATCTGGGCTAAACATCTAAAAACTCTGCAGTGCTCACACCTCAAAAACACAAATACTGCTCGAGCTGCTTGGTCCCAGCTGTCGGGCGCTTCTTGTGAAATTCTCTCATTTATTGACTACTACATAGGTTAACAATGGTGTGGGACCGTGATGTCAGGAAACTAGGAGGAAGCAAAATAAATTACTCCAGCGAGCGCTTCCACCTCTGCCTCACTGTCTCCCGTGGAAACACCTTTCCTCCCTTTTTTTGCTCGGGCAAGGACCAATGCATGCAACACGTCCATGCGGTTATTAGGCAAGAAATAAAAGCGCTTTGCATGCTATGAATTACGATGGTCTGCATGGGTAGCTAATAAGGCATCCTCTTAACTGCTGTGATTAAATGTTGTGTTTAGAAGAGAGAAATATTCTTGTTTTCCACCAATCTGCTTGCACCTAGGTCGTGATGCACCTTCTAATACGACTTATTCACCTAGATGGAGGGAGTATAGTTTTATACATATATATATAATAAGGAGGAACTTGTGTACGTGAGGCTATGGACCTGGTGGGTCCCCATTGTCATCCTCTCCAAGTAAAGTCATCTCCTCGCCCGCGTGCGCTTTCCGCCCGAAAAGTCAGCGCCGCCCGCCCCGCTTCCCGATGCAGGCGATTGCTCCGCCTTCAAACGACACAAGTGTCGTCCGTCCGTCCATCTACCGCCCACATTAATGATACGCAATTGCCGAGGCGGCTACTCCGCCGCCACATGTCCGTCCCTCCGCCCGCCCACCATTGCTATATAAACTACTGCGCCGGCCATAGCCGCAGTCATCCGCATCCGTTCTCTTTCTCCTGTCCACACCACTACTGCCCACCATGGCTTCCTCGTGCTCCAGCGCTCTTCGGGACGGGCGGACGACGGACCACAAGGAGATGGCGGCCATTGCTGCCAACCGGCTGGCCGGCAGGCAGCCAGAGGACGATGACGTCCCAATGGAGAACATGGTAGTCGACGATCCGGCTCCAACCCCCTCCTCTGCACCATCCTCGCCGGTGCATTGCACCATGACCATCGGTGAGGCCCGTGCCCAATATATGGACACGGTGAGGCAGATGCGTGAGCAGCAGTTCCGAGAGGCGCAGGCTGATGCCGCCTACAACCACCATCTCCTCCAGGAGCACCTGCAGGCGGAGGAGCAGATCGCCTTGGAGCGGGCGGAACAGGAGGCGCTGCTCGACTCATACCGCTCTGCCAACAAGGGCCGCCTCGAGCGCTGGCGGTACCGCATGCGGGTGGCGGAGGCTGCGGCCGCCTACAAAGAGGAGCACAAAGAGGGCGATGAAGCGGGAGAGGCGCTGTTTGGTGAGATCGAGGATGAGGCAGAGGACAATGCCGGCTCCGACGAGTCCACTCTCCGCTGGCGCTGACGAGGCCCTGCTCCGCCGAGGCCCTGCGGCGCCAACAATGAGGCAGAGGACACCGCCGGCTCGGGCGAGGTCCCGCCCCGCCAACAACGAGGCAGAGGACATCACCAGCTCAGCCGAGGCCCCACCCTGCCGGCAATGTGGGGGAGGATTTCCACCGCTCTGCTGAGGCGCTGCCCGCTGGCAACGAGACAGAGGACATCGCCGGCTCCGCCGAGGCTCCGCCCCACTGGCAACGAGGCCGCGCCACACAGAAAACGAGGAAGAGTAGAACACGGTAGGTCACCGCCGCTCGGGTCCAAGTAAGGCCACCGCTGCTACCCTCCGGTTGAAGCCAAGCTAGGCGAGTTAACCATTGATGGCCGGTTAGCTTCTTGTCGGCGACGTGGAGTCGGAGAGCTGCGCTGGAGAAGGACGCTGCTTCTACTTAGCTGCTGGTGCAGTTGGCTGACTGACACGTGGGCCCAACAGGCCACATGTCAGTTACGCAACTACACCTGCAATTTAGTCACTGAAGCTTCTATTCGACTCAGCGGGACACAGGTGGGTAGCTTCAGTTAATTAATTATACCTCCAGCGCACCCCTTTTTAGTTGAAGAATGTATGAAATGTAATGAAATCCGGCATGTTTATATGAAATCCGACCGTGTATATATGAATGAATTTATTTTGATTAGTTCGAATTCCTGTATAACTGGCATTGGATGAACATGCAAAACAATACGTACTAGCATTATTCCCAGGGTGATCACCTCGTTTGCAGCAGTTTCACATGTACTCCCTCCGGTCCTATCTAGTCTGCATACAAGTTTTGTCTGCAGTCGAAGTATCTCTACTTTGACCAATCTTATACAAAAAAGTATGCACTTTCACAATGTGCGAAGTAAAAAGGAACAGAAGGAGTACAAAGAGTTTGAGCAGCTTTTTAGCGTTTCTGTATATCTCAGCGACTCACATGTCAGAGGCAATATTTACTTCACAACTAAAGAATAAAGAAAAAATTGATCGACGCTGCTGACAGCAAAGGGCGTCCCATTCGAAAATATCAAACGCATGTCTTGCTAAAATCAATGAGCAAAATTTGACAAGGTTGTCCCATTCCAAAATATCAAATGCCTATGATTGTGGAATGGGCAGGGTTTGCCATTAGTTCGGACATTGACATGGCACCTCGTGCTAAATAAACCAGCTGTTCTTTTTGTGCAGTTCCACCAAAATCAACCAAATTCACGCGTAGCTTGTATGATTTCGCCCTTATATGTTGCAACGCCTTGAACTTATCGGCACCTCCTTTCTTGTGGTGGAAATGAATGATTCAATGTATTCATGAACATTTTGTGCAGTTCCCATTGAAATCAAGCTAAGAACCCATGTTTGCACAAATACAAAAAAGTGATTAGTATAAAGCAAACTGTACTATGAATTGACAGTTTCAACAGGCACATACATGGTCCATGTAGAACACACTTTTAGAAAAATGGAACTCACCAGAAAGAATCCTAGAACAAAATTGTACTCACGCATCACAGCAAAAAAATGGAGATTTTGTCAGTCCCTCTGAGATGAAGTTAGTTTGGTCTTGTGGGGAGTAATGTAACCATCCTTCAACTGCTCCTTCTGATGATAAGATAGACAGGGATTCTTCATCCTGGCATAATCGGAACTAGTCACTTCACGTACTCCATATTCTTCTTCAGAGGAAGATGATCCTGTTGTGCAAAGACAAGAGGACTACTAAATGCTAGCATCACTGTTTGCTCGAAAAAAAGGAAAGGAAATATTTAAAACAACATAGATGAAGCACTTCTCAAGGACAATACGACTTTTTCATGATAGTATCTAAACAGTAGCACAACACCAACAGAGATGACAAAGCTCAATCATATGGATGAAATCAGTGGGCGAGTACCAACCTTTATTAGGAGGCTTCTTGTGTAGAGCATACAGATGAAGCAATTCTCTGGAACCATCTGTTGCTATCTATGATGGTGGCCATGCTTACTATATACTCCTTGATTAGTTTAATGTTTCCAACATCTTCTTGTGCAGTTCCACTAAAATATATGGTATCTTCAAAGAAGATCCCTGTTTGCACAAGTAGAGATAATTACATATTACATTAAGAGTGGCATCAAATCAGTGGCAAAACAACTGCTCGTTCCATCCATAGCAATAAATTAAGATGCAAAACTATATCATTACTTGTGTCATCACAGTTCCAGTGCTTCATTACAGCACCGGGAGTTGATTTTTGTTTTTCTTACGCTTGTTCTTCCCCTTCATCACTTGGTTCAATAACAGACAAGCTTCGCCTTCAATGTAAGATTTGGCATGTCAATTAGGGAGCACAAGTATAGTACTAAACTTAATTTTCTGATGAGAGTGGCAAAATATAGGCCAGCAGTTGTGAAATATCCTTATCTTACCACAATGGGATATTACCGTGCACATACAGATTGGAAGTCTTGTCTCCATTTGTGCAGTTCACCAAAATCAAGCAACATTATCGTACAAGTAGCACAACATATGAATGCACACTGCACAATCATGTGAAAGAAGGCTAGTACTGACGTCTCATGATGCGGAATTCAAATAACTCACAAGAAGAAGATCTGAACCAAATTCGCCTTAACGGATAGGAAGTAAGATCTCCTCTTGTGTAGTTCCACTAAGATCATGTAATCAAGCAACGTTGTCAGTGTGACATTTTGGTTGAACTGCACAAAACACTCTTAAAACAAAAGTGTTTTGTGCAGTGCAACAAAAGGTCACAATGGCAACGAGGTGAAGTAGATAACCCTGTTTACACAGAGGTGTAAAGGAAACAATTAGTGGTCAGTAACGGTGGATGACACAAAAGCCAACAAAAAGAAGCATCTACCTTATCTAAATGGGAAAGAAAGCAAGACAGTAGCATTTCTCAAACGGTGGCATTGATTAATATTAACATAGAGATTATATTAACAATAAAATTCGTTAAACATGTAATTTGCTTTTAACTGTGGCATTTCATCAATTTTCCAGTGGCAATATTAGAGGGTGTTTGTTTACAGGGACATTTTGGTGCAGGGACTAAAAAAACTCCGTGTCAGTCCCATCTAAACCAAACAGGAGGGACTTTTAGGGACTAAAAGTGGGCATTTGGGACTAAAGAAAGAAGACCCCGAGGGAGTCTTTTTGGGACTTTTTCCAACAGTTGCCCCTGCCACGCATCACACCTTGTCTCTATTAGTTCATTACTAGGGGTAACATGGTCTTTTAGCATGTCATTTAATAACCTCTAGTCCATGTTTAGTCCCTGGAACCCAGCAGGTAGGGAGTAATAGGGCCTTAGATTAACAACAGCTAATGAGTTGCACGGGACAGTGGACGCACCAGCACCATGTGCATCTACTGATGTACTGCGGTCATGCACAGTCTGTTGCAACAAAGAACAAACAACCAAGGAGCATATTTGTGTTGGTCCCAGTTTTGTTATCTTTAGACACCTTTCCCTACGTGAGCGCAGCAAATCTAGTCCTGCTCAAACTCTACAGCCTTGTCCCTTCCTTTCCTTTTTGAACTAGTACTTTCGCCCCTTCCTTTCCTCTTTGAACCACTTCCTAGATTTATGCGATACAACTTTCCCCACTACTTTCCCCCATTCCTTTCCTCTTTGAACCACGTCCTAGATTAATCCTATACAACTTTCCAACTTCATTTCCTCTTTGAACCACGTCCTAGATTCATGCTATATACAACTTTTCCCACTACTTTCCCCCACTCCTTTCCTCTTTGAACCACGTCCTAGATTCATGGTATACATGCAGCTAGAGCAATGCATGTGGAGTAAGTAAATTATACCTTAAGGTTCTTGGGGTGTGTTTCGATGGGCGACGGGACGGCGGCGAAGAAGAAGGGGTCGGAGGCCCTCCCGTGCCGCCACTGGGTGGAAAGTGAACAGTTGCGCCGGTAGTCCCTCGCCGACGGAGATAGCGTTAAGCCTCCTTCACTTCCTAGCGGACGGATCCTGCCTGCTCTTTGAGCAGCAGTGAGGGGAGAGAGAGGCCAACGAAGTCTTGTTTAGATCTGGTGAGGGCGAGAGAGTTTGAAGAGAGCAACTACAAGCGCTGAGGCTCCAGCGGGAGAGGGCGAGAGAGTGTGAAGAGAGCAACTACAAGCGCTGAGGCTCCAGCATGTATATATATACTGGAGAGAGAGTGTGAAGCGTGCAAACCATAGAAAACATTTTGACCTGTCAAAGAATCCTCCTGGCACAAATTATGCTCAAGTGTAGTTATCAAACCCAAGACCTCAAGTTTGATGAGCGAACAGGCTAACCCGCTACACAACCCTCCCGTTATGTTCAACGAGAGGGAAATAATCTTTTATACATTCCTGCATTCATGTGACAAGCATGCCGTATTTTTTGTGTGTGTGTGGGAGTCATTGGGATTTCAATCATAATCGTGTCATGTGGCTTTGGTGGTAAGACTATCCACAGTGGTGCGGAAATAATGCAGCCTTAGTCACCTTACCTCTCTCCACGTAGTACGTTGGGTCCCACCAGTCAGAGGGTGAAACAAACAAATTAATAAGAAAAATTAAAAGCGCCAGCGGTGTATCTTACCTCACGCATCTCGCTACTGCTCGGGAACACTATCCAATTGATCCCTCTGTTCGCTCACGTACTATTTTAAGTGAATCCTTATTATAACATGCACACAAATTTTGGGCACTTGTATTCGACTTAAGTCAGTGTGCCACCGTATCTCGTATACTTACTACTCCCTCCGTCTAGGTGTAATAAGTCACGTTAGAAGGTGCAACAGGACCAAGGTGTGTGCGTGTGCGTGTGTGTGTGTGTGTGTGTTTAACAGCATGTGTGTGTTAGAGAGAGCGACAGATCGACCTACTCCTACAGAGAGATGTTGTGTAGTGTACGATTTTAGCCGCGAGGGCCGGTGTATCCTCTCGTTTCTGGGCATGTCCGGTAGGGACATGCGGATAGCTGCCACACCTACTCCTGACCAGCCTGGCCCACCCAAAGCCCCTCCATCGCCCGCGTGCGCTTCCTGCCCGAAACGGTCAGCGCCGCTCCAAAGAATCGGTGCCCCATTCATGCCCGGGCAGAGCGGACGCGACCTCTCACTGGCGCAAGAGTGATGGTTGCTTCGTCCGTCCAACTTACTGCTGGGTCTATGTGATTTGATGGCTCATTGATCTTTATTACTGAGGTGGTAGGACTGCTGGATGTCCCACGCTTTCGGTGAAAGGAGGTATACTACTACTACATTACAATTTTCTCCATTCTTACAGCGGAGGCGTGCAAGAGCAGTGAAAACACGCAGGCTCAGTGATTACATGGCCCACCTCACGCTATCACCGTGCGACACCTAACTCTTTACATAGTACTCCCTCCATTCCTAAATATTACTAGATGAGTCCCTGCGCGTTGGCGCGGAACAGCGGTATATCTCTCTACGCAAAATTATTGATTTCATAGAACTAAAGAAACTCTATAACTGCATGAAAAATGTGGTAGCCAAACTAAATAAACTCCCATCATCATTTAGATCATCCCATGTAAGGAAATAAGATCAGCCAACTCCTACGGCATAATGGGATTATATTTTTCTTTTTGATATGTTAGTGGTACTTAAAAGCTCACTTACATGCATGCTACCGGTGCATGCTTGCATGCAGACATGTTGATGTGATTTAAAACCCACTCACATGCATGTGCCACGGTATTTCTGCATGCTTGCATGTGGCTTAGTGCGGAGCCTCTCAACGTCTAGATCAGACGGCTATGATGGACCGATTTACTTCATATAACGGCTACATCAATTTTGATGATGTGGCTCAAGGAGGGGATAGAGAATTCCTAGTAGTGGGGCTAGCTATTACTAGTACATAAGTCTTTGTAGAGATTCCACTACATACGGAATAAAATGAATGAATCTACACTTAAAATGCATCTATATACATCCGCATGTGGTTCATGGTGAAATCTCTACAAAGACTTATATTTAGGAACGGAGGAAGTACTAGTATAGTACGTACTGTAATTTATCAGCGAGATAAGTTTGTACAATGCTATGAAGCTTCCAGCTTCTGTTACATGTATCTTGCGTCCAAGGTTGCCCGTTGCAACATTTCATCAAATACAAAGGAGACTAACATGGATGCTATTGCATCTCAATGATTGACAGATCATAACAAATATGTACTCCCTCAGTTCCAAAATAAGTGTCTCAACTTTGTGCAAACTTTAGTACAAAGTTGTACTACTACTAAAGTTGACACTTATTTTGGAACAGAGGCAGCTAAAGAAAAAAAAAACTATCCATGCAGTCCCTATCCCTTGAACCTTGAACCCTGACCAGGCTTCAATTTGCTGGCAACGTCCGAGCTTCCTAATAAATGAAGTTTGCAACCTTTTGACCATCGGATCATTTTGTGCAGTTTCACCAAAATCGAGATGAGCATCTCTGTGGCAAAGAAATTGAAAAGGCCAGTAGAGGTATGTGCGGGGCAAAGAAGTAGAGAAATACCCACAGGGAGTGATGTGTTAGGGAACGTAGTAATTTCAAAATTTTCCTACGCACATGTAAGATGATGGTGATGCATAGCAATGAGGGGAGAGTGTGATCTACGTACCCTTGTAGATCGACAACGAAAGCGTTTGGTTGATGTAGTCGTACGTCTTCACGGCCCGACCGATCAAGCACCGAAACTACGGCACCTCTGAGTTTTAGCACACGTTCAGCTCGATGACGATCCCCGGACTCCGATCCAGCATAGTGTCGGGGAAGAGTTCCGTCAGCACGACGGCGTGGTGACGATCTTGATGTACTACTGTCGCAGGGCTTCGCCTAAGCACCGCTACAATATTATCAAGGACTATGGTGGCAGGGGGCGCCGCACACGGCTAAGAATAAGATCACGTGGATCAACTTGTGTGTATCTGGGGTTTCCCTGCCTCCGTATATAAAGGATCAAGGGGGGTGCGGCCGGCCTAGGAGAGGCGCGCCAGGAGGAGTCCTACTCCCTCTGGGAGTAGGATCCCCCCCCCAATCCTAGTTGGAATAGGATTCGCGAAGGGGGGAAAAGAGAGGGGGGGGGGGGCGGCCCCCTCTCCTTGTCCTATTCGGACCAAGGGAGGGCAGGGGCGTGCGGCCCATATTGGGCTGCCCCTTCTCTTTTCCACTAAGGCCCACTAAGGCCCATATAGCTCCCGGGGGGGTTCCGGTAACCTCCCGGTACTCCGGTAAAATCCCGATTTCACCCGGAACACTTCCAATATCAAAACATAGGCTTCCAATATATCAATCTTTATGTCTCGACCATTTCGAGACTCCTCGTCATGTCCGTGATCACATCCGGGACTCCGAACAACCTTCGGTACATCAAAACGTATAAACTCATAATATAACTGTCATCGAAACCTTAAGCGTGCGGACCCTATGGGTTCGAGAACAATGTATACATGACCGAGACACGTCTCCGGTCAATAACCAATAGCGGGACCTGGATGCCCATATTGGCTCCTACATATTCTATGGAGATCTTTATCGGTCAGACCGCATAACAACATATGTTGTTCCCTTTGTCATCGGTATGTTACTTGCCCAAGATTCGATCGTCGGTATCCAATACCTAGTTCAATCTCGTTACCGGCAAGTCTCTTTACTCGTTCTGTAATACATCATCTCGCAACTAACTCATTAGTTGCATTGCTTGCAAGGCTTAAGTGATGTGCATTACCGAGAGGGCCCAGAGACACCTCTCCGACGATCGGAGTGACAAATCCTAATCTCGAAATACGTCAACCCAACATGTACCTTTGGAGACACCTGTAGAGCACCTTTATAATCACCCAGTTACGTTGTGATGTTTGGTAGCACACAAAGTGTTCCTCCGGCACACGGGAGTTACATAATCTCATAGTCATAGGAACATGTATAAGTCATGAAGAAAGCAATAGCAACATACTAAACGATCGGGTGCTAAGGTAATGGAATGGGTCATGTCAATCAGATCATTCAACTAATGATGTGATCCCGTTAATCAAATGACAACTCTTTGTCCATGGTTAGGAAACATAACCATCTTTGATTAATGAGCTAGTCAAGTAGAGGCATACTAGTGACACTCTGTTTGTCTATGTATTCACACATGTATTATGTTTCCGGTTAATACAATTCTAGCATGAATAATAAACCTTTATCATGATATAAGGAAATAAATAATAACTTTATCATTGCCTCTAGGGCATATTTCCTTCAGTCTCCCACTTGCACTAGAGTCAATAATCTAGATCACACAGTAATGATTCTAACACCCATGGAGCTTTGGTGCTGATCATGTTTTGCTCGTGGAAGAGGCTTAGTCAACGGGTCTGCTACATTCAGCTCCGTATGTATCTTGCAAATCTCTATGTCTCCCACCTCGACTAGATCCCGGATGGAATTGAAGCGTCTCTTGATGTGTTTGGTCCTCTTGTGAAATCTGGATTCCTTTGCCAAGGCAATTGCACCAGTATTGTCACAAAAGATTTTCATTGGACCCGATGCACTAGGTATGACACCTAGATCGGATATGAACTCCTTCATCCAGACTCCTTCGTTTGCTGCTTCCGAAGCAGCTATGTACTCCGCTTCACATGTAGATCCCGCCACGACGCTTTGTTTAGAACTGCACCAACTGACAGCTCCACCATTTAATGTAAACATGTATCCGGTTTGCGATTTAGAATCGTCCGGATCAGTGTCGAAGCTTGCATCAACGTAACCGTTTACGATGAGCTCTTTGTCACCTCATATACGAGAAACATATCCTTAGTCCTTTTCAGGTATTTCAGGATGTTCTTGACCGCTGTCCAGTGATCCACTCCTGGATTACTTTGGTACCTCCCGGCTAAACTTATAGCAAGGCACACATCAGGTCTGGTACACAGCATTGCATACATGATAGAGCCTATGGCTGAAGCATAGGGAACATCTTTCATTTTCTCTCTATCTTCTGCAAAGGTCGGGCATTGAGTCTGACTCAACTTTACACCTTGTAACACAGGCAAGAACCCTTTCTTTGCTTGATCCATTTTGAACTTCTTCAAAATCTTGTCAAGGTATGTGCTTTGTGAAAGTCCAATTAAGCGTCTTGATCTATCTCTATAGATCTTTATGCCTAATATGTAAGCAGCTTCACCGAGGTCTTTCATTGAAAAACTCTTATTCAAGTATCCCTTTATGCTATCCAGAAATTCTATATTATTTCCAATCAGTAATATGGCATCCACATATAATATCAGAAATGCTACAGAGCTCCCACTCACTTTCTTGTAAATACAGGCTTCTCCGAAAGTCTGTATAAAACCAAATGCTTTGATCACACTATCAAAGCGTTTATTCCAACTCCGAGAGGCTTGCACCAGTCCATAAATGGATCGCTGGAGCTTGCACACTTTATTAGCTCCCTTTGGATCGACAAAACCTTCCGGTTGCATCATATACAACTCTTCTTCCAGAAATCCATTCAGGAATGCAGTTTTGACATCCATCTGCCAAATTTCATAATCATAAAATGCGGCAATTGCTAACATGATTCGGACAGACTAAAGCATCGCTACGGGTGAGAAGGTCTCATCATAGTCAACTCCTTGAACTTGTTGAAAACCTTTTGCGACAAGTCGAGCTTTGTAGACAGTAATATTACCGTCAGCGTCAATCTTCTTCTTGAAGATCCATTTATTCTCAATTGCTTGCCGATCGTCGGGCAAGTCGACCAAAGTCCATACTTTGTTCTCATACATGGATCCCATCTCAGATTTCATGGCTTCAAGCCATTTTGCGGAATCTGGGCTCACCATCGCTTCTTCATAGTTCATAGGTTCATCATGATCTAGCAGCATGATTTCCAGAACAGGATTACCGTACCACTCTGGCGCGGATCTCACTCTGGTTGATCTACGAGGTTCAGTAGTATCTTGTCCTGAAGTTTCATGATCAGTATCATTAGCTTCCTCACTAATTGGGGTAGGTGTCGCAGAAACAGTTTTTTGTGATGTACTACTTTCCAATAAGGGAGTAGGTACAGTTACCTCATTAAGTTCTACTTTCCTCCCACTCACATCTTTCGAGAGAAACTCCTTCTCCAAAAAGTTTCCGAATTTAGCAACAAAAGTCTTGCCTTCGGATCTGTGATAGAAGGTGTATCCAATAGTTTCCTTTGGATATCCTATGAAGACACATTTCTCCGATTTGGGTTCGAGCTTATCAGGTTGAAGCTTTTTCACATAAGCATCGCAGCCCCAAACTTTTAGAAACGACAACTTTGGTTTCTTGCCAAACCATAGTTCATAAGGCGTCGTCTCAACGGATTTTGATGGTGCCCTATTTAATGTGAATGCGGTCATCTCTAAAGCATAACCCCAAAATGATAGCGGTAAATCAGTAAGAGACATCATAGATCGCACCATATCTAGTAAAGTACGATTACGACGTTCAGACACACCATTACGCTGTGGTGTTCCGGGTGGCGTGAGTTGCGAAACTATTCCGCATTGTTTCAAATGTACACCAAACTCGTAACTCAAATATTCTCCTCCACGATCAGATCGTAGAAACTTTATTTTCTTGTTATGATGATTTTCAACTTCACTCTGAAATTCTTTGAACTTTTCAAATGTTTTAGACTTATGTTTCATTAAGTAGATATACCTATATCTGCTTAAGTCATCTGTGAAGGTGAGAAAATAATGATATCCGCCACGAGCCTCAATATTCATTGGACCACATACATCTGTATGTATGATTTCTAACAAATCTGTTGCTCTCTCCATAGTACCGGAGAATGGTGTTTTAGTCATCTTGCCCATGAGGCACGGTTTGCAAGTACCAAGTGATTCATAATCAAGTGGTTCCAACAATCCATCAGTATGGAGTTTCTTCATGCGCTTTACACCGATATGACCTAAACGGCAGTGCCACAAATAAGTTGCACCATCATTATCAACTCTGCATCTTTTGGCTTCAACATTATGAATATGTGTGTCACTACTATCGAGATTCAATAAAAATAGACCACTCTTCAAGGGTGCATGACCATAAAAGATATTACTCATATAAATAGAACAACCATTATTCTCTGATTTAAATGAATAACCGTATCGCATCAAACAAGATCTAGATATAATGTTCATGCTCAACGCTGGCACCAAATAACAATTATTTAGGTCTAATACTAATCCCGAAGGTAGATGTAGAGGTAGCGTGCCGACCGCGATCACATCGACTTTGGAACCGTTTCCCACGCGCATCGTCACCTCGTCCTTAGCCAATCTTTTCTTAATCCGTAGTCCCTGTTTCGAGTTGCAAATATTAGCAACATAACTAGTATCAAATACCCAGGTGCTACTGCGAGCATTAGTAAGGTACACATCAATAACATGTATATCATATATACCTTTGTTCACCTTGCCATCCTTCTTATCCGCCAAATACTTGGGGCAGTTCCGCTTCCAGTGACCAGTCTGCTTGCAGTAGAAGCACTCAGTTTCAGGCTTAGGTCCAGACTTGGGTTTCTTCTCTTGAGAAGCAACTTGCTTGCTGTTCTTCTTGAAGTTCCCCTTCTTCTTCCCTTTGCCCTTTTTCTTGAAACTAGTGGTCTTGTTGACCATCAACACTTGATTCTCCTTTTTGATTTCTACCTCCGCAGCTTTCAGCATTGCGAAGAGCTCGGGAATAGTCTTATTCATCCCTTGCATATTATAGTTCATCACGAAGCTCTTGTAGCTTGGTGGTAGTGATTGGAGAATTCTGTCAATGACGCAATCATCTGGAAGATTAACTCCCATCTGAATCAAGTGATTATTATACCCAGACATTTTGAGTATATGCTCGCTGACAGAACTGTTCTCCTCCATTTGGTAGCTATAGAACTTATTGGAGACTTCATATCTCTCAATCCGGGCATTTGCTTGCAATATTAACTTCAACTCCTGGAACATCTCATATGCTCCATGACGTTCAAAACGTCGTTGAAGTCCCGATTCTAAGCCGTAAAGCATGGCACACTGAACTATCGAGTAGTCATCAGCTTTGCTCTGCCAGACGTTCATAACATCTGGTGTTGCTCCTGCAGCAGGCTTGGCACCCAACGGTGCTTCCAGGACGTAATTCTTCTGTGCAATAATGAGGATAATCCTCAAGTTACGGACCCAGTCCATGTAATTGCTACCATCATCTTTCAACTTTGCTTTCTCAAGGAACGCATTAAAATTCAACGGGACAACAACACGGGCCATCTATCTACAATCAAACATACATGAGCAAGATACTATCAAGTACTAAGTTCATGATAAATTTAAGTTCAATTAGTCAAATTACTTAAAGAACTCCCACTTAGATAGACATCCCTCTAATCCTTTAAGTGATCACGTGATCCAAATCAACTAAACCATGTCCGATAATCACGTGAGATGGAGTGGTTTCATAGGTGAACATCACTATGTTGATCATATCTACTATATGATTCACGCTTGACCTTTTGGTCTCCGTGTTCCAAGGCCATATCTGTATATGCTTGGCTTGTCAAGTATAACCTGAGTATTCCGCGTGTGCAACTGTTTTGCACCCGATGTATTTGAACGTAGAGCCTATCACACCCGATCATCACGTGGTGTCTCAGCATGAAGGACTTTCGCAACGGTGCATACTCAGGGAGAACACTTCTTCAAAATTTAGTGAGAGATCATCTTATAATGCTACCGTCAATCAAAGCAAGATAAGATGCATAAAAGATAAACATAACATGCAATCAATATAAGTGATATGATATGGCCATCATCATCTTGTGCTTGTGATCTCCATCTCCGAAGCACCGTCATGATCACCATCGTCACCGGCGCGACACCTTGATCTCCATCGCAGCATCGTTGTCGTCTCGCCAATTTTATGCTTCCACGACTATCGCTACCGCTTAGTGATAAAGTAAAGCATTACAGCGCAAATTGCATTGCATACAATAAAGCGACAACTCGCAAAACATGATCATCTAATACAATAAGATTTAGCATCATGTCTTGACCATATCACATCACAACATGCCCTGCAAAAACAAGTTAGACGTCCTCTACTTTGTTTGTTGCAAGTTTTACGTGGCTGCTACGGGCTTAAGCAAGAACCAATCTTACCTACGCATCAAAACCATAACGATAGTTTGTCAAGTTGATGCCGTTTTAACCTTCGCAAGGACCGGGCGTAGCCACACTCGGTTCAACTAAAGTTGGAGAAACAGTCACCCGCAAGCCACCTATGTGCAAAGCGCGTCGGGAGAACCGGTCTCGCGTAAGCGTACGCGTAATGTCGGTCCGGGCCGCTTCATCCAACAATCCCTCCGAACCAAAGTATGACATGCTGGTAGGCAGTATGACTTATATCGCCCACAACTCACTTGTGTTCTACTCGTGCACATAACATCAAACCATAAAACCTAGGCTCGGATGCCACTGTTGGGGAACGTAGTAATTTCAAAATTTTCCTACGCACACGCAAGATCATGGTGATGCATAGCAACGAGGGGAGAGTGTGATCTACGTACCCTTGTAGACCGACAACGGAAGCGTTTGGTTGATGTAGTCGTACGTCTTCACGGCCCGACCGATCAAGCACCGAAACTACGGCACCTTCGAGTTTTAGCACACGTTCAGCTCGATGACGATCCCCGGACTCCGATCCAGCAAAGTGTCAGGGAAGAGTTCCGTCAGCACGACGGCGTGGTGACGATCTTGATGTACTACTGTCGTAGGGCTTCGCCTAAGCACCACTACAATATTATCGAGGACTATGGTGGCAGGGGGCGCCGCACATGGCTAAGAATAAGATCACGTGGATCAACTTCTGTGTCTCTGGGGTTCCCCTGCCTCCGTATATAGAGGATCAAGGGGGGGTGCGGCCGGCCTAGGAGAGGCGCGCCAGGAGGAGTCCTACTCCCTCTGGGAGTAGGATCCCCCCCCCAATCCTAGTTGGAATAGGATTCGCGGAGGGGGGAAAAGAGAGAGGGGGGCCGGCCCCCTCTCCTTGTCCTATTCGGACCAAGGGAGGGGAGGGGCGCGCGGCCCATCTTGGGCTGCCCCTTCTCTTTTCCACTAAGGCCCACTAAGGCCCATATAGCTCCCGGGGGGGTTCCGGTAACCTCCCGGTAC
Organism: Triticum dicoccoides; assembly: GCF_002162155.2. Taxonomy (NCBI): domain Eukaryota; kingdom Viridiplantae; phylum Streptophyta; class Magnoliopsida; order Poales; family Poaceae; genus Triticum; species Triticum dicoccoides. Next base: position 564,542,822 of record NC_041388.1, on the reverse strand, counting down.
TCCGGTAAAATCCCGATTTCACCCGGAACACTTCCGGTATCCAAACATAGGCTTCCAATATATCAAGCTTTATGTATCGACCATTTCGAGACTCCTCGTCATGTCCGGGATCACATCCAGGACTCCGAACAACCTTCGGTACATAAAAACGTATAAACTCATAATATAACTGTCATCGAAACCTTAAGCGTGCGGACCCTACGGGTTCGAGAACAATGTGGACATGACCGAGACACGTCTCCGGTCAATAACCAATAGCGGGACCTGGATGCCCATATTGGCTCCTACATATTCTACGAAGATCTTTATCGGTCAGACCGCATAACAACATACGTTGTTCCCTTTGTCATCGGTATGTTACTTGCCCGAGATTCGATCGTCGGTATCCAATACGTAGTTCAATCTCGTTACCGGCAAGTCTCTTTACTCGTTCTGTAATACATCATCTCGCAACTAACTCATTAGTTGCATTGCTTGCAAGGCTTAAGTGATGTGCATTACCGAGAGGGCCCAGAGACACCTCTCCGACGATCGGAGTGACAAATCCTAATCTCGAAATATGTTAGCCCGACATGTACCTTTGGAGACACCTGTAGAGCACCTTTATAATCACCCAGTTACGTTGTGACGTTTGGTAGCACACAAAGTGTTCCTCCGGCACACGGGAGTTACATAATCTCATAGTCATAGGAACATGTATAAGTCATGAAGAAAGCCATAGCAACATACTAAACGATCAGGTGCTAAGCTAATGGAATGGGTCATGTCAATCAGATCATTCAACTAATGATGTGATCCCGTTAATCAAATGACAACTCTTTGTCCATGGTTAGGAAACATAACCATCTTTGATTAACGAGCTAGTCAAGTAGAGGCATACTAGTGACACTCTGTTTGTCTATGTATTCACACATGTATTATGTTTCCGGTTAATACAATTATAGCATGAATAATAAACCTTTATCATGATATAAGGAAATAAATAATAACTTTATCATTGCCTCTAGGGCATATTTCCTTCATGATGTGGGCAGCTGGAGTAGTGGTGCAAGCCGACTATAAAGGGAGTTGTAACTGAGGGACGTAGCTCAACCTTGAGGAGGGCGGCAACTGCCCACGTCGCGGCAGTGAGCAAGGGACGAGGGCAACCTCACCGGCTTTGTGAGAGAGAACGGCGGGGACCCCTGATCGGGACGTGCCGACAGTGGGTTTTCGCTGTGGGCGACGGCCACCGCATCTACACTAAGCATCCACCCCTTCCCCAAGTGGACGTGATCCGCCGGGATATTAGAGATGTGGCCATAATCGTTTTGTGCGAGAGAGTGTGAAGAGAGCAACCCCAGCAAGCAAGCGTGTAGGCTGGCCCGTCCTGACTATGTATATAGTGGAGCGGTTTCCTTTTCTCTCCAATATGAACCTATCATATTGTGTATGTGCCACTGAAGAAAAAAAACTTTATTTATAAATGACGCGGCACCTACTACTCGTTCTCCTATAACCTTGCGCTTGGCATCTCCAAAATATTAACCTTGCGATTGGCTCTTCGCCTCTTTGGGAAGTCGAGCAATAATGGTAGTGCAGTATATATCGTTCTGGCTATATGAGACCGAATGAATTGTTACACGTCCACCACGTGGGTGAGGGTCGAGGGGCGAGGGAGAGTGCTACATACGGAGCAAAATGAGTGAATCTACACTCTAAAATACGTCTATATACATCAGTGTTTGGAGTATGTACTAGTAGTTCATATTGAAATCTACTACAGGACATATATATTCCAAATAATATGATATAATCTCTATAACCAAGGTAGTAGGGACGAGGAGTAAACGGAGGGAGTAGTAAAATTTTCTCCTCGTCCTGTGATCCACCGCGCGCATGGGCGAGGGAGCGGGCGTAAGGCGTAGTAAGCAAGCTTCACCTCATCCTGCGAGCCACCGCGCCCGTGGGCGGGGGAGACGACGTACTAACACTAGTAGAAAACGGGCCTATTGTCCCGGTTCGTAAGGGCCTTTTGTCCCGGTTCCTGAACCGGGACTAAAGGGTCGTTACTAATGCCCTGACCCTTTAGTCCCGGTTCTAACCAGAACCAGGACAGATGGGCCTCCACGTGGCCTGCGCGCTGAGCCCAGGCAGGAAGGCCTTTGGTCCCGGTTGGTGGCACCAACCGGGACCAATAGGCATCCACGTGTCAGCAACTGGCTGGAGCTGAGGTTTTTTTCTGAAAGGGGCTGGTTTGGGGGTTTTGGGGGTTAATTTCGTTTGTTATTAGCTAGCTAATAGAGAGAAGTGTCCTCTCTTATATCTCCGTGCTTGGTTTATACCAACGCTATGCTATGCCTAAACATGGCTTAGATATAAGTGAAGGCAACATGTGGTGCATGTCGAAAGTAATACTAATTGATCCTAACTTGATCAAGTTTGGATTAGTACTACTTTCGACATGCACCACATGCATGTTGCCTTCACTTCAATCCAATCCATGTTCATTTCACCCACTGATATATAATAACTCTTCATGCGCACATCATGCATCATCATAATAATAAGTCCTACTAATCATCATGATACAACTTCTACTCGTTATTAATAACAAGTCATACGATCATCATCCTCATAGTCATCGAACCAACCCTACTTAATTGTTCTTAACACATGATCATCAGTATTAGGTAGGACCTAAATACCCTCTTTAAGGTAAAATAGCATAAAACAGTATAGACCCTGACTCTCCATTATGGAGAATGGAGATCATCCTGTCTCCAATTCTTGCACTTCGCTTCCTTTTGCCTCCAAGAACCTCTTTACGAGTGTCCATACATTTTTCCATTCTCTGATCTGCATGTCTCCACTTCTTTTAGAAATCCGGTATGGACAGTTGAGATTCATAGGATGACCTGGATATATGATCAAAACATCAAGGCGACCATGCTCATACATCAGATGAGGCACACAATCCTCTGGATTATCTGTTGAAAAACATAGTAATAACTTCATAGTTAGCAATGATGTACTAGTTTTATAGAAGTATGCAAAAGATGCACGGATGTCGTAATAGTAAAAAATCTTACCAGGGTATCTCCATAGTAGTTACCGTTGTTCAACACGTGCACTAGTGGCACGTATTGACAATAATGTTGAGGAGTTTGATTGTAGATATTGTAATTTTCAAGATCATTACAAAATCTAACCAGATGATTTTTCTCCTTGTAAGTTAACTTAGAGCCACTGGTGTAGTAAGTTCTATCTACCATCTTCTGCACATTCTTTGATACTTCAAAATAAGCTGTCAATGGAAATAAGCTATCAACTATTTTGAAATGAACAATATAAATTAGTTAATAATTAACTATGTTTGAGAAACTCACATAGCGGTAGAACTGGAGGCATATCAACAAGGACCCAAATGTCCATATTGTCTTGCTCGATTTCAGGATCACCAAGATCCATGGTGATAAGCATACCCTCATCAAAACCATACATCTTGCAAAATGCTTCCAAATTTTTGCAACCAAAATGGGTTACGCTCTCAGCATTATACAGATTTACTTCAAAATCCACATCATGATGGGTCCTTAGGTGAATTTTCTTCATTTCAAAATTTTCATGGTCTTCAAAATCCATCCTCTCCAAGACATAGCGTCTTGCATGGCATGGGATAAACTATACTCGAATTGTAAAGATGAAAATTACACGTTGAAATAGTTGAAGTCATGCTTAATTATGAAAAAAACACTTGTCGTCGTTGCATACCGTTTCAACTTCGAAGGTCTCCTCGAGCTTAATGCTGAAGCACCGATCATCGTCCAGGTGAGGCCTGTCGCATAGACCTCGATCGTTGTGGCACCAGTCGCACTCCCCCGGGAGACTTCCGTCGTCCGATGATGACATTTCCTACGTTCATAATTCAAAGATTAAACATGTACAATTAAATATATGTACTACAAAAACTAAATTAGATCATTATTATTCAACTAATCGTATGCATATGCCTTGCATAGTGCTCTCCAATTTGAGCATTCAATAAGAAAAATCAAATCACAAAATAAAGTAGTATTCAAATTAGGATGCATTCAATTATAAGAAAAACTACATCATCTCCATGTGTCCGTACATCGTCGAATATTATCACTAATACACGTCGAATACTATCATATCGCTAGTACAGCTAGAACCGTAGCGCCCGACGGGTATCGGCACAGGCGGTGGACACCAAAGGGAAGGAACCATATAGTAAATAAACTAGTTTTTTTAAATCAACCAGTTCAACTACTACTAATATAAGCACTTAATTACTATAAATAAAATAAAGTAGTACTAACTAAAAATAAACTACTTGTATATATAGTAAAATAAAGTAGTACTTATTAAATCAACTAATTCAACTACTAATTAAACTACTCCCTCCGTTCCGAATTACTTGTCTTAGATTTGTCTAGATACGGATGTATCTAGCACTAAAATGAATCTAGATACATATGTATCTAGACAAATCCAAGACAAGTAATTCGGAACGGAGGGAGTAGTTCAAAGCACTAACCTAGAATGTACTATCCGAAAATGCACTAACAGTAGAACTAATAACCTCAAATGCATTAAATCAACTAACCTTAAATGTAACTTTTGCAACACAATTTTTTTTTGAATATGCACATATATATATGAACATATATATACATAAATTGACAAAAAAAATTCTATGAACAAAAAAAATCATACATTAATTCATACATATCAATGGATCATACATACATCTGCATATATACATATACATACAACATCCATATATACATACATCAATGAATTACAAAAAAATATATGAAAAAACAGAGAGCAGGCCGGGGTGGTGGCGGCGGCGCGCGGCAAGAAGAGAAAGCAGGGGCGGCGGCGTGGGGGAAGGGAGGGGCCGGAGCTCACTGGGCGGCGACGACGAGGCATGGCAGAGGGCGGCGATGGCAAGGTCGGGGTAGAGGGCGGCCACGTCGGGGTGGCGCGGGACGGCGACGGCGTCGGGGCGGCGCGGGACGGCGTCAGAGGGGCGTGGGATGGCGCGCGGCGACGACGGCGACAGCGAGGCGCAGAGGGGCAGCCTGGCGGCGTCGTCGGGGCGGGATCGAAGAACTGAACCCAAATTTTCACAAGTGTTGTATATATAGACTGAGCATTGGTCCCGGTTCGTGGCTCAAACCGGGACCAATGCCACCTTTAGTTCCGGTTGGTGGCACCAACCGGGACCAAAGGCCACTTTTCGGCAGCCCAAAGGGCGGGAAGCGGCGGCCTTTGGTCCTGGTTGGTGGCACCAACCGAAACTAAAGGGGGGGCATTGGTCCCGGTTGGTGCCACGAACCGGTACCGATGCCCCTTTAGTCCCGGTTGGTGCCACCAACCGGGACCAAAGGCCTTGTGCTGCTGCGCCCGCGTCGAAAGTTTAGTCCCACCTCGCTACACTACAAGAAACCTGTTAATCCGTGACGGATTCCTGGTGACGTTCTGGCAATCCGTCATGGAAACCGTCACCGACTAGCAATACGTGTTTGGGCCCAAAAACCGTAGCCCCTTCATGACGGATCTGGAGGTACTGTCATGAAAACCGTCACGGATAGACCAACCGGGCCTAGCTTTTCCCCTTCACACACCATCCGGGCCGTCTCGAATTGCTCCTACTAATGTGGCATAGTCATATTTGTTACATTGTAATTTGAATTTTCAATACTGTAAAAAAAGATCCTAATTAAACTAGATGGCTCCAAACTGAACGAATAGACTTATGTAGCATACAAACACAAGGGCCCAACATGAATCAGGTCTAGTACCAGACGACACCCAAGGGAAAAGACACCAAAGTATGAAACAGGCTGAAGCAAAGCGCGCGAAGGAAAAACAAGTCCTGTACGCGGCAAAGTCCGAAACAGGAAGCGCGCGGAGGAGAAAACATTCAAGTCGTCGACACGGGGATTTAAAATTTTTGGGAGCCAACCCATTTATCTCCACAGCCCACCAGCCTAAGAGGCCACGGCCTCGCGCCTCTCCCCCAGACTGCGGAAACCCTAATCCACCTCCACCCACAGCCGCCGCCTCCTCTCCATCTGTGCTCCCGATTCAGATCCATGCCAAGCCTCCCTCCTTGCGCAGCTGCCGTCCCCTCGATCTCCCGCGCCGCTGCCCCAACCATACCCCGCTCCACCTCCGTCTCCCACCCTCTATCGCTCCTCCACCGCCCCCCACACTCTCCCCCTCTGAAGCCTCTCAGATCCGCGATGGGGGCACACACGCCCGTAGCGGCGCTCCCGCATCCGCGTCAAGGTCAGCCCCTGGCTCGTCGTCATGGAGGCGGTGGTCATGAGGAAGGTGGTTGAGGTCGGTGAGATGGACGTTGTCGCCTACTCGCTGTCCAGGACCAAGGACGGCTGCCCTGATGCTCCGGTCTTCTTCACAATCCGCACTAGGAGAGAAGGGGTTGGCCACTGTTTTATTCAGCACTCTCCTTGGCCATGTTTGCATTGCCACAGGTGACCTCGCCGGACCACTTGTTGTGAAGGTGAGAACTCTTTTCGCTCCCAATTAGTTGAATAACTATCCATATAGGATGCCAGGATAGTGCTTTGAAGTGAAGTAACTTTTGTGGCAAGGAATAATTGTTTTGGAAAGATAGCAAGATGATGTATTACGTTTTGCATTTTGCATAAACGTTGATGTGACTGATCTTTTTTTAATGTATATATTTACATCTTTTCTTCATGAACATGTATTAGTAACGAATATATGTGGGGTGCTTACATAGTTTCCAAGGTCGGGTTTTGTTTGTATGTGTCAATTTACTTTACAGATATACGTCAACGATATGTATCAAAATATGATGTAGAGTATATATGAAACTGAAAAAATGGTATGCTGAAAGTACAACTATTGAGTAATCTAAGCAGACAGACTGAAACTAATCCTCAATTAGACTATCAGAGAAATAGTAGAATCTGGAGGAGTTATTTCAGTGTATCACTATTGATATCTTGGCCAATGATCAAAAATAGTAGTGGCTCGAACAGGTAGCACTCATAAACAGACTGTCTCTGCAGATTGTATCTATAGATAAAAAATACTTTTAGACAAATAATAGATAATAACAATATGTAGCTCCCAAGAGCCTCTGCTAAAATTATCTAGCTGGAAGTGTATGTAGATAGCAACCAAATGATACTTTTTTTATGTAAAATTAACCTTCTAGCAGTTAGTTACAGCACATTTTGGGACAAGTGAAAAGTGCACTTCTTAATCTCGTACGTAAAAGGCAACAGTGTGCAAGCACCGTATCTAACAGTGCTTAGTCATTCTAAACTATGAACATACCAAATTATTTGTTTAAAAAGTAATTAGTGTTATTTATACAGCGACTCTAGACACAACTGGCAACATAACTCTAACAGAGCTACAAACAATGATAGAGATCATAAAAGTTGAGCCAAGCAACTCAAAAAAGTATCAACCTCATAGTGCAGAATTCAGTTTGAGATTCTGAATGTGCACGGGGCCTCTTAGTCTTAGAGGTGAAGTTTAATTTATAGCAGATGTACTGACACCACGAAGGGCAATGTACATCAGAGTATTTCCCATGGGAATTCCCATACCATGCACATGATAGAGTTACATTCATTCAAGCAGCCAATCAACAACTTTTAGCCAAAAGTAAATAGGCCCTGCCCCTGAGTTAATTGACTAACCTGGGAACCAAAATCATTTAAACCAGTATTTGTGTTTATTTGAACCGAGTCTTTTGCTTTCACTACATCGTCAGTAGAGTTGTTCCTGGTCCTACTTTTTACCTGTGGGTTCATTGAGTTGTTGGCCTTTTAAGGAAAACATTTTGTACCAAATACTATTGCTCTGGATTATGGTTCAATCTATATCTTTCATTTTATGTAGTGGTTAAGTGAAATATTATATATACTAGTAGGCGGGTACGTGCACAACACGTGCAGGGTTCAATTGATGGATTCAAAACTTACCCTTCAAATACAACACCTTCTTGCATGTATGGCTTCATTGAGTCCATTGTTCAAGCCATTCTGATTTGTATGTAAAGGTTCACATATTTAGAATTAGTATCTTGCACTGTAGCCATCTTAAAAAAGCTTCACTGAGAGCTTCCAAATCTCATTGATGAGATACATTAGTGTGCAATGCCGCGGACACTCGTGGTCTGGCTGTAAGTGCGTGTGCCGTGACCAACTATGCATGAATGGATAACCTCATACATAAGTGAACTTTTCCTATGTTGGCTGATACGATGGTCCTAGAAATTAGTAGTGCCTTCGTTCGTACTATAGCCACTACTGTAGCTGTGAATCCCACCATTTTGAGCTGTTCGATGGATACTATCAATGACTCACTTTTCTTTTTGGCCTTGAAATTCGCAAGTTTAAAACTTGTACACTATATAGTAGTATAGATAGATATCTCAACAGACATGTTGACTGAAATGTACATGTTTAATCATTTCATGTTCTTTGTTTCAATAGGACATTTCTTTCAAATGTCCCAGGAAAGATTTGTACTAGCCACATATCAACTGACTTGTGCTCTAATTTGCTAGGATAGATATTCCACCAACCATCTCACTGCTAATATTCAAATTTGATTTCTTTCTGTGATACTAATACAAGCATATGTGTTCTTTTTGTATGCCAAAATTCTTGTTTGCTTGCTGCTAAAAATGGGCATGTTGACTGAAGAATTTGATGTTGCTGTATATTGTTCCTTGTTCCTGTCATTTTATTGTGGGCGAGCTAATCACTATCATTTTAAATAAATGTTTGGGTGAATGTTTCACATAAATTATTCCTCACGCTAATAGTTCTCACAATTTGTTTTCTGCTATTCTTTTGTAGGTAATTGAGGTAGAACAGAAGATATTACACTCGAGTTTAGTTTAGAAGGGTAACTCCACTTGGGATGGAACAAATGATACTACAGGCAAGGAACAACACAGATTATATGTATGAACTATCTAGACCTCCAGTGTGATTGTGATATGTAATTGTAATCTGTTATGGTGATATGAATTTTGTAGTTGTAAATCCGTATTTGTGCACTATATAATTGTTTTTCTTTGCTAAATGGAGATTCTTTACTTTTTTGTGTGGATCAAATATTGGCAACTTGGGCCGAAGATGGGTCTAAACAGGCCAAGGATAATAATGATCTAGACCGTCCAAGTATAATAAATGTGTATAAAAGGCAAACCAAAAAGAATATTAAAGTAATGAAAAAATGGTTGATGGTCCAATAAATAATGGACATCGTGGGCCTAAATATTTGTAGAAAGATAAATTGGGCTATATTGTTGGGCTGCCAAGTCAGACCGACCATGATGCCACATCAGTTGCCATGTCATGTATATCCATGATGGAAAGGTCCGTCACAAAGGTCCGGGCCTGGACGGGCCTAGGGCAAGTCGGTGACGGTAAAAAATCCGTCATGCAGGCCATGTTGACAATTATGACGCGATATACATGACGGATTTAGAGTCCGTCATGCATACCCATCCATGATGGTTTTCCACAATCCTGTGATGATTGAAACTGTCATTGATTAACAGATTTTGTGTAGTGCTAGTTGAGAGGGGTGCGCAGTGGTTTATAAGCCCCACTGCCGCACCCCTCTCGAGCTCCTCTCCATTGCAGGCTTACGGGCCTAATTGTCACTTCTATGCCTGTGGGCCTACTGGGCCTCCTACGGCCTGAATCCTGGCCCATGGATGGGTTTCTAGTCGTATTCAGGCCGTGGGGGCCCAGTAGGTGGCACTTTTTTTGTTTTTTTGTTGCTTTATTTATTTTATTTTGTTTCTACTTACAACAAAATACTTATTGTTGCTATTTTTATTCTTTTTCTAGTTTTTTTGTTTTGTTTTCTGTGTTATTTTTTTGCTTTATTTTTTAATTCATTATGTTTTTAGTTTTAGAAAAATTACAAACTTTTTGTTAATGCCATTACTTTTCAAATTTGAAAACACTTTTTTTGTTTTTTTGTTTTCTTTGTTGCTTTATTTATTTTATTTTGTTTCTACTTACAACAAAATACTTATTGTTGCTATTTTTATTTTATTTTTCAGTTTTTTTATTTTGTTTTCTGCATTATTTATTTTCTTTTGTTTTTTGCTTTATTTTTTAATTATTTATGCTTTTAGTTTTAGAAAAATTATAAACTTTTTGTTAATGCCATTAGTTTTCAAATTTGAAAACACTTTTTTTGTTTTCTTTGTTGCTTTATTTATTTTATTTTGTTTCTACTGACAACAAAATACTTATTGTTGCTATTTTTATTTTATTTTTCAGTTTTTTGTTTTGTTTTTAGGACAAGTCTTACAAAACCAGGACTCAACAGGACAAAATAAAGAAACGGACTCAGAGAGAAGAAGCATCATGCCTCCTCCCACAAACGCCAACACTTGAAACAACAAAACCACCAAAGTAACTTGCCACCTAGAACTACAAACCTCAGGTCACCAACCTTAAGCTAACACACACCAAACTCAGCAACATCTATGCCAAACTGCTCTAAACTGACAGAGGCCCCCACCCGATGTTGACCACGTGAATGCTATCAGCTTCCTCGGGGTGCTGTAGTTGATACTCGAGAGTGGTCCTCCCACCATGAGCAGCCTTTCCCACTGCATTCTTCCAGAGCCCCTCAACGCATCGTTTTGATCTTCAAACCAATTGCGACAGATCAGCCCGGCTCCAGCATCAATGGTTTTCTCAGCCGCTCCCAGATCAGTTCCTGAAACTCTTGCATTTTCCCTCCCTGGAGATCTGGGAACAGCTTGGTCCAGTCCCTTAGATAATGGTAGACTCTTCCCAAGACCTGTTTCATAGAAATCCAAGAGCATCTATTAAAGACTACATAATTCCTAAAATTCCAAAGTCCCCACAGGACAGCGGAGCTCACAACATTCAGTTGCTTGCATTTCTTGACACATAACCAATTTTTCGCAACAGAAACAAAGCCACTGACCGAGATGTTAAAGATAGATTCTACCTCAGTCCAGACCAGCTTAGCTACTACACATTCAAAGAGAAAATGATGGACAGACTCAATCTCTTTGCAAAAAACACATTCTAGTGGTTTTGCTATGCCTCTTTTCCTCAAATTATCACAAGTCATGATTTTATTCTGAGAAAAAAGCCACAAAAACCCTTGAACTCTAGGTGGTACTTTCACATTCCAAACAACAGGGAGGTAAATAGGCTGCACCCCCCTGAAATTAACAATAGCATATGGACACTTAGAAGAATAAACTCCTTTAGACTCATACTTCCAAATCAAAGAGTCTATCCCCTGAGTAAAGTCAGTCAGGGAAAGTATTTCAATCAATTCAAATCATTGTAACATCAGTTCATCCGAGAAGGTCCTTCTAAAGGTGCATTTGAGCTCCTGTCCATCCCAGAGATCTGCAATGGTTTTATTCTTTTCATTAACCAAAACATATAGGTCCCAGTACTGTGTGGCTAGGGGAGTGTTACCATACCAGGTATCTTCCCATAATCTAACCAATCTACCATCACCTATTTTCCATTCATACCCCATCTTCACTGCCTGCAGGGCCCACATAAAACTCTTCCAGAACTGGGAAGGGTGTGGGTCTCTACAGCACAGAATATTAGGATTTTTAGTATTATATTTACTATCTACAATCTTTCTCCACGGAGATCCCTCTCCAGCTATGTATCTCTTAACCCAGGAACGAACAATTATAAACTTTTTGTTAGTGCCATTAGTTTTCAAATTAGAATAGTTAAAATTTGAATTCTTTGAAATTTGTGTGAATCACAAGTTTGTGATTAACTTTACTAAAAAATGAACATAGATGCGCCTATAGAGAAAATTCAACCTAAATTCATGATCAATTTCTATGAATTTTAGAGAAATTCACTATGAATTTAGGTCAAATTCCCTATATAGGGGCATCTATTTTCACTTTGAGAGGAGCTCAACAAGGCAGAGAGGGACGGGCTTATAAACAGGTGTGAGCGCCCTTCGGTTGGCGAGGTGGGACTAAACTCTGAGCGCAACAAGGACAAACCCTTTAGTCCCGATTGGTGGCATGAACCGAGTCTAAAGGGGAGCCTTTGGTCCCGGTTCATGCCACCAACCGGGACCAATGGTGGTGGGCCAGGAGCGGGGCCCATTGGTCCCGGTTCGTCCCACCAACCGGGACCAAAGGGTCCAGATGAACCGGGACCAATGGCCCACGTGGCCCGTGCGGCACCCTGGGCTCATGAACCGGGTCCAATGCACCCATTGGTCCCGGTTCTGGACTGAACCGGGACTAATGGGCTTACCCGGCCTGAACCTTTGCCCCCTTTTCTACTAAGCAAGCTTCTCCTCGTTCTGCGAGTTGATGGGACACATCAACACTACTAGGGAAAACATTATACACAGAATCTTAGCAGCAGCGCGGCATAAAAACAGGCGCTGTTGCTAAGTAGTAGCAGCGCGGCTATGGAAAGCTCGCTACTGGTGCAAACTTAGCAGTAGCGCGTGACGCTTAAACCGCGCTGCTACAAAAATCCACTGATAGTACACAATGACATAAGTTTACCAATAGCGCGGTGCCAGGGAGCGCGTTGCTGCTAATGCCATAGTAGCAGCGCGCTTTTTTGTCACCTCGCTGTTGCTAATTTTGAAAATGTGCACAGGGTTGGCCCGTTTAGTAGTAGCGCGTGACAGGAAAGCGCGTTGTTGCTACGCTCTTAGCAGCAGCACGCTTTCTCTCCCGCGCTACTGCTAAGACGCAGGACCCACCACCTTTTCCACCTCCCCTCCCCATCTCCTCTCCTCCCTTTCCCCTACCCTCCCACATCCTCCCTCTCTCACTCTTCTTCTTCCTCAATACTTCTCCCCCATTACCCTCCCTCTTCTACCTACCTTTCTCTCTCTTCATTACTCCTAGCTATAACTACACCACCTCCATTAATTCATCTCATTTCTCTTTTTCCTCCCCCCTCCACTAGTTGAAGTTGTCTCCTCCCAAACTAGCTAGCTAGGTAGATGTAGCATTTAGTTAAGTGACCTATTTGCCCCCTAACTAGATCTTTCTTTGTCAAGAAGAGCTTTGTGCACTTTTGACCTCCCTACATCATCATCTCCACCGTGTGCTCGATCTCGAGATAGAGGTGTGATTAATATTTCATGCTTTTGCAAAATGGAAATATGTTTATGCATGTGTGTGTGATATTTTTATGGAAATTGTGTGTGTGGCATGAGTTGACGCCAAATTGTGCATTTGAATTGCCTATGTTTTGCCGAAATGTCGATTTATTTCCGTTTCGGCGAATTCCGGGCAAACTCTAGATCTATATATGTCCTACTTTTAAGGAAGGTCATGCCGAATTTTTGTATGACTTTGATGAATGCACGCATTTTTATAATCAATTTGTTTATTATTACTGTGCAGAGTTCACGATGGTCAGTGGAACGATGGTGGACAGGTGGTTGCGGTCGGCGGTGCAGGACATGAAGGAAAATAACCTGACAGAGGTTTTATGTCCGTGTCGAAAATGCAAAGGAATATTTTGGCTTTACCCCCATGTCGATGGTCGTGTCGAAGCGCACCTGCTCATGACTGGTTTCATGGATGGCTATACTCGGTGGATAACTGAAGATGAGGATGACAATGTTGAGGATGCCGACGGGGCAGGCAATGATGACACGGGGCAAGATGAAGAGATGATTGATAATGGCGGCGGGGAAGAGGCCGGACATGGCGGCGGAGAAGGGGTTGGACATGGCGGCGGAGAGAACGACATGGACTCCACACAACAGAGTTCGTTGGTACTAAGTTCAATCGTGCGGGACCCTCATGTTCAAGCATTGCTTCGCAAGGAGACGAGTACTGAGAGAGCTGCTTCTAGAGAGGAGGCTAAGCTGGAGCAACTGGTAGTAGACTCGACCACTCCATTGTATGATGGTTGCAATCCTGAGGTGACCCGCTTGAGTTTCACGCTCCAAGTGCTGAAGACGAAGGCTAAAAACAAATGGACCGACACTAGCCTCGATGAGCATCTCAAGTACCTAAAGGATGTTCTTCCCGAGGGTAATCTATGTCCTAGTAGTGTTGATGAGGCCAAGAAGATCGTGTGCCATCTTGATCTGCCACACGTTAGATACCATGCATGCATCAACGATTGCATAATTTATCGTAAGGAGCACGCAGAAAAAACAAGTTGTCCGGTGTGCAATGCTTCCGATACAAGAAGGCCGGGAAGAAATGTCCCCAGAAATTGGTATGGTACTTACCGATCACTCCCCGTCTCCAGAGGTATTTTGTAGATCCCAAGGAAGCAAAGCTAATGCGCTGGCACGCGGAGAGGAAGAAGCCCGACGATGGAGATGATCCAAAGCTGAGACACGTCAAGGATGGAAGCCAGTGGAGAGCGTTGCACAGCTTCTATCGGTATTTTGAATGTGATGCAAGGAACATTGTGCTCGGCGCATGTACCGATGGCATGAATCCGTTTGGCAACCAGAGCACCAACCATAGCACATGGCCCATGTTTGTATGGATGTACAACCTCCCCCTGGTTGTGCATGAAATCGAAGTACATTCACATGAGCATGCTTATTCAAGGGCCGAAACAACCAGGAAATAATATTAATTTGTATCTGGGGCTACTTCAGGAGGAGTTAGACACGTTATGGAAAACACCGGCCAAGACATGGGACGCCAGCAAAGGCGAGTATTTCAACATGAGAGCCGCGCTGATCACGACAGTGCACGACTATCTTGGTTACGGATATGTGGCAGGCCAAGTGTGCCATGGATATTGCGGATGCATGCGGTGCATGGATGATATGATGTCTCAGCAGCTAATGTCAAGGAAAGATGGTGGGTCTGGGAAAATCGTGTACATGGGGCATCGAAGATGGCTCGAACAGGACGACCCGTGGAGAAACCATGGAAATCTATTCAATGGTCATGCTGAGCATTGAGGACCTCCACGTAAGCGGAGCGGTGCCGAAATCGATGAGCTGTTGAAAAACTGGAAGGAGTGCCCCGCGCCGGGAAAGACGATGAGAAAGGCGCCGGAGCCGCTGCTGAAGGTATGGAAGACAAGGTCTGTGTTCTGGGACTTGGAGTACTGGCACAAACTCGATACACCTCATTACCTTGATCAAATGCATATCTGTAAGAATGTCCTTGAGAGCTTGCTCGCAACACTGATGAACATGCCGGATAAGACCAAGGATGGGTCGAAGGCAAGAAAAGACTTGCAAGATTTGGAAATCAGGGAAGATCTGCACATGCCGCCACGTAAAATGTCAGACGAGACAGAGACGGAGACAGAGGCACGGGAGAAGAAGGGCAAGAAAATAAAGAATGAGGATTATTGCCCCCCTTCTTGCTTCACCTTTAAGTCAGGCTGAGATCAATCAATTCTTTAAGTGCCTTACCGGAGTCAAAGTTAGTTCCGGTTACTGTGGCAAGATAAGTAGATATCTAGACACGGACAAGAAAAGGTTCAGCGGGATGAAGTCTCATGACTGTCATGTGATGATGACGCAGATATTACCTGTTGCCCTTAGAGGGATAATGGACAAGCACGTCCGTGACATGCTTATTGGTCTCTGCAACTTTTCCGACGTCATCTCTCGAAAGTCGATCAGTGTGAAGCAGCTCCGAAGGCTATAGGAAGAGATTGTTGTGATACTGAATGAGCTTGAGATGTACTTCCCGCCCGCGTTCTTTGACGTGATGGTGCATCTGTGTGTCCATATTGTGGATGACATAATAGACCTGGGGCCGTCATTCCTACACAACATGATGCCGTTTTAGAGGATGAATGGGATCATCAAAGGATTTGTTCGTAACATGTCCCGTTTGGATGGAAGCATCGTCCAGGGCTATTTGACATAAGAGTGCATCTCTTTCTGTGAGAATTTTCTATATGGCGCAGACCAGCTGCCTGGTGTTAGTGTTGGTTTGCCCGTTAACAAGCACGATGGGAGGCTCGAAGGAGAAGGTCACTGCAACGGTCGCATGGAACTGCACGTGGCATACTCAGATCGACGCAGCGACTTTGACAGAGCAAACTTGGTAGTGCTACAACACCTAGGCGAGGTAGATCCTTTCGTGCCACTGCACAAAGAAATTATCGCAAAGAAGTATCGTGACCGGGGGGTATGCAGGACGGACGCCGAAGTTACTAGAGAGCACAACTCCACTTTCCTGCATTGGTTCAAAGAGCATATTATTGCTAATCCCCCGGAGGAGGACTCTAAGGACGGATTGCTCATATACGCCTTAGCACATAACCCCTCGCCCAACCTCGTAACCTATCAGCCATATGATATCAACGAATACACGTTCTACACGGAGGCCAAAGATATGGACAATGATGAATATCAGAACTCAGGGGTGACGATGGAATGCATGACCGGCAGCGACAACGGTGCAACTAAATGATTTTATGGAAGGGTCGAGGAGATCTGGGAGCTTGACTACTCTGGACTGCACAACACGACGATGTTCCGTGTCAGATGGGCTAAGAATGTCGAAAGAGAAAGCCGGATTTTCACTACCATGACTATACCCGACGCCAAGAGCGCTACCGTGAACGCTATCGCAAAAAACAAGCCATTGGTACACGCTAAGCACGTGACACAGTGCTTCTTCATAACCGACCCATGCAATCCCAGTCGTGTTGTCGTGAGGAAAGGCAAAAGAAACATCATTGGAATGGATGGAGTCACCAACGAGGAAGACTATGATCAGTACGGCAACCCAATGAGGGAAGATGACGATGATGATGAAGTATATGTCAAAAGAAGAATCAATACTACATTACCAAAGAAAAATCGTACTCCATGGAAAAGGCAAAGTCACAATGAGGGGCTCAATTATTCTTCGACGAACAAGAAGGGAAAGAAGATGACTCAAAAACGAAAACGTCAGCGCTGAGGAATCGGTCAAATGATGTAATATATATATATGTTCCTATTTTGTATACACACTTAATTAGCCATTATTATGCATGGGTCCAATGATGTATATATATATATGTTCCTATTTTGTGTACACACTTAGCCATTATTATGCAAGGGTCCAATGATGTAATATACATATTCCTATTATGCTGAGGAAAAGAAAAAAGGGAAACTGGTTATAGCAGCAGCACTTTAGTGAAAAAGACCTACAGCTAGTCAAGGTAGCAGTAGCTGTTTCTGCAGAAAATTGCTACAGCTAGTCAAGGTAGCAGTAGTGGTTTCTATAGAAAACCGCTACAGCTAGTCGAGGTAGTAGTAGCGCGTTTCGTGTAAACGTGCTACTGCTACGTCCACTTAACCCAAAATTCTCCCTCTCCCTGCTTCATCCCGCCTCTTTCCCCCCAAATCCCCACTCTCTCTTCCCCGGCCCCGTCGAACCGCCGCGCCTGCCCCCGACCTCGGCGCGCTCGCCCCGACCCTGGCGCGCTCACCCCCGACCCCGCCGCCCCCGACCCCGGCGC
>NC_041388.1:564518638-564525197 GCF_002162155.2 Triticum dicoccoides | reverse complement strand
GCCCCCGGTGCCGGCGCTCGCCCCCGACCCGTCGGCCCTCGCCTCCCTCCTCTGCTTCCTCCCCTCCCAACCTCGGCCGTCGTCGGGCCTGCCTCCTCGCCCTGCACCCTCTGTAAACCACCCCCCTCTCTCTCTGCTAGCTAGGGTTAATTTACTTAGGTTTTAGTTATGTTAATTAGGTTATCTATTTAGTTATGAATTTAGATAGGTTTCAAAATTTGCTGAATTTATATGCAAATTTGAACTGGACATGTGATATGTGGATATGTCATGTTTTGGACATGTCATGTTTTGATAAATGATCCGAGTTGCCTATGTTACACCGGAATGCTGATTCATTTCCGTTCCGGTGAATTTCAGGCGCTTGATATGTCCATTTTTTAGCAAAGGTCATGCCAAAAATTCCCGTGAATAAAGGCATGATTTGCGCTACATAGTTGGCATATCGAGTGCTGGCACATAGATTTCTTTTTTTATCTCATTTCTCATTTATTCATACTTTTAGAAATAAATGAGGACACTTAATCATAGGAAACATGTCAAACAACGAAGAAACTGGGCCTTCTGACCAAGATGCAGACGAGATGGATTATGAGGGTGAACAAGACTACCTCGACTTTTTGACTGCTAAGCAAGGTTTGCAGGTCCGCCATGATGATGGTACTGACGCCGACACCGACACCGATGGCGCCAGCACTGATGGCGGCACCGAGACCGGTGGGGAAGGTACTGCCGGGAAAGATACCGGCGCCGGTGCCGGTACCGAAAAGAGGCATAAGAAGCAGAGGATATGAAAACCTAACAAACTAGGGATTGGACGACTTGTGATCACAAAGATGGCGCCTGGCAAGTTTGAGCCGTTAGAGCCGGAAGAACCTCGCAAGTTCTATGGGAACCAAGTAGGATGCATTCTGAAGAGCGTGTACCCGTGAAAGGTGCGGCCATGTTCCATCTCACGAGCGAGCCGATGCTACCGCCAAAACCACTAGAGGCACTATCAGGGGATCTCAGGAGACTACATGACGATGTGCTGTCGACTGAGAAAAGCCTACTAGCCTCAAAGGATCCAGGATATCCGACATACGCGGCTCGTGTGCCTGAGGGGAAGTGCTACGTCGAGACACGGCCCGCAGAGGTGTTCTTCCTGCGGTTTGACCATATCTTTGAGATGTTTCTGACAAGGCGGCTCGATTTTACAATCGTCCGCCTTTTTGCGCTACATATGAGCTCTGTCATGAACAGTGAAGAAGTCTCACAAATCTGTGTGGCGGATCCGTACTACATGCACGAGTCTTTCTTGAGTCTCGGTGACTTTGAGCGTGAAACTGCTAGGGACTACCTCCAAAACTTCATGGTACAGAATAAGGACCGGGAAATTGTCCTCGTGCCATATCATCCAAAGTAAAGTCAGTTTCGAACAACCCTTTCATACATTTCAATCATTCCTTCTCTCTCTATGGGGGATAATTTGAGGTGTCTTTTCCCTGCAGCAACGGGCACGCCGTCCTTATCGTTCTTTATCCACAAGTCTCCCACGCCGTGTATTTTGACCCTTCCAGAGACTACGTGAAAAAAGACTACACCCACATAATGAATATTCTAGATGATGCTCTCCAAGGCTTCAGCTTTAGAGGTGGCCACATGCAGATCAGGAAACAAAGGAACAAGAAGATGGGTTTCGCGCATAAAACTAACTTCTCCTGCATCCAAGTCCCAAAACCAAGCAAGAAGGATGGATTGTACATCCTCCATCTCATGAATCAGTTCAACACGGATCACCAAAAGCTTCGCATGAGAAGCAAAAATGATGATCATATCCACAAGTGGCTAGAATCTCATGGAGAAGCGGATTATAAACTTAGAGATGACTCCTTTCGCATCCAAAGCGACATTGCGACGATCATCATGAAAGAAGTCATCGATGAGAAGGGGATGTTCCATCACGGCCCTATATCGCGAGCTGACGTCCGAACTCGCATAGGCATGCAACGTCTAGACCTCACGCCGTTCAAGAAGCTAGGGTCCATCCTCGATGATATGGAAGGATGGAACTTCTAGTGATTAATTATGCCGATGATGATGATATGTGTCGGTTGAACTTGTATACTATTTGTAGTGATGCAACTTTGTGATGTCCATGATCCCTGCCGAACTTGCGTAATGCTACTTTGTTAGTTTGCGTATGATCACCTGCGTACCTCTAGTTAATTAATTTGCATACTGTATGTTGCATCTAGTTGCTAACCCTTTCTTTTTCGGTGTTCTCTAGTATATTTTGTTGCATATATATGATTGTACATCCTCTTCATGAACATGCATCTCTAATAGGTACCTAGTTTCTTGATGGCGAGATGGAACTGCTATGTCGTGTACAAAGGGAAGGTTCCGGGGGTGTACAACGAGTGGCATGAGTGTCAGGCGCAAGTGAATGGGTTCTCGGACGCCAGCCATAAAGGCTTCAAAAGCAGACAAGAAGGATAAGCTAGTTACTTGAGGTTCACGCTAGCGCGAGAGAGGACTCGTAACCGCCATCTCATGTACTGCATAGTTCCGCTCTCACTCATAGTGATAGCTCTTCTCGCGTATACCGTTGTTTAGATGGATGACGTTGTAGTTGCAAGTATTCGAGACTTGCATGTATCGCTATTTTCGAGATGATGACAAGATACCACTTTGTGTTGGATGATGATTATGACGAGACTATTTGTATGTATATGCTATGATTACATTTGTGGTCTCACAGGCATTTGTATGTGTATCATGATGACATTTGTATGTGCTAAAGATTCTTCTATAAAGCCTGCTCAAATACAAAACAAATATGCCGAAAAAAACAAAAAAACAACTAAAATTAGTAGTAGCGAGTGCAGAAAAGTTAGCAGCAGCACGGTTGTAGCAGTAGCGCGCACAGGGGAAGCGCGCTATAGCTATTAGCAGCAGCGAGGTTCCTTTAAGCGCGCTGCTGCAACACTTGTGTAGCAGTAGCGCTACTGCTATACGTTAGCTGTAGCGCCTTATTGGTAGCGCGGGTACCCGCGCTGCTGATAGGCCTAAAACCCGCGCTGCTGCTAGCCTTTTCCCTAGTAGTGCAAAAGTACTCCAGTGTATAGAGCCTTGCCTCTAAGGTAGGCCCCACATGGTTTGCCTCTTTTTTTAACATAACACGTCAAGTCGCAATTTGTTTGTTCACCCGTGGTAGACGATCCTCCCTCCACCAAGTGGACAACCAGTACACGTGCCAAATTACCACGTGGGCTGCCTTTTTCATACAGAAATGAGCTCCACCGTGTACCCGCGCGGGTGTGGTTGGGAAAGAGATGGGAGTACATGCGTCGTGCATGCACCTCTTCTCTTTGTGCATGTCCCCCACCTACGTGGGTGTGTGTGAGAGATATAAACCGCGTTCGTGAGTGTTTTTTGTTTTGGGTGGGGGTGGGGTGGGGGTTGATTTCGTGAATTATTTGTTTGAATATGTGTCGATGACAACTCAAACAAAATTTTGCATGCAATGTGTGTGAAATGGAGGCCTATCCATATCATACATAGAGGGTCGGGCAATCCACGAGAAGAGAGGGAGGGGTCATAGCTATCGATAGAGTTGAAGAGAGGATCAAGTGGGTGGGTGCGAGATCGATGAAGAGAACCATTGAAATTGTGTGTGTGTGTACAAGTCAAAGATATAGGGCGACTGGCCTACCGGAACGTTAGAGGGAACATGCCAAGTTTGTGTGTGACAGGGAGACATGACTAGAGCACTCGATGTATCGGTGTGTGTGTGTGTGGGGGGGGGAGGGGCTGGGGGCAGGGGTAGGCAGAGGCCTAACTATAGAGGTAGAACGACTCGTATATGTGTTGAGAAGGAGAGACCCGGCTATGTCTTAAGGGAGATCGGTCGACATCCATACATAACTGAAGGACGGGAAATATGATGGGACAGAAAGAGAGAGGAGAGAGAGAGGGAGGGAGAGGGAGGGAGAGGGGTAGAGTGCTGGATGGGTGATGGAGTTGCTTCTCGAAGATGGTGGGAGAGGCCTACTAGACAAACTGAGGGTGGAACTGCAATGTTATCAATAAGAGTGGGGATGTGTTTCTATGTGTGCCTGTGCATGATAGATCTGTCGGGACGCATCCATTGATGATGAAGGGGAACCATGTGTTTGGTAAGCAAACCTAACTAGATCGGTAGATCAATTGTTGTTTGTCGGAGGAAGGGAGAGACACAACTAATGAGGTAGATCGATTGACGTGTGGGTAAAAACGAGTTATAAGGACCTAGCTAGCTATATGTATAGTGAGAGATCGGTCGGTGTACGTCCATTTGTTATAGGCAAATAAGGCCCAGCGAGACGGATAGACAGAGAGAATGGAGCTAGGAGGTGGTGCGAGAGGCCCAACTACTAGCTAGATAGGGGGAGGAGTGTGCGGTTGTGAGATCGATGAAAAGAGGGGCAAGAGTTTACACGTGTGTCTGACCGTATGAGAGACACGAGGCAAGGACACATAAAGGAGGAGATTGAAGGTGTGTGTGTATGTTGTAGGCAGGCATCACTGGAGAGGTTTATCGATCGGTGTGTGTGTCGGAAAGGAGTTGTGGAGACTCTGGGAGAACGACCTAAAGAAAAAAATGAATGTGCCTAGTGGATAGAATGTCGAGGGAGGGGGAGGACGAGGAGGGCGTGTGCATGCACGAGAGAAAGTTAGTGGTAGCTACAAAGGTTAGAGGATTGTGTGGGTGTAAGAGACTAACAATATCATAATTTGATATGAAAGCGAATTCATATATTTGAATAGGAGATCATAGTGTTTTAAACATTGCATGCATGAATATAGCGGTGATACACGTGTTGTGCGCATGTTATACCATACTGTGATAATGCATGGCGTTTGCAACTCACAGCTAAATGCCGAACAATCTAAACCATACTATACATCAAACAATCTCACAATTTATTTGAATTTGTGATAATGTGTGGCGTTTGCAGCTTACAACTAAATATCGAACAATCTAAACAATACTATATATCGAACATTCTCACATTTTATTTGAATTTGTGGTAATGTGTGGTGTTTGCAACTCACATCTAAATACTTGTAGTCGTAGGGGGCGGGGCACCATACATAATGTGATAAACACATTATACATATGAGACATGGTTTAGATTATGAAGATCTAGCTAGAGCTAGAAATGTAATGTGATTTGAAATCAAAATAAAGTGGATTCAAAAAATCTACTTCGAGTTCATATAGTACACATAGTTCATATGTAACTCGAGACTAATCATGTGGTGTGCTGTGAAGATAATACACAAACGATGGTTTAACTTGACAACAATGATGATTGTAGATCTTATTAAAACAGAGAAACGAATTCAAATGCTTTGACTTCACAACAATCATTATTGTAGATCTTATTCAAATAGAGAAACGAATTCAAATTTAGTCAATATTGAAGCGGTAGTATATACGTTTGGAATGCACTAAAACATTCATTTGAGTAGTAGGTTGCATGCATTATACACGTAGCAAAATATTTAATTGAACATAACATGAATTCAAAGTTTTGAATGACATTTGTAGTGTGCATTGATTTGGTACATTACACGTTAGGCTTGTCCGGAAATTTCAACCCGCGCCTTGTTAGCCCGAAATATTTAAGATATATCTTTGTCTCGTTGTGCTCCGACAACTCCCTCCATCTCAACCCGCGCCTTGCTATTCCGAAATTTCAACGCGCACGAAAACTCCCACCTCCTGTGAAATCCCGACACGCGAAATGCCCGTGGTACCCCTGAACCAAAAGAACAGCCTCAAATCGCTGGGGCTACTTTTGTAACTTACCCCACATTTCGGACAAGCGCGTCTCTAAGCCATGGTTCCCCACTGCCATCCCATCCGCCCACCCATTCATACACCGAGGCCGTGAAAGCCCGCGACGAAACCCCACACCCTGCTCCCTCCGCCACCTAGCCGGAGCCTCTTCCCCGACGACGTCGTCCACAACAACACCTCAACGTCCCTTATCCACCGTACCGGATGAGGATCCGTCGTCGATCTCATCGTCCCGCCGGTTTAGCCACCCCGTCCTCCACCTCCAAGGAGCTGCCCTGACGTTCCCCTTGTCTTTCATGCCACCTCCATTCCCACACTGTCGTCTTCACCTGCACCACCGGAAGAGCATCACCATCACCGTTTCGTCGAATGAAGTTGCGGCCTAATCGGGGCCACCAAAGAGGTTGTACACTAATCGCCACATTTTATTCTTGATTCGATCTCACGGTGCTGCCGGCGCTCGGTCCCGATCTAACACAGCACGGCTCCATCCACGGCGGCGTCGCCAGCCACTTCCTCCATGACGTTGCTCCCTCGGCGGCGACGTCCACATCAGTAGGAGTTGCTGCTACTTTAGATCTCGCTCGAACTGCTGCTCTGCTCTTCCTCTTGGTCCCCTGACTGGTCTACTCTTGCTATTGCTCTTGCTCGCGCTACTGCTCTCGCTCTCGCTCTTGCTCTTGCTTGCGATGCTGCTTCGATTTAGCTACACTTCAGTCGACTGAATCG
>NC_041388.1:564443099-564518165 GCF_002162155.2 Triticum dicoccoides | reverse complement strand
AGAGGTACCCCACTATCTATCTTAGGGTTCAGGATGGGGGCAGTGGTCGCCGGCGGTGGTGGGGCGTTGGCGGGGCGGTGGCGTGGGGATCACTGGAGAAAAAGCTCGGCACGGGGGGGCCTAGAGGAAGGGCTGGGGCGGCGGCGGACCGGCGGTGGGGAGTGTTTTTGGGGCGGGCGGGGCCGCGCACCGCCCGCCGTGGCCGGCGGGGGGCTGCTGTTTGGCCGGCTCAGGGGGGTGGAGGTTGAAGATGAACTGCGGGCCCTTGATTTCGTATCCAACGGCTGCAAAATCGACTGACCAGAGATGAACAAATCAGTCAACCGACATGTAGCCTCACCTTGCTAGTGCGTTCACTTTCGACAGCAAAATTCAGTTTCGACAGCAAAATTCAGTTTTGACAGTTAAGTTCAGTTTGACAGTTAAGTTCATTTTCGACAGTTAAATTCAGTTTCGACAGTTAAGTTCAGAGATGAGCGGCTGATGTATTTTACATCTAGCACTTTGTGGTTATGTATTTTATGTCATGTATTGGAGATGCTATTAGAATTCCACTCAGGTTAACGTTGTTCGTTGTCTCTCTTGTCCTGCTTCAGCCTCAGCGTCGTACAACTCACCGGAGCTGCTCCAACGACGAAACCCTCCATCACAGCGGAGAAGTACCTCATGCTCCATCTCCAGACGCCTAAGATCTTGTTCTCCTCCTCCGACAGCAAAGTCAGCCGGAGCATCCTCACCGGCCAACCCAATCACGCTGAGATCGACATGGCTTCGCCAAAGAGGTTGTACACTTGTTGCATCTCTTTTTTACTCTACATGTTATATATATTGTCCACTGAGCACACGGATTTGTTCCTTTAGTGTCTCCTTGAAAGAAAAAATGTAGGAATTTTAATTTTCACTTGTCCTCCTTGTCAAATTCCTATTCATGAAGCACAATACTAAGAGATAGTAGCATAATAGCATTATAACCGTACATTTTCTTGTGGTTTGACTTAATCTCACCATGCTTCTTTGCATCCGGTGATCTTCCAATTGTTGCGAATCAAACACCCAGATTGGCAGAAATCCTGTGTTTTTAAATTCTCTGTTTTGCACATGCATTCCTATCCTATTCCTGTCCATTTCCTATCCCTGTATTGTTGGAATCCTCCAATTCAAACGAGCCCTTACAGAATTACTTCTCTTACAGATAGTTGTCAAAGAAAACCTTGTGTGGTTTGTCCCGCTCCTGCTGCGCCGTCGTCCACCCCAGCTCAGCTGCTCCAACGATAGAAGGGTCCAGCACAGCAGGGATCCGGCCTCGAGACTGTCTTTCGCCGCCTCAGATCTTCTTCCCCGCCGCTGGCAGCCATGAAAACTTCATTACCATCATCAACCGAGCAGATGACCTCGAGGACTACACGGGTCTGCAAGAGAGGTCGCACTCTTTCGTGTCTGCTTACGTTATGCATCGCTTAATATTACATGCTACTTTATTGTCCTGTTCACTGATTAGACTCCGAGTCAGCTCCAAACTAATGGTCAAACTTGAGTTTTTAAATGGTTGTGGGGTACATATCAGGGCCGCTATCAATAGTATCTATCTACTATCTGGTTAATCTCCGGTGTCTACTATGAGTTTCATGTTGGGTGGGAAACAAACAGTAAAGAAGCCATTATCTGTATTTTTTAACAGAAGCCATTGTCTGCCTGCTATTATTGGTTTTGGGTCTATCCACAGGTTGCTACCATCACTCTGGATTTCTGCATGCACTCCTTACATAATCTCACTATGGTTTAATCCTATGCATGATAGTTATTGTAAACAATGGAACTAAACATGTAGAGCAAAAGAGACGAGCCTTGTGTGGCAATAAAATTTCATGCAGATGTTGCTCCATGGTAGGCGCAAAGGCAGCCCCCCTCGATGCATTTCGGATTGTAATCGAGAGGAAGATATCTGTTCTGAGGGGGATTCAGAAGGAGAAGACAACTCCTATTTACCCCCTAAGGTCTTCGCTCTAACTTGGCATGCTGATGTTGGTTATATCATTCATATGGTGTCTTGCATTGCTTACTTTATACATCAAATATGTCATCTGCTTAGTTTAGACATCCTTTGTGCGAATGCCATCTATTTAGTTTATTCATCGTTTATGTGAATTATGCAACGCCATCTTGTTTAGCCAGGCATCATATATGTGAATTTTGCAATGCCATCCTGCTTAGCCAGTCATCTTATATGTAAATTATATCAGGCCATCCTTTTTTCGTTACATATTACATTTGTCAACAATGTTATTACATTCAACTGCTCTTCGTGTGCGTCAGCCATTTGACACGGTGATGGCAAATTCTGGAGTGAAAACAAGGTCTTCAGAGCAGACTATGCTATCTGACGAAGCGCATATCTCGCTGGTTATGGATAGCTCCTCAGAGGAGGATTCAGAGACAGATGACCAGTCCTATCCCCCCCGAGGTGTATGCTCTAACTTGGCAGGGTTATGTTGCTCATATCATGCGTATGGTGTCTCGCATTGCTATGTCATTTGATTAGTTTAGACATGCTTTGTGTGAATGCCACCTCTTCAGTGTCTAATTACCATATATGTGAATTATGCATTGCCATCTTGTTGCAAGACATTATATATGTCAATTATACAATGATATCTTGTTGCAAAGGCATTATATATGTGAATTATGCAATGCCATGCTGTTTAGCCAATCATCATGTATGTGAATTATATCATGCTATCATTTTTTGTATTACGTGTTCCATTTGTCGACAACGTTTGTATATTCAACTACTCTTCCTGTGCATCAGCCATTTGAAGCGGTGATGGAAGTATCTGGAGTGAAAACAAGGTATTCAGAGCAGACAATGCTACCTGCTGAAGCAGACATCTTGCTGGTTATAGAGAGCTCCTCAGAGGAGGATTCAGATACTGATGACTAGTCCTATTTTCCCCCTGAGGTCTATGCTCAAACTTGGCAGGGTTATATTACCCATGTCATGCATGTTGTCCTGCATTGCTTAGTTTTTACATCATATATGGATTGCCATCTGCTTACTTGCTTACTATATAATTCATATATTTGAATTATATCATGCCATCATGTTTACATAGTACGTACACATCATCTATCTGAATTATGGCATGACAACCCATTTAATAAAGACATCATATAGTTATATCATCTCATCCTGTTTAGTGTTTACAGTCATCATATTTTGAATTATGGCATTCTATCCATGAATGTATGTGAATTATGGCATGCCAACCTATTTAATAAACACATTATATAGTTATGTCATGTCATCCTGTTTACATAGTCTCATATTTTGAACTATGTCTTTCCATCTTTTTTAGTTAGCCATCATAATGTGAAATTGTGTCATGCTATCCTGTTTAGTTAGCCATCATATATGTGAAATTGTATCATGCTATCCTGTTTGGTTAGACAACATAAATATGAATTATTTCATGCCCTCTTTTATTCCCCACTATCCATTGCACCTGTCTATCATACAATGTCTATACTTTTCTTGTTTATTAGCCATTTGAATTGGAAAGCATGATGGTAGTATCTAAGGGAGTAACAACACGGTCTTCAGAAAAGATAGTGCTACCAGTTGATGCAGATAGAACCACGGTTGTACTTGCCCAAGGACCAGATCCACCACACATAACCCAGACTCTCGTAGATTGTACCCCTACCCAGTTGAACAGAGAACCAGCTACACCCCTTCTAACCCCAACCCCGGCAGATAGTAACCCAGTTCCAGTCGACACAGCACCGTCTCCACCACAGAGCACCCAAACACGCGCAGTTAGTAAGGGAACTGCAGTGCCCAAAGCACAAGGACCACCACTCCGAATCCCAACTCAACACTTAAAGGAGAAGAAGATTTGTTCTCAGGTCAGGTTATGTAGCTATGGTTCATACTCCTTTGCTCTTGCATGACTGTATTTACTCATACCAACTATTTTCAAATTTGAAGGATGGAATTGAAACTCCAATGGCGCAACAGGTATGTTTCAAACCTGTTTCTTTAACTGGTTTGCTGTTGTAACCTGCTCTATCTTGATTTCAGTTTCAATTGAATAAACAGTTATGTTCTCATGTCATGCACATTACAAGTGTTGTTATTGCTCTATAGTTACCCACACTTATATTCTGTCTATTCTGCTTTGTCTTGAACAAATATTATTTGAACTGTGTCTCTATCTTGATTTGGCAACAAAAACTAGAATGATATAGACCATAAAGTGACCATGGTACATAGATATATGTTTGTTTCATGTTGTTATCCTATGCACTTTACTACTGAACTCATTTACCAAAATGAGTTTCATATACAACATCGTAAACATGTGATGTGTCTGCTTGTTTCTCTTTTCGAATGCAGACAAAATATTGGAGAACAGTACCGCGTTATCCAATGGTAAAGGAAGTAATGCAGATAAGGTTCAAGATAGTGAGACATCCCTGTTGGTCTCCAAGAAAGCTAATAAAAACTATCTTGACAACAGTGAGGGAACCCAAAAGTCCTGTCTTGATGTAGTGTTCGAGTTACTGGCCACTACTGCTGGCACAAGCTCTTCGAACTCGCTGCCTAAATCAGTTCGTCTTCCTGAGTCTCAACTTCAAGTTGAAAGACATCAATGAGATGTGCTGCGACAAGAAGCTGAAGGACTGAGGAAGTCCCTGCAGAATTCAGATGCATATTTTTTGGTGCAACAGCAAGCGCTGGAGGATTTAAGCGCCAAACAAGAGAAAGTTAATAACCTTGCTAAGCATCTTGCCAGGATTATGGGTACCCAGGATATTGTTTCTTGAGATCTTCTGAAGTGGTTTCAGTTCTGGATTTGTTTTGCTGCAGCGTTTATTTGTGCTAGTCGCCAACTTTGACAACCAGTGTATATGATATGCTGCTTTGTTCCCTATATTTGCACTGGTGGCGAACTTTGATGCCTAGTGGATGTAATATGTGTAATAGCCATGATAGCCTAGCGTTAGTTGCTTGCTTATTTATTTCCTTGTTGTCTTGTTTATTTGTTTGCTTGTAGTCATTGTAGTTCTTTTTCGGCGGTTAGCTAGTGGCTGCAATAACCTATTTTTTAAAATTAGGCCACAATAACCATGGGCTAATATTTACTATAGTGACACTGGGCCTGCTACTGGTCGTAGAAATAGTGGGCCTTCTACGGGCCATAGAAACAATGGGACTTCTACGGGCCATAGAAACAATGGGCCTTCTGCGGGCCATATTATCAATGGGCCTTATACGGGCCGTATGATCGATTGGCCAAACATGGGCCAAACATACCGCATTATGGCCGCAAACGGGCTAGAGTTGGAATCGTCCATTCATGGGCCGACCATAATAGGCCATCGTTAATAGGTCGTATTTGATGACGCTATGAAAACGGCCCAATGTATTAACGGACCACAAACGGGCCGACTGTAACCAAGGGCTGAATTTGGCCCACAAGCAGAAAATGACAGTAACAGGCCGTAAGTAAACGAATGCTGGAAATGAGCCGAAGAATAAATGGGCTCTGAGAAGGCCGAAAGATAACATGGGCTGGAAAAGGCCCAACAGAATAGCGGGTCGTTAATGGGTATAAAGTGATACACTGTTCATTACGGGCCAGTTTCACCACGGGCCGTTAATGGGTGTATAGTGATACACTGTTCATTACGGGCCAGTTTCACCACGGGCTGTTAATAGGCCAAGAGTTACATAGGACCTCATATGGGCCGAAAGACGTCATGGGCCATACATGGCCAGAATTGAAAACGGGCTGGAATCATATTGGATGGCCCAGATGACGCTACTAGGCCTAATTCGAATAGGGCGTAACGGGCCTTGGGTCAGTGGGCTGTAAATGGGCTATATGCGAACATGTCGTTAACAGGCTTTCCATGGGCCAGCCCGCCACCTTTTGACCAAGTTGTCGGTGTCAAAACCGGCGGATATCGGGTAGGGGGTCCCGAATTGTGCGTCTAGGCAGATGGTAATAGGAGACGGGGGACATGATGTTTTTTCCCAGGTTCGGGCCCTCTCGATGGAGGTAAAACCCTACTCCTGCTTGATTGATCTTGATGATATGAGTATTACAAGAGTTGATCTACCACGAGATCGAAGAGGCTAAACCCTAGAAGCTAGCCTATGGTATGATTGTTGTTCTTGGTCCTACGGACTAAACCCTCCGGTTTATATAGACACCGGGGAGGCTAGGGTTACACAGAGTCGGTTACAAGGAAGGAGATCTACATATCCGTATTGCCAAGCTTGCCTTCCACGCCAAGGAGAGTCCCATCCGGACAGGGGACGAAGTCTTCAATCTTGTATCTTCATAGTCCAACAGTCCGACCAAAGGATATAGTCTGGCTGTCCGGATACCCCCAAATCCAGGACCCCCTCAGCAGCCCCTGAACCAGGCTTCAATGACGATGAGTCCGGCACACAGTTTGTCTTCGGCATTGCAAGGCGGGTACCTCCTCCGAATACTCCATAGAAGATTTTGAACACAAGGATAGTGTTCGGCTCTGCAAAACAAGTTCCACATACCACCGTAGAGAGAATAATATTTCCACGGGATTCTCATCAATACGGGTGTGGGTAACCCAATCGCGCCATCAATTGTGGCGCTTGGGGAATAAGTGGTTTTTACCAGGCGAGTGGGGAGGCACATAGTTCTACCGTCTTTATAAAGGGATGAAGACTCCCCCTTTTTACCCACACCTTCTTCTTCCTTGCTTATCCCTTTTCGCACACTCGAGCTCCAGCGCCCAAGTTGGTGTCTTCCTCCTGAAGCCACTCCAAGCATGTCCGGAGCGGGAGGAAAGTGGATGGTCTCCTCCATCACAGAGGAGAACATCACCAAGTTACGAGAGGCCGGATATCTGGCGGCGGACATCGCGCACCGGCTCCCAGATGTGGGGCAGATCATTCCCACGCCCGAACCCCATGAGAGGGTTGTGTTTCTCCCCCATTTCGTCCGCGGACTGGGATTTCCCCTCCACCCGTTCGTCCGCGGGCTTATGTTCTACTACGGGCTGGATTTTCACCATCTGGCCCCCAATTTCATCCTCAACATCTCAGCGTTTATCGTCGTGTGCGACGCTTTCCTCCGCATCAGGCCCCAATTGGGCCTGTGGCTGAAGACCTTCAATTTTAAACCTAAGGTGGTGACCGGCCAGCAAGCGGAGTGCGGAGGCGCCATGGTGGGCAAAATGCCCAATGTCACATGGCTCAAGGGCTCCTTTGTGGAGACCATAAAGGGGTGGCAATCGGGGTGGTTCTACATCACCGAGCCGCGCAACTCCAACTGGATGGCATCCCCCGAATTTCGATCCGGCATCCCCATGCGGCTTACCTCCTGGAAAGAGAAGGGTATGTCCTGGGGTAGCTTGGCAGAGCTGACCGGACTCCAGACATGTATCCGGAACTTGATAAGAAAGAAACTTAAGCTTGTTAACGTGGTCCAGGTCATGCTCTTCCGCCGGATCCTCCCGTGTCAACAATGGTGATTCAATTTATGGGAGTTCGACCCGGCCCAGCACTAGACTCTAAGCGAGCTCTACGGCACAATGCATAAGGACGTCTGGAGGGTGCTGTTCAAGGGCGCCGAGGTCCCTCCTTCCCTCACCGAGGACCGCAGACTTAGCGCGAAGCACCCTGCGAATCTGGTAAGTTCCTTACGCATTATAGGGCATCTAGTTTAATTATGTGCGGGATCTGAGCTCCCATGCCCATGACCGGACTGGGTGGAGACATCATAGTAGATCGACTGCCCGGCCCCCCTGCCCGAAGATCCGGCCAACGAACTCCTGACGGAGATGCTGACTCCGGCACCTTATGAGGTGCCGGAGAAGAAGACCAAGAAGAAGGCCATGGGGACTCGAAGGAGTTCCCGACGTCAGGTGGTATCGGACTCGTCGTCCGATAACTCCAAAACGCACTCCTCTCGTGAAAACGAGGAGGAGGAAGATGAATTTTCTCCCCCTCCAGCCGGGGGACACAAGAAAAGGAAGGCCACCCCAACCGGGGAAGCCGCAGAGTCCAAGAAGGGAAGGACTCTCCTTCCGGACTATTCCACCACCGCCGCGCATAGCGAAGATGAGTGGTTGCCCAGGGACAAGCCCCTGGTGAAGTCGTAAGTATTCGGATACCAGAGCAATTCATGGTATGCTTTTCTTGCACTGCTTCTCCTTACACCATGTCAAACATGATTATGCAGTCTGCCCAAGGCCCACATCAACGTGTCCTCGTCAGATGGTTCTTTGGACCCATCGGACATGGATAGCGACTCACTTCCGACTGCCTCCTCCCCCCGCCCTACGGACAACGTCGAGGTGTTGTCTCAAAGGGCACCAAGCCGGGGGGGAGGTGGCCCTGGAGGCGCCTCGAGGCGACCTTCCGGACCCTGGGCGCAAAGGGGGCAAGACTCCCGTGGGCTCCAAGTCCGGCCCCCAGCCAGACACTATGCCGGAACCCAGAGCGGTTCCGGACTCCGGCAGGCGACCCCCCGCTAAGAGGGGCAACCCGCCCGTGCCGGTGGCCCCTGTCCATCCAGAGGCACCGGGCAACTTGCTGGAAGCGCTTCGTGGCGCTTCCATCGATGAAGAGCACCGCACTATCATGAGTGCGGTGATCAAGAAGGTTCAGTCCGCCAAGAGCGGACTAACTGAATCCTGTGCCAGCCTTCTAACAGGCTTTGAGGTAAGTATTAAAATATATGAAAATGTTACTGCATAGACAGTAGCCGCTGATGCTCTGTTTGGCGTTCACAAAGAAAAGTTGAATAGAGGATCTATCTGTAGGAGTCTAATACAAGTATGTCTATATGTGTATGCAGGCTTCCCTGCTGGCCGCTGCCGCACATACTGTGGAGGTCACCGCATTAAAGCAGGACCTTAAGCGGTCCAATGAAGAGCTCAGCCTTGCCAAGAGGCAGCTCGAGGAGAACAAAGGTAAGCAAAACCTTGTTTATATATGAAAAACAAAAAGAAACTTGGTTGCAAGATAATAGGATCATCATGAATATGCCAGGGAACACAACCGAAGTGGCGACCCTGAAGCAGGTGTTGTCCGAGGCTGAAAACAAAGCGGCCCAGGAGCGCACCGAGCGGGAGAAACAAGAGGCACGGGTGGGTGAGGTGCAAGAAGAGCTCGAGGAACTCGTGAAAAAACACGAGTCCCTGGAGCGTGACTCAAAGACGCGAGAGTCTGAGCTTGCCAAGGCCCTCGAAAGTGCAAAACATGCCAAGGCCGAAGCCCATAAGGCCCTCCAGGAGATTGAGGCGGCGAAGAGGATAGCGGCGGGTAAGGCATTCATTATGCAAAGCAAGCATGTGAAAGAAAATTTCTATTTACTTACCCGAGTTCGGAGCTCTTCAAGAGCGTTCATAAATCTGCCCCGCAGTGTGTTTGATGCTGCCGAATTCTACCGGGCCGAGGAGAGAAGCTCGACGGAGAAGTTGTTCTGGTCTCAGCATACTAGGACCGAACACCTCGTGCCTTTGAGCGACCAGCTGAAGCAACTGGCCGAGCTTCACAAGGCGGCCGAACAGGCCATCAAGGGCCTTGTAGTCCGGATGTGGCCTGGCGATGCCCTTCCCATCAGCTACTTCGGTCTGGTGAGGCGGTTGCTGGATGCCTACCCACGGCTGGAAGTCATAAAGCGGTCCATCTGCATCGAAGGTGCACGCAGGGCTTTTGCCCGTGCGAAGGTGCACTGGACTAAGATGGACACCGAGAAGCTGGTGAACGAGGGGCCGCCACAGGGCAAGGAGCATCGCCGCCCGGAAATGTATTATGAGGATGTCCTGAAGGGTGCCCGTCTTGTGGCGAACGAGTATGCGAAGGATGTAATTTTTGAATGAACTTGCTCGTGTGATCCTGTATTATGAAAACTTGTTCATGTGCGCTATGCAACGCTTGTTTGAATTTAAAATATTACCTTCTGTGCGGCTGTTTATCAAATCTAAGAGATGGCCAGTCGTCGGCTTCTGCCTCCATGCCACGAGTGCTAGGGTGTTCAGGATAAATCTGAGCACTCTTTTTCCCATTGTTGTGTCCTTCGAGGGAGGTGCTCAGCGCAACGAACAAGGCAATCATACTATAATGCTTTATCACTCTCACTTAGCCATAGAAGTCTACAATTTTAAATTTTGGCAAAGCCCCTAGTATTCGGAAGGCCGAATTCGGGGTGTTATACATGCCTAAGCCGGACAAAGCCGACTCCTCGCCCTAAGCAGCATAAGTCCTTAGGGACTCGAGACCTCTCAAACAGCGACCAGCTCTCGCCCTATCATGACAGTCAGTTTTAGCTTTCTCTACTGAGGTGCTCCTAGATGAACTAGGGCACAATCGCAGTAGTTCTCCCAGTGCTACCTTAGCCGATATAGCGGAACGTAAGGTACCAAAACATGGGAGCCGGGCAAACCCAACTATTGACCCAAGACATGATTCGGAGCTGATGCATATAATGCTATAAGTTCGGGGTGCCGCACTGTCGAAAGTGTTCGGACTTCTCACACCGTATTATGGGGTACACTTAAGCCCCTGGCGTATTGGTTGTACCAGAGTGTACGGGTGCTGAATGTCATGAATGAACATATATATAAAAAAGAATAGAGAATGCGGTAATAGACTAGTGCTATGCATTGTTTATTTGAAAAGGGTGCGCCAAAGCATAATGATACAAGTGGTGTGATAAGCAAAAGGTAGGAATATTTGACATGTCCCCTCCAAGGGCAAGTTGCGGAATGGTATTAAAAGCAGGTATTTCGCTCGTTATCAGAGACCACCTGGGAGTTCCATGGTGCGACGTAGTTTTCTGCCTCCTTGGTTGTTGTATCATGTATCCGGCGGTCGTACTACCGGACAGTGTTTCCAGAGAGTAAAGTCCTGAAAGAGAGAAAAAATAACAAAGCGGGAAGCCCCTAGTGCGGTTGATCCGCGTTTTGGGGCGTGCCGTAGTCGTGCCCCCTTCTCCCACCTATGCCCATGGTATTTTCAATGCGTAATTATGTACGTGTGGCACGGATTTCGCCATTTGGCAGGCACTGGGGTGGGGGACAAATTTTTATGCGAGCTCGGAATGTGCCAGACACAGATTACTCCGGGCACGCTTGACGGTGTCCGGGTGTTTGATCGCCGAACTGGTTGATTGCCTTAAGAGGCTGCTTTGCGCTTCTGCTGCGAGGGCCGCAGTGTGCTCCACCGTACGGAGAGAGCGCTCTGTGTACCCATTGACTATGATGACTCCTCGAGGTCCTGGCATCTTGAGCTTGAGGTATACATAATGCGGTACCGCATTGAATCTTGCGAATGCGGTTCGCCCGAGCAGTGCATGATAGCCACTGCGGAACGGGACTCTATCGAAGATTAACTCCTCGCTTCGGAAATTATCCGGGGATCCGAAGACCACTTCTAGTGTGACTGAGTGTGTGCAATGGGCCTCTACACCTGGTATGACGCCTTTGAAGGTCGTTTTGTGGGTTTAATCCTTGAGGGGTCTATACCCATTTTGCGCACTGTGTCCTGATAAAGCAGGTTCAGGCTGCTGCCGCCGTCCATAAGGACTCGAGTGAGGTGAAATCCGTCGATGATTGGGTCTAGGACCAGTGCGGCAAATCCGCCATGTTGGATACTAGTGGGGTGGTCCCTGCGATCGAAGGTGATCGGACAGGAGGACCATGGGTTGAACTTTGGGGCGACTGGCTCCATCGCATATACGTCCCTTAGCACACGCTTCCGCTCCCTCTTGGGGATGTGGGTTGCGTATATCATGTTCACCGTTCGCACTTGTGGCGGGAACCTCTTCTGTCCTCTAGTGTTCGGCAGCCGGGGCTCCTCCTCGTCGTCGCTATGTAACCCCTTATCCTTGTTTTCGGCATTTAACTTGCCGGCCTGCTTGAACACCCAACATTCTATGTTGGTGTGGTTGGCTGGCTTGTCGGGGGTGCCGTGTATTTGACACGAGCGATCGAGTATACGGTCCAAACTGGACGGGCCCGGAGTGCTTCTTTTGAATGGCTTTTCCCACTGACCGGGTTTAGAGCCTCTAAATCCGGCATTGACTGCCGTATCTTTGGCGTTGTCGCTGTTGATGCGGCGCTTATGTTTGTTGCGACGTGACCTGCCATTGCTATCCTTGGTACCGAAGTACCATGGTTCTTTGATATGTTATTGATGCGAGCTAGCCAGCTATCCTCTCCCGCGCAAAAGCGGGTCATGAGTGTCATGAGGGCTGCCATAGATTTCGGCTTTTCCTGCCCGAGGTGCCGGGCGAGCCACTCGTCGCGGATGTTGTGCTTAAAAGCTGCTAGGGCCTCTGCATCCGGACAGTCGACAATTTGATTTTTCTTTGTCAGGAACCGTGTCCAAAATTGCCTGGCCGATTCCTCTGGCTGCTGAATTATGTGGCTCAAGTCATCGGCATCTGGTGGTCGCACATAAGTGCCCTGGAAGTTGTCAAGGAATGTGGCTTCCAGATCTTCCCAACAGCCAATGGATTCTGCTGGCAGGCTATTGAGCCAATGCCGAGCTGGTCCTTTGAGTTTGAGTGGGAGGTATTTGATGGCGTGTAGATCGTCACCGCGGGCCATGTGATGTGCAGGAGGAAGTCCTCGATCCATACCACAGGATCTATTGTACCGTCGTATGATTCGATATTTATGGGTTTGAAACCCTCTGGGATTTGGTGATCCATTACTTCGTCTGTGAAGCATAGGGTGTGTGCGGTGCCTCTATACTGGGCTATGTCGCGACGCAGCTCAAATGAGTCTTGTTCGATGTGTTCGGCCCGGCCAGATTTACTTTTACTGTATCCGACGTGATGGTTATCGTCTCGCGTAGTGGCGCGCCCTCGTGATCCATAGATCGATCTTGCGTGTTTTTCTTTGTCCTCCAATACGTCTCGCGGGTCTAGCGTATTTCCCCGTGCCTTGGCATTTTTATTTGAGTGACGTTAGGGTGCGGGCTGAGCTTTTGGCCGAAACGCCTCTCTGTCGCGGCCACAAGGTGGCCGCTCAGCCGCGTCATACACTGGAGATGTAGGTTTTAATGCTTCCTTAGTCGGGGTAGCAACCTGTGCTTGGGGTAACTCTTGGAGGGGCATTCGAGTTCATATTCCTCGGCCACAAGGACTTCAGTCCATCTGTCAGCTAGCAAATCTTGATCAGCCCGAAGCTACTGTTGCTTTTTCTTAAGGCTATTTGCCGTGGCTATAAGCCGGCGCTTGAAGCGCTCTTGTTCGACGGGATCCTCAGGCACGACAAATTCGTCATCATCGAGGATTGCCTCGTCTTCGGAGGGAGGCATGTAATTATCATCCTCCACCTCTCCATCTGCCGCTCTCTTAGGAGGGCTGGCTTCTCCATCCTCCCGCTCTAAATCTTGCTGGAGGGGACTGTCATCATCTTCGGCACTGTCCGGAGTGCTAGTATCTCCTGTGTCAGTATCACCACTTTTGCTTTGGCAAGACTTAGAGCGGCGCCGCTGACGTCGGCGCTTGGGTTGCTTCTTAGAGGGGTCATCCTCCGCTGTCCTGTCGTCGTTTCCTTCTTTGGGTGTGTCCACCATATATATATCATATGATGAGGTGGTTGTCCACTGCCCTGTGGGCAGTGGTTCCTGTTCGTCTCCTGCATCGTCGTCCATATTTCCGATGTCTTCGGAGTCGAAGTCGAGCATGTCGGTCAAATCATCCACAGTGGCTACTAAGTGGGTGGTGGGTGGGTGGCGAATTTCTTTGTCATCCACATCCCAATCCTGCAGGACATAATTCGGCCAGGATTCTCCTGACAAAGAGAGAGACCTTAATGAGTTTAGTATGTCGCCGAAGGGCGAGTGATGAAAGATATCCGCGGAGGTGAACTCCATGATCGGCGCCTGATCGGATTCAATAGGCGCGGGCGCAGGCGGTTCGGAGTCCATGGCCGGGGAAGAATCCGGCAGTCTGGCATCACGGCTCTCGTGAAAGGTAAGGTCGATATTCGGCTCGATCGTTGCTGAGAATGCGGCCTCCATGGCGGGGTCTATCCACCCATCCATGGATGGCGCAGTTGGCTCCGGATTGAGGATCGGAGCGATTGTCGGTGCGGTCTCCTGAACACTGTCCGATGGTAGAGCTAAATCATGTTCATCGTGACTGTGCGCCGGACTCGGCAGGGGCTCGAACCCGTCGAAGATCAAGTCTCCGCGGATGTCGGCCGTGTAGTTTAAGCTTTCAAACCTGACCTGGTGGCCAGGGGCGTAACTTTCGATCTGCTCCAGATGGCCAAGCGAGTTGGCCCGCAGTGCGAAGCCGCCGAATACAAAGATCTGTCCGAGGAGAAAAGTCTCACCCTGAACTGCATCGCTATCGATGATCGAAGGAGCCATCAAGCCTAACGATGACGACAGAGAGGAACTCTCAATGAAAGCACCAATGTCGGTGTCAAAACCAGCGGATCTCGGGTAGGGGGTCCCGAACTGTGCCTCTAGGCAGATGGTAACAGGAGACGGGGGACATGATGTTTACCCAGGTTCGGGCCCTCTCGATGGAGGTAAAACCCTACTCCAGCTTGATTGATCTTGATGATATGAGTATTACAAGAGTTGATCTACCACGAGATCAAAGAGGCTAAATCCTAGAAGCTAGCATATGGTATGATTGTTGTTCTTGGTCCTACGGACTAAACCCGGTTTATATAGACACCGGGGGGGGCTAGGGTTACACAGAGTCGGTTACAAGGAAGGAGATCTACATATCCGTATTGCCAAGCTTGCCTTCCACGCCAAGGAGAGTCCCAATCGGACACGGGACAAAGCTTCAATCTTGTATCTTCATAGTCCAACAGTCCGGCCAAAGGATATAGTTCGGCTATCGGGATACTCCCTAATCCAGGACTCCCTCACAAGTCAAACGGGCCGGCCTTTTCACAGGAATGGGCCTCTGTTGGGCCATGCCACGTGTCGACGTATCATAGGCGCCTATCTGACCCACTGACGAGCTGACACGTGTTTCGTCCGGCCAATAAGAATTTTACACGTGGAAATTTCCCATTGGTCGGGGCTGTTAACAGGTTATCGGATCCAAAACCCGACCTGATAGCTTAACGGCGTTCCATTATGGTGGATGTCACGTGTCGGTCACCCTTGACGAAAGCACTTCTGTGACGCGCGATTTATCGTCATGGAAGTGGACACTTCCGTGATGATAATTTTGGTAATGTCATGGAAAACTTCTACGACAGCACAGGTATGACTATCTTGATTCTGTCATAAATTTGTCATGGATGTACATGCATGACAAAAAAAGTGACCTACTGTGACAAACACGTATCATCACGGAAGTGTATTTTTTTGTAGTGATGATGCCAACGACCTATTCTTCATTAGAGTTGTTGTAGAAATTGAGTAGCCCAGCATCATAAAGAACACTGAGGACTGGGGTGAAGCAAGGCAGGGATTCCATGTCCACATGAGGAATATGCTCATGGTCAAAGATCTTGTCTTTATCGAATACCAGTAAAGAGTAGAAGTTCATCTGACTTGCTGTCGAGAAACGCTTGCGGCGAAGACGAGCAGAGTCATATGGGTTGTAGTCAGTGAAGAATACATGCTCATAAAAGAAGTCATCAGCCTTGAACTTCTGCTTCTTTGAGAAGGGATTCTTCGGCTTGGGCTGAGGTGCATCAGTCAATGTCTTCACAGCCTCTTGAATCACAATCTCAGGGGGCACAGGATGAGGAATTTCAGTTTCCACTTCAATACCAGCCTGAGTCTCCTTTTCTTCAGTAGCATTAACATCAGCACTAGTGGCTGGAATTTCTTCAGGGATGGTAAGAAGAGACGCTTGAGGTTCATCAGAGCCCGTATGAGTTTCTTCAGTCTGGACTAGGGTCTGAGGAATCTGTTGCAGTGGGGTGAACATTGGAGAGTTGGGGTGATGACTTTCCCAATAGTCATCATTCAGAACTAGAGTGATGCTCCTAATGTCCACGTCTTCTTCTTCTTCATCAATTTCCTCAACGCCTGCCACTTCAGCTGTAAACTGAGGCATGGGCGATGATACTAGAGGGGTTGAAGGGATGTTATCCACTTTAATTTCTTCATCCAACTGCTCTGACGAAGCAGCAGAAGGAACATCTTCATCTGATCCGCTTGGGATCTCATAATCCTCACCAAAGGGGATGATTTCCTTTGATGGCATGCTTGAAATAGGAACAACATCAATTGGATTCTCAAACGAGCTCGTCAAAGTCTTTATTTTCTTCGGTGCTGAAGACTCTAAGGTGGCAGATGCTTTCCGTTTCTTCACAGTTGCTCGCTCCATAGCCTTGGTTTTCTTCGCTTCTGATGCAGAAGGAAGGATAGGACTTGGCATTGGTGCGGGGGGAGCAGAGGAAATTGGTGCAGTTTCCTTAGGCACAACTGATGCAGTTGTTCTGGCTTGTTCATTGTCTTCAGGCACAGCAGCAGATGCTTTAGCTGGCCTGTCTTGATCCTCAGGCGCAACACTAGTGGTTGCCCTGGCAATTTCATCAGTGGTTGGAATAGCTTGATTAGCCCTGGTACTTTCAGTTTCTTCAGCAACCTGATCTTCATCAATGGTGCTAGCATGTTCTTCAGTTGGCTATGCAGAAGCTTCATCCTGAGGAGATTCATGTTGCGTTGGGGCTGCAACGTTTGAGGTGAATCCCTTTGCCATTCTGATGAATCTAACCTTGGCTCGAAGCCAATCTGCACGGTAGGCATCAAATTCATCACTGAGGTTTTTGATCTCAGCTTGTGCAGCCACAAGTTCATCAGTTGTCATTATGACAATATTCTTCTTCAGAAAACGCTCCTTCTTGTATTGAGCTTTCTTCAGCTGCCTGGACTTCTCAAGTTTCCATTTTTCTTCGCCTATGAAGGCGGTCAGCATGTGACTTTGGCCAGGAGTGAGCTTGAAATCAGGCATAGGAGTGTTGGGGTCCTTGTGCCAAAGATCAATGAAGTCCAGGATCAGATTTGGATCCAACAGAAGAGGAACATTTGTTCCTTTGGCTCTAGCAGCCCATTGCTGTCTATCTTTGGTGATTTCAGCGAGTTCTTCATCATCAGCTTTGTCTTCATATGACGGTACTTGGAAGGCAACCTGCTTCTTGTGAGGACTTGGTCTAGAGCCTCGTCCAGCAGTAGCCATGGTCTTCCGCAAGGTGGGGCCTGTTGAGGACTGCGGAGGAGCTGAAAAACTTGCAGAGGCTCCTGAGGCAATTGAGATGTCTGTGGTCCTTTGACATGAGGCGAGATGCACAGGTGCTGAGGACTTTGCCGGAGGAGCTGAGGGCTTTGCAATTGGAGGAACTAGAGCAGCTTGAGGTATTTGCCGTGAGGACATGGATGAGCTTGTCCATGAGGGCATTGCTGAGGAACTGGGCTTCTGAGCTGGCTTCTTTTGCATAGACTTCGTGGGCTTGCTAGCAAAGGCCTCAGCAGTGGCAGCAGTAGAGTCTTTATTGAATTTCCTCACTGCTTCCTTGGCCAGTTTGGCTTGCTTATTAGCCCATTCATCAGGATAGTCCTCACTGTGCTTGAGGCTAGTGGTATCAGCAATTTGGCCAGGTGCCAACGGAGGTCCTGGGTAAGGAGGGTGAAGAGCAAATTTCTTCATGTACTTTGGAGTGCATATCGATATTCCCTCCATTCCCATGCCCATCTCCTCTCTATCCTTTGTATGCGCACCTTGCGTTGATTCTTGTTCTCCTTGCCATGTTTGGCTTCATCATGAGTGCAATATTCCTCATAAATGTCATCAAGAATCTCAAAGGTTGTGTTTACTTCCAGTTTCTTGCCTCCCTTCTGAGGTTTCTTGCCATCTACCATTTTCTTCAGCCGAGGATTTTGAACAATCGAGTTCTCTAAAGAGGTATGTAAATTGTCTTCGAGGAACGCTGCAAATGAGTTAAGTTGATGAGAACCTAGTGATTTAGCAGCGGACATGTGTACCTGTGAATAGAGTATAGGTGCGAAGAATTTGGAGAGGTCATATGCGTTCTCAGAAGTTTTTTTGCAAAAAGAACAAGTTTGAGGAATTTGACCAGACGTGTCTTGAGGAATTCAACTAAGCGTTCTTTGACTTAGGTTCCAGAGTTGTGTAGATTGAAAATCCACACAATTGAGGAATCTTGAAGAAAAATGTTGCTTAGAGAAATAGATCAAGAGCAGATGTTGTGTGAGGTGTTTGAAGTGTGGAAGTTGAAGAATAAACACCTTTTGAATTTTTTTTGGAAATCATAAGAATCAACAAGGGCAGTAAAAGTAACTTTTAATTACCCTTGACAAAGAACACGACTAACTGTGAGTTTGAGATCGGAAGTTCGTTAGTCCAGATCTTCCATGCCCTAACTTGGCAGAGGAAGACAACTACGGCAGTGGCGGAGGGAAGATACCCGCTGCCGACACGAGTATGACGGCGACGAGGTCGAGGCAGTGAAGCTCTTCCTCACCGGCGACAATGAAAGTAGCGGCGGCGCTAGGTCTTGAGAGCTCGAGCGAGGGGAGTGAGGTCGAGCGGGGTAAATGCAGTCTGAGGAGGGTGGGGGGTATATATAGCCGAGGTGAAAAACCGCTCGCCCGAGAAAAATGGACGAACGTTCCCCTGACCCTTCTCATCCAAGCAACATGTGTCACCCATGTACTGAGAGGTGGCGATCGTGTAAGATCATGGGTTAATAGTTAAATCCTATCGTGGGATGTGGAACGGTTTGAGCGGCAAAGCCATAAATTCAGATAAGAAAATTTTAATGTTTCGTTCGCAAATTCTTCAGCTGACTAGGACAAAGTGAAGATTTTGAACTGGTTTCAAATAGAACGCACATGAAGAATATGTGAACAGACTGGGTTGAGTTTAGCATAGAGGGGGAAGGGTCCGATCACATTCACTTAGCAGAAAAGGCAACTTGAAGAAATATCAATAAGTGAATGTTGTAGAGGACTTAAACTCAAAACAACATATATATAGTCAAAGAAGAACAACGATGGAAAGAGTGAAGACATTGCAAAGTTGAAGTTGTTTGAACAACTGAGGAAATTCAAATATTGAAGAGAAACTCAAATTGAAGATTTTTAACTTTTGTTGGTGGCGCGACCCACCGTACAAGAATGATGATTTCAGATGCCGCTGTCGGTATACAAAAGTAGGGGCACACCTTTGTACCCCTTTACTTGTGCACGGGCAGTCGGAGCCACGCGCCAAGGCCACACTAAGCAGGGCAGAGGAAGGGAGCCAGAGCACAAGGTGGCCAAAGGCCATGCCAAGACCAAAGAACAGAAGGACAACGTAGTTTCCCTCGACAAGGCCCTTGCCGGGATGGCCTCAGCGGCCCCGGCAAGAGCCTTGCTGGGGCAGCTCGTCCAACACCATTGGGGCACACCACCCTTGAGCCCACGGCCTCCAGCATAGTCGATCACACTGAGGCAAGGGCTCGGGAGGCACCTCCTTGATGGCATGCAGATCTTCGTCAAGATCATGGACATCCAAGATCAAATGAGGACTAGAAGACGGCAAC
This sequence comes from Triticum dicoccoides, assembly GCF_002162155.2. NCBI lineage: Eukaryota > Viridiplantae > Streptophyta > Magnoliopsida > Poales > Poaceae > Triticum > Triticum dicoccoides. The sequence continues at coordinate 564,498,626 of NC_041388.1, read as the reverse complement.
CCTCAACAGGATCCTTGCCGAGGAGATCCACAAGGCCCCCGGCAAGCACCTTGCCTGGGACGACTGCAACGCTACGGCAAGATCCTTGTCGGGGCCCCAACAAGGCCCTTACCGAGGGCGTCAACAAGGCCACAGCCAGGCCCGCATGATACTAGTATATGATCGGCAATACCTCCATAATGCGTGCATACATAGTATCATGAGTTAGTATCTATGATATATACTCCCTCCGTAAACTAATATAAGAGCGTTTAGGTCACTATTTAGTAATCTAAACGCTCTTATATTAGTTTACAGAGGGAGCTAGTACTACTCTATGATACTATATATGCACTATGAAGGTACGTACGTAGTATCATACACTAGTATCATATGCATGATACTATATATATAGTACTATATGATACTCCCCACTATATAAGACTGGCCATAGTGGTGGTATCATAGCTGACGATGTCATGCACTCGAAAATAGCAAGTATGCTGTGTGGCAAAGAATTAAATATATATAAAGAGGGTTAGAGTAACATATAGTAGGTAGATATCGTATCATGTTAAATGCGATGCTAATTTGTGTCATGCATGGCAATAAATATGATCTATATATGATACTATACTCTATGTATTATACTATGCGCTATAATAAATTAAAGGTAGTATCATATGCATTATATATTCATGATACTAGTATATGACACTCTCCACTATACTCATGATTTCTTATAGTGGAAAAAAATGGAGGCGAAATGATGAACTCATGTTTTCATTCGAACAAAAATATGATGTTAGGTAATGTAAATGTTTTCAAAGAGCACACGGTTCACTCACGAAAGCCGTGTGTCCACTAAACCATGGCCGATGCACCCCCCCCCCTCTGCCACACGCGCGATCTGAGTTGTGTGTTCTGATTGGCCAGAACCCAAACCCCACGGATCGTACATCTACACCGTTGGATTCTCCTCGATCGAACGACGATCCTCATCCCTTTCGACAACACATGTACATGTTTTCAAATATCTCCTCCCAAAAAAATGTTTTCAAATAGCACACGGTTCACACACAAAAGTCGTGTGCCTACCAAACCGTGGCCGATGCCCCCCCCCTCGCTGCGCGTGCGATCTGAGTCGTGCTTTCTGATTGGCCAGAACCCAAACCCCACGGATCGTACGTCTACACCGTTGGATGCTCCTAGATCGAACGGCAATCCTCATCCCTTTTGACAGGAAATGCAGTCCGGCTAGGAATTGATTTATATGCCAACATGCACGGTAAATGCCAAAAAATGTCTTACATGTAGCACATGAGACCTGAAATGCGCCAGCAAATCAAACCCGTGGTAAAATTGTGATTGGTTTACGTGCAAAAAATTTAGATGAGAAACGATGAACTCACATCTTCATTTGAAAATTAGTACGTCTTCATTTCAAAATTAGTACATCTTCATTTCAAACAAAATTATTCTGTTTGTGCACACGAGCGCTTAGAGGCAACCGTTTGAATAGGCCTTTCCGCGCGCGTGGCGACCGGGGATAATTTTCACCCTTTTCACCTAGGCCGCCAACACCCCCCCCCACCGTCCGCCCGCGTTTCACTCAACTGGTCCACCCAATCTCCTTTGCGAGCTCCCCCCTCCCCCGGATCCATAGCAGAACCCTCTCCGGCGCCACTGTGCTTACCCCGGCCATGTGCCCGCTCTTCGGCGTCAAGCCTACCTCCACTGCCGTTCCAAACACGTGGCGGCCCGCGCCTCGCCATCTTCATTTGCTCGCCAGCCACCCTCGAGCATATCAATGTAGTAACCCTCGCCTCTCCTATGGTCCGTCCGGGTTTGCATTAAGAAGCCTGTTAGTTACTGCTCTCCATCGCGGTGAGGCATATTTCCTTGCAATCCCTCTTCCAATTTCGTTCCGTATGTTCCCAAATTGGCTATAAAATAACGGAGAGCGTATATATGTTCATTATCTACCTTCCTTAGTACATATAAGTTGTATTTGTTCCAATAAGTTACTGCCTATTTACAGATCGCGGACGCCCGAGTCACACAAACTTAACAAATTAGCCATACATTTTCTAAATTATTGCACCTCATGTTTAGAAAGCTTGATACCAATTTGTTAGTTTTATGCTTATCCTCCTTTCCTAAGTTTCGCATGTGTTCTCTGTAGATGTCGAGTAGCAGCGACAACAGTCATTCAGGCCATGTATCTTCATCTGATTCGGACAACCCTAGGTCTTCACCAGATTGTGAGGGATCAAGTAGTCTTGAATGGGATAGAGTTGTAGCAATTAACCTTCCGGTTAGGACATGGAGGAACGCTACAAGGAAGCCCACACACCAGCCTAAAGGTGTATATGAAGTAACCGAGATTGATTTAAAGTCCTGGGCTCCAACTAAACCAGATAAAGCACGCATGATGTTCAGGAGTGTGTGTGGATTTGTTGGCAGGGCAAGTCTCAACATTAGTCTGTCGGGGTTTCGGAAGGCTGACACAGAAACACGACGAAGGATAGTCCAGGAGATCACGGATCACTTCAACGTTCCAGAGCAGTGGAGAATGCAGGTGGAACACGCTGCACTGAAGAAGGCTAGGGATGCTTGGAGAAACTGGAAGCACGTGTTGTACAAGAAGTACTTGAGTGAAGGCAAGGACCCAATCCCTGCATACCCCCAAATTACAAAGGTAGACTGGGCAGAATTCAAAAGGGTCAGGGCAACTCCAGAGTTTGCTACGAAGAGTTTCAAGCAATCGGAACTTCAGAAGAAGAACATACACCCCCACCGTATGGGTGTGGCAAGATACTACGGCATGAAACTGATATGGGAACAGGAGGACAAAGAAGCAGTAGCGGTGGGTGGGAGTCTGGCCTTTAGTGAAATCAAGGGTGAACGTGCCAGAGACTACTTGCGGGCATGTGCAAAGCGACATGATGATGAAACTTATTACTTTGAAAACGCACATGACGCCAAACTGTATGAAGTGATGGTAGAGGCTTCCAAGATCCCTGGAATGTTCTATAGGAACTTAGGCCATGTGACATTCTGTCCATTGCTCTAGACACAAAAGATCCCCCTGGTCGTACAAGGGGTATAGGTGTTAATGCCCTGCAGAAGAGGGCTTTCACACTCAGCAAACAAGAGAGGCTCAGCATGAAAAAAGCGAGGAGTGAAATGAAGCAGAATGCATTGTTTGAAAAGTTGAAGAAGGAGATTTATCCGGCTGTTCGAAAGGATGTTGAGGAGTCAATGATGATGATGCAGAAAACTCTAACACTGACAGATAGCCAGCAGGTGGGAGGGGAGGCGGACATGGATGATGCTGCTTATTGTGCGACAACACCGCACAAGAGTAGATGTGCATCAGCTGACCCCAGCGACACTGAGACTGCAGCTGCTCGTGATGATGCTATATCTGATCTATCTGGAATGAAAGACAGACTGAAGGGCGTTGAGGGAGTCCTGGATTAGGGGGTGTCTGGATGGCCGGACTATACCTTCAGCCGGACTCCTGGACTATGAAGATACAAGATTGAAGACTCCGTCCCGCGTCCAGAAGGGACTTTCCTTGGCGTGGAAGGCAAGCTTAGCGATATAGATATGAAGATCTCCTACCATTGTAACCGACTATATGTAACCCTAACCCTACCCGGTGTCTATATAAACGGAGGGTTTTAGTCCGTAGGACAACATACACATCAACAATCATACCATAGGCTAGCTTCTAGGGTTTAGCCTCCTCGATCTCATGGTAGATCTACTCTTGTACTACCCATATCATCAATATTAATCAAGCAGGATGTAGGGTTTTACCTCCATCGAGAGGGCCCAAACCTGGGTATAACTTCGTGTCCCTTGCCTCCTGTTACCATCCGGCCTAGACGCATAGTTCGGGACCCTCTACCCGAGATCCGCCAGTTTTGACACCGACATTGGTGCTTTCATTGAGAGTTCCTCTATGTCGTCGTCATCAGGAAGGATGCCTCGCCCCGTATTTAAAGACGGCACCATTGCTAAGGGAGCTTTGGCTGTCGGCCAAACCCTCCGGTTAGGTGGCTTTCTTATGACTGCCTGTTCGGCTTCTGCGCCGACGATGACCTCTCGAGCCATCGAAAACAATCTTCATGTCAACTCGGAACTCGCCGAGCAGTTAGATCCAATAGAGCTTTCCTCCATAAACGAGCTCTTGGATCACTTCGCCGCCCTACGGATTACGACCAGATTGGGCCTAAAACCGATCTGAGAGAGATTAACTCTCCCCAAGTCACCCATCACGTTGCCGTGGTAGAGGGACAATGTGGCGACCCTTCATCTATCTTAAGGACTCGCTACGTCCGGATCCCTGATCCCTCCAAGCCGGATACCCATGGAGGGGAGGACATCACTCAAGACCTGAACTTAGAGTCAGGTGACGAGCTGGATTCATTAGACAATATCCAGGAATCCAAATTGTCGAGTTCAGAAATTCCTCGGCCGCTGAGCCTTAGATGGGGTGAGGCTTCGGATTTAATTCCACCCACCCACCCCAACATAAGCGATCTATCCAAAATCAGGCAAGAACCCGATGAAACAGTACATCATTACTGGGCCAGATTCCTCCTGGTTAAGAGCAGGCTAAGGGACTGCCGCGAGGAAGACGCAATTTCAATCTTCTGCAATAATTGCACGGACAAGGGAATGCTCAACGCCATAAGTCGCCATGATATTACACGCTTTGCTGACTTGGCGTCCATTGTACGAAAGTACTGTGCGATGGAAAGCGCCTGGAAAACCGAAATAAAATTTTGGGACAATCCGGCCCTGAATACAAACCCACTCCGAAATAAAAGGGTGCATCATCACCAGTCACCCGGGTCAAGCACTAAAAAGCAAAAACCCTCTACAGGGCATGGAACCGTATTGGAAGGGTGGCTTAATGGACCCTATAAAATTCACAGTATAGAGGATGCCACACCACCTTACAGCCTCAGAGCATGTTGGATACTCTGGCAGGTGGCCAAAATTGGCGAAAATCTCCTAATTCCGGAGGCCACAGAAAGCCACCCCAGAGACACCAATACGGTATTAACAGTCTTCAAGACTTTCGCATCAAATAATATGCGAAAAAGGACACTCCGCGGCCTTGCCGAAGTCTACCAAGTAGCAACAATAAACCCATGGAGTGACACGGCTATTACCTTTAACGCCAGTGCTGAACCTAAATTCCGAACAGCCCGGGCACCAGCCGCATTGGTCCTCAGTCCAATAGTGGACGACTTTCGTCTTACCAAGGTACTCATGGACGGCGGCAGCGGATTGAACCTCATTTACGAGGAGACTCTTCAAAAAATGGAAATAGACTGGAACCGCATTGAGCGAAGCAGCACAACCTTTAGAGGAATAATCCCCAGTCGGGAAGCGCGCTGTACAGGAAAAATCACACTAGATGTGGTGTTCGGCGCGCCGGATAATTACATGTCCGAAGAGGTCACGTTCCAGGTGGCTCCATTCAGCAGTGGTTATCACGCTCTGCTAGGGCGGGAAGTGTTTACAATCTTCCAAGCAATACCCCATTACGGGTACATGAAGCTCAAGATGCCCGGGCCTAACGGGATCATCACTCTCGCTAGTGATCCGGACATAGCACTCCGCGCCGAAAACAAGACAGCCGCACTGGCCCTCGAGGCACTATCCGAAGCCCTAGCGGCTGAGGAGCTGACTGCGCTGCGCTCTACGGTGAATAGGGACGATGTGGTACTCGACAAAAGATCCAAGTCCACCTCCTTTAAACCGGCGGACGAAATAGTCAAATTCCAAGTCCATCCAATGGACCCCAATAAAACAGCTTCCATCGGGGCATAGTTAAACCCTGATGTCGATGCCGCATTGCGAGAGTTCCTACGAGAGAACTGGGACATTTTCACCTGGCACCCTTCAGACATGCCAGGAATCCCACGCAGGCTGTCCGAGCACAGCCTAAATATCCAAACAGTATTCAAACCTGTCAAACAGGCTCTTCGGCGTTTTTCCGAACCTAAGAGACAGGCCATGGGAGAGGAGCTAGCAAAGCTATTGGAGGCCGGATTCATTAGAGATATAAAACATCCGGACTGGCTAGCAAACCTGGTGTTGGTACCAAAGAAGGAAAAATCCTGGCGCCTGTGTGTTGATTTCAAAGACCTTAATAAGGCTTGCCCAAAAGATCCCTTCCCCCTCCCCTGCATCGACCAAATTATCAACGCTACCGCAGGACACGATTCATTGTGTTTCCTCGACGCATATTCTGGCTACCATCAAATCAAGATGGCAGAACCAGACCAAGCCGCAACGGCATTTATCACACCATACGGGCCATTCTGCTTCAACACGATGCCCTTCGGGCTCAAAAACGCCGGTGCAACATATCAGCGCATGATTCAGGCATGTCTAGCAAGCCAGATCGGCAAAATAGTGGAGGCATATGTAGATGATGTGGTCGTCAAACCAAGACATGTGAATCTCTAGTAGACGACTTGAGGCTCACATTTGATAACCTCCGAACATACGACATCAAGCTCAACCCGGAAAAATGCATTTTCGGTGTTCCAGCGGGAAAGCTCTTGGGCTTCATTGTATCCGGTAGAGGAATTGAAGCAAATCCAGCCAAGATCCGAGCTCTGTCGCAACTGGATATCCCAAAGGACCTCAAACAAATACAAAAGTTAACCGGATGCGTGGTGGCTCTAAGCCGCTTTATCTCCCGCTTGGGAGAAAAGGCCCTACCCCTTTACTGCCTCCTTCGGCACACCGAACACTTCAAATGGATGGACGCAGCCACGACTGGACTCGACGAAATAAAAGCCATACTGGCAACAAACCCAGTCCTAGCTGTGCCAGACATTGGCGAACCAATGCTATTATACATTGCAGCAACACATCAGGTTGTAAGCGCAGTGCTCGTCGTCGAACGAGAAGCGGATGGACACAAATTCCCCATTCAAAAGCCGGTCCATTATGTGTCCACTGTCCTCACTCCCTGCAAATCACGGTACCTGCATTATCAAAAGATTGCGTACGTGGTATTCATGGCATCCCGGAAGCTACGACACTACTTTCAAGAGTGTTCAATAACAGTAGCCTCGGAAGTACCACTTAACGATATTATAAACAACCGTGACGCAACGGGCCGGATTGCGAAATGGGCCATTGAGCTCCTCCCGTTCGACATAACTTATAAGCCACGACGAGCCATCAAGTCACAATTCTTGGCCGACTTCGTCGCAGAATGGATGGAGGCCGAACTCCCTAAAGAGTATGACACATATTCAAATTGGATCATGCATTTCGACGGCTCCAAGATGTTGGCCGGACTGGGGGCTGGCGTCGTTTTGACGTCCCCCACAGGAGACACAGTTCAATACATACTACAGATTATGTACACGGACTCCAACAATGCAGCCGAATATGAGGCCCTTTTACATGGTCTCCGGATGGCAGTATCCATGAGCATCCAACGCCTAGAGGTGCACGGGGACTCGAACCTCGCAATATCCCAAATAAATGGAGACTTCGATGCCAAGGATCCAAAAATGGCAGCTTACCGCAACGCCGTCCTAAAAATGTCAGCTCGGTTCGAGGGGCTTGAATTTCACCATATAGCCCGGGAAAATAATCAGGCGGCAGATGTCCTGGCACGCATCGGCGCAAAACGCGATGTGGTCCCCCCCAACATCTTCTTGGAAAGGTTGTTCAAGCCATCCATAGCATGGGAAGGGGAGCCGAACAATAACAGCCCGAACCCAACCGCACTGCCCGACACCGACCATTCTGACACAATCGGAGGCTCTGCCAATGAAATAAGACCTTCAGCCCATGTAATAATGGCCGTCATCACCCCGTGGACAGAACCATTCCTCGCCTACCTTACTAGGCAGGAACTCCCCGAGGACCAAAATGAGGCACGCTGCATAGTGCGGCGATCCAAAGCCTACAGAGTCCACGAGGGAGAGCTTTATAAGAAAAGCACTACCGGAGTCCTTCAAAGGTGCATCTCCGAAGAGGAGGGGCGGAATCTCCTGGCTGAAATTCATGCCGGACTCGGTGGTCATCACGCTGCAGCCCGGTCCCTTGTAAGCAAGGCCTTCCGTACACGCTTTTATTGGCCGACGGCCCGAGCAGACGCTCAGGACTTAGTCCAACGATGCACCGGTTGCCAGCTCTTTGCAAACGAAAGCCATATGCCACCCACCACCCTCCAAACCATCCTCATTACTTGGCCCTTCACGGTCTGGGGGCTTGACATGGTTGGACCCCTTAAAGGCGGAACCCACAAGCAAAAATGCTTACTGGTCAGGGTGGATAAGTTCACCAAATGGATAGAAGCCAAGCCTGTTAAGACGGTCGAATCCGGACCGGTGATAGACTTTATATCCGGGGTTGTACACCATTACAGCGTCCCCCATAGCATCATCACTGATAACGGCACGAACTTCACGGCCGACGAGGTAAAACTCTGGTGCAAAAACATGGGCATCAAGCTCGATTATGCTTCCGTCTATCGCCCACAAACTAGCGGCCAGGTCAAACGTGCAAATGGTCTTATCATGAGCGGCATCAAACCCATATTAGTGCGGTCCCTCAAGGAATCTAACACGCACTAGGTAGAGGAGCTCGACTCCGTACTCTGGGGGCTGTGGACCACGCCGAATCACACCACCGGATACACACCATTCTTTATGGTGTATGGCGCAGAGGCAGTTTTGCCTTGCGACATAATTCATGAATCACCTCGAGTGTGCATGTACGAAGAAAGAGAAGCCGAGCTCGATCGGTAGGACAGCTTGGACGCATTGGAGGAGGAGCGTGACATGGCAAAGCCCGTTCCGCATTTTATCAACAGCAGGCTCGAAGATACCAAAGCAGAGAAGTACGGGCCAAAAATTACAACATTGGCGAATTAGTTCTATGACTACTGGACAAGAAAAAGGACAAACTCAAGCCCAAGTGGGAAGGTCCCTTCATAATTGACCAAGTCCTGACTGGTGGAGCGTACCGCCTGCCGGATGCATCGGATAACCGACTCGAGCCAAACCCATGGAACGCAGCCTGTCTCCGAAGATTCTATGCCTAGCGCCGGACTCTATGTTCGTCTCCTTCCTCTGTCCATATTTTCTATCTTATATTTCTCTTCTTCTTCTCTCTCTCTCTCTCTCTTATAGCCCCTAAAGGCTCATAAAGTGACGCGCTATCCGCGCTCATTAAACCTGGGGGCTTCTTTAAATAGAAGCTTATTCATACGGGCTTCATGCCCAACACATGTGCCACACTTCCGCATGTACCTTTTATTCACCATTATATGCATCGATATGACTTAAGTTTTGGCCAAGCTGGGTTGCCTGGCTCCTGTGCTTACCCCTACGTTCTCGATTGTTCGGCTAGGTGGTAAAGGGAGCACCTCTGTGATTGTTACTGCCGGGTCAACCGGACGTGTACCTCAGACTGGGTGAAGCCGAAAGCTAGCGTTCTTAAGGGAATATTCGGTCGGTGATCTAAAGATGATCTTTTTTTATTTGTATCTATACGCCCCCAGATGTTTTTCCTGCGTTTCTTTTCGCAGCATGGACATGCACCTTAGGGCATGCCTCCCAGGGAAAGGAACCCCTAATGGAACTATTCTCCCTGGAAGATGTTTCTTACTAACCATGTAATATAACATACCTAGTCGGGCACTTGTCTGTTCACACCCTAATGACCCCTACGCCTGGTCTCCATGCATTCCCCGGTTCCTATATAACCGCATGGGAATTCGGACACACTCCGGACCGTCAGGTCCAGAGGCTGAAGCGAAAAGGTCGGCCATGACAAATGATCTACAATCTGGCTAGAAGGCATTATAAATGTCAATTAAATTACATAGTCATTTTGACTGGTTGTATTCCTCTTCAATACCATCTAACAGGCTGTCTAATTTACAGTCCTACTGGGAATACTTTGCGGCAAACTCTACTTGGCCGTATACTAAGCTTACAGGGATCTCCATCCCATCGGGCCCTACAGGACCGATCTCGGCCATGTGGTTGGGGTCAGCCTTTGCATACCGTGTCTTCACCATGGCCCAGGCCTCCCTAGGGCCTTGACGGCAGGCTGATATCTTCCACAATCGGAAGCGCCGCCGTGCTCCCTTTAGCTTCTCCGCAAGCTCTCCAAGACCTTCGGGCATGGAGACAGATGGCCACAGGGCCTGGGCGACGCCTCGCATCGCCTGCCGAACTCGATCGAGCAGTTGCGAGAGCTCAGGAAGAAGGTCACCCATAGAACCGGGCATCTCCTCTGCAGGATGACCTGTTAGCACACCTACAGACATTGCTCTGTTAGTCGACTTCCCCGTCGAAATTTCTTTCAAAAGTTTCGTTCAAGCACTTACTAAATATGCCGCGCCGAAGCCGCTGATTCTCCTTCACGGAGACTGACAGCTGGGCACGAACGTCTTTCAGCTCGATGCCCAGCATGGTGTTGGCATCTTGGAGATTGTTCTTCTCCCCCATCACCTTTAGCAGCACCCTCTCACCAGCCTTTAGCTGGCGTAGGAGGTGTTGCCTTTACGGATTCAATCCGGCGCCATCTGCAATTTCATTTGTCAGATTCGCACCAAAGCCGTGCTTCGCAAAATACTTATCTTTCAAAGCGTATATTACCAGTGGGGGTCTCCTTAGGCTCCCCTGCCGCGGCTAGTGCGGCCTCCAGTTGGGCTTTGCACTCTTCCAGCTCCTTGGACAGTAGGGAATTCTTTTCTGTAAGAACCTGCATATCAAATGATCCTTAAATTAGTTATTCTAACTGTTTCAAGTCCCGGGGGCTACTGCTATATATATAATTACTAAAAATTTCTTACCCATATGTCTTTTACATATTGCTCTATGGCTCTGGCTAGACCATTTTGAGCGGCACAGAGGTGCGCATCTCCCGAGTTGAAGGCATCTAACACCCCTTGGGAGAAACAAGTGTCGCGAAGAATTGTCCGGCGACGCCTGTGGTTCATGGCACTCTCCACCTCAGAGTTGGTGGCAGAAAACTCGTCCACATCCTCCGTCGAAGGAGCGTCTGGCGCGTGCCTTGCGTTCGCCTCCACCTCCGGACCAGGCTTTGGAGCCTGGCTGGTGGAGGCGCGATTGGCAGCCTCTCCGGGTATAGTCCAGCGAGGTCTCTTAGTCCTGAAGAGAGCACGAGTGTCAATGTGCCTCGAAGGTATAACACTTGGGATAAGGGGGCACGCCATACCTTTGCGCTGATGCCTTGGTCCGGACTGCACTTCTTTTCGGCCCATGGGGCCCTACGGCCCCTCGTTGTATTGTCACCGTAGGTTCGGCCTTCCACCTTAAAAACCTCCCCTGCAAAGTTTGGTTGCAATCAGGAAACTGAGCACGACTGGGCGGACACCTATTCGGGGTACTGGAACTTCGATCTCAGGTACCTGGGGCGTCAGGATTAGCCCTGGGTAATCGGCCGTAATGGCCACCAAGGCATTGTCCTTGCTCAATTGATGGAACACTCCATCAATCATCTCCACAGATATGTCTGGATCCTCTTGAGAGGCCGGGTCGAGGGACCGTCCTGGGTCCTCGGGTTGTGGAGGAGGGCTGCTTATTTCCTTAACAACCCGGCGCAGTTCCTGCGTTAAAGTCGTCAGACTGAATATTTAACAATGGGAATACAAAACGGATGGACAAGTAAATACGGCCGCTTACCCAGCTCGGGGGATTGTGCATGGAGAAACCACCCTGAGGGTTGACGGGGAGAAATTCCTCCTCTTCTCCCTTATACAAAGTGGACAAGATCTTTAGTAGAGCGGAAGCTGAGTCCGGCCCCTTACGACCGTAGCGGGTGGCGTAGTCCTCCCCGTTGAAGTCCCACATGGGGTGGCTTCTATATTGAAGCGGCTGCACACCCCGCATAATGCATTCGGCCATAAACCCGATCATGGTTAGTCCGGAATGGGCTAACAATCTTATTCGGCCCATCAGGTAAATGATGTCCCTGTCACTTTCCCTCTGAGGGCTCCATGGGCGCCAGCTTAGGCGCTTCTTTAAGGGAGCACTGTTGAATTCAGGGAGGCCGATCCAGACAGGATCCGGTAGCGGGACGTCTTCTATATAGAACCATTCCGAGGGCCAGTCTTCGGATGCCTTCTTTGGGGTTCCGGACAGATATCCGGTCCCGGCGATGCGCCACACTTCGGCTCCACCCACTTGATACATTGACCCCTTCTTGGAACGGGGCACGAGGAAAAATAGCTCCTTCCACAGTCTGAAATGAGCTTCAACACCCAAGAACAGCTCACAGAGGGCTACAAAGCCCGCGATATGCAATATTGAGGCAGGCGTGAGATGGTGTAGCTGGAGGCCGTAGAACTCCAGCAGCCCCCGGAGAAATGGGTGGATTGGAAATCCGAGCCCCCTTATTAAGTAAGGGACAAGGCACACCCGCTCTCCTTTGGAGGGATTAGGGGCATTCTCTGCTTGCTCTCCGCCGTTGTAGACGGCAAGACCGGCTCGAACCGGGACCATATAGGCCGGGGGGAGAAATCCCTTGGTCTGGAGCGTCACTAGCTTGCTATGCGGGGTGGAACATCTCTCCCAATATCCAGGCTTAGGGCCGGAAGGGAGAGGGGAGGAGTTGCGACGGCTGGCCATGGTGGAATGGACCTTTGTCGGATGCGCTCTGATGAACACTCGCGGAGGGGAGAAGGTGTGGATTGGATCTAAATCATCGTCCCCTTAAATAGGGCAGCTCATTTACACGGCTAGGGGTGTGAATGTAAAAACGCTCAGACTTTTCATATTTGTTTGACACGTGGGAAGCGGCCATTATTGGGCATAGAAGCCAAGGAGCGCAACATCTACAAGAAACCGGACTTTATTCAAACAGGTACACGGAATTTGGAGGAGAACCTGCCTTGCAATGCCGAAGACAATCTGCGCGCCGGACTCATCGTCATTGAAGCCTGGTTTGGGGGCTACTGAGGAAGTCCTGGATTAGGGGGTGTCCGGATGGCCAGACTATACCTTCAGCCGGACTCCTGGACTATGAAGATACAAGATTGAAGACTCCGTCCCACGTCCGGAAGGGACTTTCCTTGGCGTGGAAGGCAAGCTTGGCGATACGGATATGAAGATCTCCTACCATTGTAACCGACTCTATGTAACCCTAACCCTACCCGGTGTCTATATAAACCGGAGGGTTTTAGTCCGTAGGACAATATACACATCAACAATCATACCGTAGGCTAGCTTCTAGGGTTTAGCTTCCTCGATCTCATGGTAGATCTACTCTTGTACTACCCATATCATCAATATTAATCAAGCAGGGCGTAGGGTTTTACCTGCATCGAGAGGGCCCGAACCTAGGTAAAACTTCGTGTCCCTTGCCTCCTGTTACCATCTGGCCTAGACGCATAGTTCGGGACCCCCTACCCGAGATCCGTCGGTTTTGACACCGACAGGAGTGCTTACACATTATGAAGGTAAACTAAAATGTGCAAGAGCCTGGGTTTGCCCACCCTTCTTGGAAGATGGCCTCTTCTTAGATAATGTGGCATTGAAGCTGGGCTGTGTGAAGTGCTACGTGACTGAAGTAAAGCCTGGATTCAATGAATTTTCCCTGAAGAATGTCCTGTGAGACTTCGATGAGCAAAGGACCTTGGGAGAAACACTGTTACTGTCACATCCCTAGTTTGGGTAATGCTTAGTGCTAGCATCTTGTGTTGCATCATGTCTAAATTCTAACAAGTTGAACCGAGGAAATTTTAAAGCCTCAAAAGATTAATTAAAAGAAGGGCAAATAACCCTAAAAATTGCATTCAATGAACCCAAAATGCTCTTCATTGATGTTTGATATTTTTGGCAATGGTCTTGATCCAAACCAAAAATAATGACATTTCTGAAGAATAATTTTGGGCACTGAGTTTAAATCATATTGTATTTTGAATTTGAATTTATATTCATGTAACTAGAATATATCTTCAAATGCTCCTGAAATAATTTATGGGCATGTGGCTAGGTCCATTTCTGCAACATAAAATATTTCAGAAAGATTTGGCATGAGTTTAAATTCTATTTTGAATTTAAACAGTGGAAAATAAATAAATAAAAGAAAACAGAACAGAAAAATAAAACAGAGCAGAATCTTACCTGCTAACCTGGCCCAGGAGAGAATCGGCCCAGCCCACCAGGGGCGCCGAGGTCTTCTTCCACCTCTCCCAGTAGGCAGAGGGCGTGTGCCCGACGCACGCGATGCCACCTCCTACCCGCTTGCTCGCCGCTGGAAACGGGCCCGAGCGCCACGACACCCCCTGGACCCCCTCGCTCCTCTCCCTCACCCTCTGCTCTCTCCTTCGCCCCCTAGTCCCCTCCACGACCGCGACCGAATGCAGCCGTCGCCGCCGACGAGCTCCCCCATGGCCACAGCCATCTCCGAGCCTCTCCGACGCACCCCCGAGCTCCGCCTCATCCGCCTCTTCCTCCTCGACGATTCGCCCGGCCTCGGATGCGCTGCTTCATCGCCACCATCGCCGTTTCCATCGCCGGCCACCGAGGCACCTCGTCGGTCGATTCGCCACTACCAGTGCGCCCCCGAGGCCGCCGACCACCCCTGCAGACCCGCCGTGAGCCCCTCTTCCTTTCCCCTCTACTCTCGTGCCCACGCTCGTCCCCTAGCTCCATTCCCACTGCGGCCGAAAGCTTCTCGCCGCCGGCCATGGCGTAGCTGTGGCCACAGCCGCGCAAGATCACCATAGAGCGCGTCACCATGCTCAGCACATCACCTGGAGGCCGTAGCACCCGGCCGTTCGCTCCGCCGTGCCCCACAGCCCCATTCCCAACCTCGCCCGAACTCCGGCCGCCGCCACGAGCTCGCTTCCGGCAAACTCCGGCCACCCCGCGCCCTCCCGTTGGTTCCCCTGCATGCGCGCGGGCATGGGCTACCTCCTGGTGCCCTCGTAGCGTCGATCCGTCGCCTCTGGCGCTACTCCGGCGGACGCCACCGCGGTTTGAGGTCGCCGCCAGCCAAAACTCCGGCGGGCTGACGTGTACGGCTTAATTAGCCACTAACCACCCTGTTTAGTTTAGCACTAGATACTGACACGCGGGTCCTAGCCGTCAGGTTTGACCTGGGCTGGCGCTGTTGACCGCTGACGTCATACTGATGCGAGGCTGACGCAGTAAATCCTTTTATGGATTTATTCTTTTAAAGCAAATTCCAGAAATAGTGCTAACTTCTAAAAATCATATAAATTCAACCGTAGCTCAGATTGAAATAATTTATATATGAAAAATGATCAGAAAAATCCAATTTATCCATCTATATTGGTTTCATGCATGTTAGAACACTGTAACCTTTCTGTTTAGGTGAATCAAGTTAATGCACTAATATGACTTCATGAAATGGGTTTGCATTTGAATCTTTGGTTCAAATGGACTCATTCCAATCTGTTCTAGCTTGCATTAGCCCAAAACACATTCATATTGCCATGTCATAGCATGCATCATATTGTTGCATTACATTGATTATGTTCCCTCTTGTTTGCCGGTAATTGTCCCCTCTCGATAGAGGTGGTTCCGACGATGAGTTCGATGACACCGATGAAGAGCTATATTATCTTCAGAAGTGCCAGGCAAGCAAAACCCCCTTGTTCATTCCGATACAATCCCACTCTCTCGCTCCTGCTCTCTTTTACTGCATTAGGACAACAATGATTCAACTGTTACACGCTGCGGTAGTTGAACCTCTTTCCTCTGCATGACCTGTCATTGCCACAGTAAATAGATGAAACACACTAGCATGAGTAGGAGTTGTTTGAGCCCTGATGTACCTATTCGTTCATGCTTATTGTCATGCCTGCTACTACTTAGAGTTGAGTCGGGTCTGATTCATCGGGAATGAATTGGAATGTGGTGAACATGTCCTACTGTTGAGAGCTAAGTGTGTGAACACGATTTGGTAAAGGTAGCGGTGAGAGGCCATGTAGGAGTACATGGTGGGTTGTCTCATTGCAACCGTCCCCAGGAACTGAGTTCTGTGTTTGTGATCCATGAACAGTTACTACCACACATTGGGTTCCGGTAACTTGGCCCCTCTCGACTTATTAATCAACATGATCTCTGTCCAGGAGTTGCAACTAGTTTCTGGTGTTTGTAGGTAGTGTTAGTAGTCTACCAAGTGGTACCCGGTACAGGTGGGCTTGGGACAGACTAGGCACCATGGCACGGTGTACCAAGCGTAGATCCATCCGTCGAGGTGGGCTTGGGAACCCTGCAAACATCGTTTGGGGTCGTGAGCGACACCCTGGATGGATCTCCTTGCGAATGCAACCAGAATAGGCGATAAACCTGGACTAGAGACTTGTGTGGTTAGTCAGGTCATGGCCGACTCCCTTGCCAGGCTTCCGCTTGAAGGTTGCCGAGGTACATGACGTGTACATGGTGGTAAGTGGCGAGAGCGTGTGTGAAGAAGTACACCCCTACAGGGTTATCATTATCTCTTCAAATAGCCGGATTCCTCGGATATGGAAACTTGGACCCCTTGCATAGTTCATAGACAAGTGAAAGTGGATACTCTAAAATGTGCAAGATAAGCGTGAGTGATATGGATGGCATTCTCGTAGGAAGACGGGAGCGGATCCATAGTGGTGTATTGGTATGGTGAATATGTGGACTCGTGTGCGCCACCTCAAAAGAATTACTTGCAGTCGTAGTTCGGGATAGCCACCGAGTCAAAGCTGGCTTGCTGCAGTTAAACTCAACTACCCCCTTTGTTGATACCGATGCATATGTAGTTAGTTCTGATGTAAGTCTTGGTGGGTACATTTGTACTCATGTTTGCTTATTTTATGTTTTGCAGAGAGACTTCAGTCTCACTAGTAGTTCCGCGTGGACTTCGACGTTTAGCTTGTTACCTCAGCTACGATCTTGTGCCCTCGGCAGGATCTGGTAGATAGTCAGGCTTCTCAGCCTTCTTCATTTGTAGTTGTCTGCACTCAGACAAGTTAAGCTTCCGCATGTGCTTGTTGCTTGTATGCTCTGTATGTTGGGTCATGAGACCCATGTTTGTAATATCTCGCTCTTCGGAGCCTAATGAATAAATAATTGAGTCATAGAGTTATGTTGTGATGCCATGTTGTATTTACACATATCGGGCATATTGTGTGTATGATTGAAATGCTTGGTATGTGTGGGATCCAACAACCTAGTTGTTTATCCTGGGTAGCCTCTCTTATGGGGAAATGTAGTCCTGTGCTTCCATGAGCCATAGTAGTCCGCTACAGCCCGGTTCACCGGAGTCCTGCTAGCCCCGCACTACTGCTCCGGAACACTTGACTGGCCGGCATGTGATTCACTTCGTTCCTGTGTCTGTCCCTTGGGGGAAATGTCACGCGGTGACATCCGGAGTCCTACCTAGCCTGCTACAGCCCGGGTTCCCGGAGTCCTGTTAGCCCAGTGCTACTGCCCGGATTCACACGCTGCTGACCGACATGCTCGATGTGATTCATGTATGCCTGTCCCCATGGGTTAGTGCCGCTTTGGGTTCACGACTAGTCATGTCGGTCCGGGTTCTCTGTCATATGGATGCTAGCGACACTATCATATACGTGAGCCAAAAGGCGCAAATGGTCCCGGGCCAGGTAAGGTGGCACCCGTGGGAATACCGTGCGTGAGGCCGCAAAGTGATATGAGGTGTTACATGCTAGATCGATGTGGCTTAGGATCGGGGTCCTGGCAGCTTTGGTATCAGAGCCTGACTGCCTATAGGATTACCAAGTCAAACTGGTCGAAGTTGAGTCTAGAAATGCTTTACTTATATAAGGGAATTGATTGTGGAAGGGAACGTAAGGCTCTTTTTACTCCTTATACCTTATGCCCTTCTGATCTGAGTCATC
Organism: Triticum dicoccoides; assembly: GCF_002162155.2. Lineage (NCBI taxonomy): Eukaryota > Viridiplantae > Streptophyta > Magnoliopsida > Poales > Poaceae > Triticum > Triticum dicoccoides. Next base: position 564,480,745 of record NC_041388.1, on the reverse strand, counting down.
CTCTTCTTTTCTACGGGGATTAAGAACTAGGCCTTCTCATCTATCTATCAGGATGATGTGTTACTAATCCATAGACTTATAGAATTGATAGTTTCATGTCTTAGTTCAGTTTCTACTACTTTCAGTATGTTATCAGTTGAACCAGAACCTTGATATGATGTTGTTAAGTGACTATGCAAATCCTTGTGAATGACTCAAATCTTTTCTGAGCATTTACAGCCGTTATGCTGTCTGAGTCATCCCAGGTCTCTAAATAGTCTGATGCATTTGCATATCCTTTCTTTCCATTCCCGTTGTCCTTTTTGGTCAGAATAAGCACACTAACCGGTGCGTTGAGGTACTCTATCGCCTCGGTATATATGTTGGAGCTATTATTATGACCCTAGGTGTTTTAGGGAGTCACCTGGTAATCTAGCAATGCTTTGTATCCCCAGTGTGATGATTCTGGCCACCATTCTCGAAAGCATCCCGTGATGCCATCTAGTAGTAGGTATTCTTCTCTTGGGTTCTTGACCCAAGATTCACTCTACTTACCTCGTGTTGATAGTGTTGCTCGTACCTTTAGGATATTAGTAACCTTTGCGATAGTCCTCGAGGTCCATAGTATTTCCTTCTTCTAAATACCATGAACTGGTCATGGCAGAAGTTCTTTTGAACCAAAAGATCACAACCAGAGTGCTTTTGATGAGTTCTCTGTTATATTGTGAATCTGCCAGTTCTACCGTTCTGCATGGGTTATCCGGAAGAAATGTTGAGCTTTGCCCGACATACTAATCTATGCATTCACAACTCAGAAAATCAGATGTTCTTTTGAGTTGTCCCTCTTTAGTTGTTTTCTGGCCCTCGTCTATCAATTGATAGTAAGGAGTAGTTGGCAATCGTATTTGTCTATGCCTATTACTCTAGTGGTCCGTCAAGCCATTCTATTTCAGAATGAATAGGAGAAACAAACTCCGGAACCTCATCCATATCTAGGATTGTGTCAAAGCAATTGTATTCCGCAGATCAAAATGCCAATCCAGCTTTTGCTCTACTGTACCTTGGAGTGTTACCATCTTTATGTCAAGTGTGTCATGAGAATTGCACCACCTCTTATGAATTCTTGACGCAGTAATACCTCTCGCCATCATTGTTCATTCCTCGGTTCCCATGTTATTATAACCGGAATGCCGACAAGTGTACCGTGATGTGCGAAATCAATACTCCTAGCAACTCTATTGCTTGGTAGTTAATGGACAATACTCTCATTCTTAGCGTGCTGGTTATTGAATTATCATTCTAAGACTGATCGTGCTACCTAGTCCTTATTTCTGGTGCACTCTTCGATCAATGAGTTAGGATTATTCAATCCCTTGCTTATTTGATCATATTGTCTTGCTCTGAAAAGCAAGAGTGTTCTCGAGCTTAGTAACATATCGGTGGTTCGTGATGTTCCGAATATCTTCTCGGAAGTATTACTAGGTTGTCACCTGACCGCTATGTTGAGTTCGTGATCATGTTGGTTTTCCTCCAAACCACCCATTCTCCAAGAATCCGTGTTGGATGCCCCTGAGCTAGTTGGTTAAGCCAAACAACAACTTGGAGAGTTGGAAGATAAAGCTTCTCTGACTTAGTTCATCTCAAGGGATATCTTGTATGTGCGTTGAAGAAACATGGTATTTTCATCGATTGACCCTCGTGATCAGTTAATGGACCTATCACCTTATCCAATCTTTGATTTGAGTATGGGCTATCCTCAAATCAAATCAGAACCAACGATGTTCGTAATGTTGTCTTACTCGTGGTTGATCCCTTGAGCATACACCATTATATCTTTGGGTCTGACCAATGCTATAATCGTGTTCACATGATGGTGGAAGTCCAGTGATATGGAAATTCCGATGAGTTGATGTTGAGCCCATCAGTAGCATTTTTTCTCCCCCATGATTCATGCTGAACATCAACCTAGTGTTGAGAACTTTGTAAGCAATGCCTTCGTGTTCGGTTCATGAAGCTTATGCTTGGATGAAAGGAGTGACTTTCTCCAAGTTCACGTGCATTAGGTGTAAGTTGCCGCCGTGAGTTCGAGAAAGATTGTTTTTGGCTTCCTTCGGAATCATCACAAGTCAGTTATGCATGTGCGAAGTATACATTGGTTTGTGAGACTAGCTACCTTCATTCTATGTGTATCCCCAGCACACAAAGCCACTGATTGATTTGCTCAAGGAAAAGAAGTTCCTTCTTAAGAATCATAACTTATGTTAGGACTTCGCTATCCTCGTTGATGGTTCCCCACCTGAACTCGGTAGTGTTTTATCATAAGACTACTATGTGGTCATGCTTGTCTGGGACAACGTCTTCACATGTGTTTAGCAGAACCAGCTCATGTTTTGGAGCTTGCTATCTTAGTTCATTCCTCAAGAATCTCGCAACGCCATCTCGTCGGTTTGTGTTGCAAACTTTCTTTCCCAGACATGCCGTCTGAAATATCCTATTCCCGGCTAGATCTAAATCTCAGGCAGATATGATGGTTGGAACATTCCTAGCATTTGCATTTTGTCCCCAGCTTGCACCCCATCATGCCAATTTTCCATGGGATGCCCTTCTCAGCAGTGGCTGTCCGGGATCATCCTCAAAGTGGTCCTGTCATGGGTCCCATCCATTTCCGGTGATAAGCAAAAGTCATCCATTGCATTGTCTTGAACAAGGTAGTCCACATCATCCATCCTAATCCGAGTATGCCATTTCTTCGAGCTCTTCCAAACGATCAATTGTAAATTGCCTTAAGATGGTATGAAGAGTTTCAATGATCTACGGATCAAAAGTAATTCTTTTTGCCACTTAAGACGATAGTTCTACGAGTCACGCCTCTCCCGAGGTGCCCCATTTTGGAATCATGGCAATTTCCCTCGCTACTTTGAAACCCTCGTCAAATTGTTTCTTCGGTCGCTTCTGATGCATGTTTTGCCTCTCAGCTCTAGAGATGTTTCTATGCCTCATTTCGTGAGTTGATCTTGTGATCATTAAGATGATCCTAAAGTTCTCGAACCTCAAGAAGACCGATTCTCCTAAAATCCTTCCTTTCTTCTTGTTGTCATGTTGGATGTAGTTCTCAAAGCAAGAAGTCGAGATCAAGGTGATGCAATGAGTCAATACCCTCGAGAAAGACACCTGGATCGTGAAGATCATGATAGCCTTGTGTCCCCTCTGTCTTCCTACCTCACGTCTTGAATCTCGGGACGAGATTCTTGTTTAGTGGGGGTGAGTTGTCACATCCCTAGTTTGGGTAATGCTTAGTGCTAGCATCTTGTGTTGCATCATGTCTAAATTCTAACAAGTTGAACTGAGGAAATTTTAAAGCCTCAAAAGATTAATTAAAAGAAGGGAAAATAACCCTAAAAATTGCATTCAATGAACCCAAAATGCTCTTCATTGATGTTTGATATTTTTGGCAATGGTCTTGATCCAAACCAAAAATAATGAACATTTTTGAAGAATAATTTTGGTCACTGATTTTAAATCATATTGTATTTTGAATTTGAATTTATATTCATATAACTAGAATATATCTTCAAATGCTCCTGAAATAATTTCTGGGCATGTGGCTAGGTCCATTTCTGCAACATAAAATATTTCAGAAAGATTTGGCATGAGTTTAAATTCTATTTTGAATTTAAACAATGGCAAATAAATAAATAAAAGAAAACAGAACAGAAAAATAAAACAGAGCAGAATCTTACCTACTAACCTGGCCCAGGAGAGAATCGGCCCAGCCCACTAGGGGCACCGAGCTCTTCTTCCACCTCTGCCAGTAGGCAGAGGGCGTGTGCCCGACGTGCGCAACGCCACCTCCTGCCTGCTTGCTCACCGCTGGAGACGGGCCCGAGCGCCACGACACCCCCTGGACCCCCTTGCTCCTCTCCCTCACTCTCTGCTCTCTCCTTCGCCCCCTAGTCCCCTCCACGAGCGCGACCGAACGCAGCCGTCGCCGCCGACGAGCTCCCCCACGGCCACAGCCATCTCCGAGCCTCTCCGACACACCCCTAAGCTCCGCCTCATCCGCCTCTTCCTCCTCGACGATCCGCCCGGCCTCAGACGCGCTGCTTCATCGCCACAATCGCCGTTTTCGTCGCCGGCCACCGAGGCACCTCGTCGGTCGATTCGCCACTACCAGTGCACTCCCGAGGCCGCCGACCACCCCTGCAGACCTGCCGTGAGCCCCTCTTCCTTTCCCCTCTACTCTCGTGCCCACGCTCGTCCCCTAGCTCCGTTCCCACTGCAGTCGAAAGCTTCTCGCCGCCGGCCATGGCGTAGCTGTGGCCACAGCCGCGCAAGCTCACCACGAAGCGCGTCACCATGCTCAGCACATCACCTAGAGGCCGTAGCACCCGGCCGTTCGCTCCGCCGTGCCCCACAGCCCCACTCCCAACCTTGCCCGAACTCCGACCGCCGCCACGAACTCGCTTCCGGCAAACTCCAGCCACCCCGCGCCCTCCCGTTGGTTCCCCTGCATGCGCGCGGGCATGGGCTCCCTCCTGGTGCCCTCGTAGCATCGATCCGTCGCCTCTGGCGCAACTCCGACGAACGCCGCTGCGGTTTGAGGTCGCCGCCGGCCAAAACTCTGGCGGGCTGACGTGTCCGGCTTAATTAGCCACTAACCACCCTGTTTAGTTTAACACTAGACACTGACACGTGGGTCCCAGCCGTCAGGTTTGACCTGGGCTGGCGCTGTTGACCGCTGACGTCACACTGACGCCAGGCTGACACAGTAAATCCTTTTATGGATTTATTCTTTTACAGGAAATTCCAGAAAATAGTGTTAACTTCTAAAAATCTTATAAATTCAACCGTAGCTCAGATTGAAATAACTTATATATGAAAAATGATCAGAAAAATCCAATTTATCCATCTGTACTGGTTTCATGCATGTTAGAACACTTTAACCTTGCTGTTTAGGTGAATCAAGTTAATGCACTAATATGACTTCATGAAATGGGTTTGCATTTGAATCTTTGGTTCAAATGGACTCATTCCAATCTGTTCTAGCTTGCATTAGCCCAAAACACATTCATATTGCCATGTCATAGCATGCATCATATTGTTGCATTGCATTGATTATGTTCCCTCTTGTTTGCTGGTAATTGTCCCCTCTTGATAGACGTGGTTCCGATGATGAGTTCAATGACACCGATGAAGAGCTATATTATCTTCAGAAGTGCTAGGCAAGCAAAAACCCCTTGTTCATTCCGATACAATCCCACCCTCTCGCTCCTGCTCTCTTTTACTGCATTAGGACAACAACGATTCAACTGTTACATGTTGCGGTAGTTGAACCCCTTTCCTCTACATGACCTGTCATGCCACAGTAAATAGATAAAACCCACTAGCATAAGTAGGAGTTGTTTGAGCCCTGATGAGCCTACTCATTCATGCTTTTTGTCATGCCTGCTACTTCTTAGAGTTGAGTCGGGTCTAATTCATCGGGAATGAATTGGAATGTGGTGAACATGTCCTAATGTTGAGAGTTAAGTGTGTGAACACAATTTGGTAAAGGTAGCGGTGAGAGGCCATGTAGGAGTACATGGTGGGTTGTCTCATTGTAGCCGTCCTCAGGAACTGAGTTCTGTGTTTGTGATCCATGAACAGTTACTACCACACATTGGGTTCTGGTAACTTGGCCCCTCTCGACTTATTAATCAAAATGATCTCTGTCCAAGAGTTGCAACTAGTTTCTGGTGTTTGTAGGTAGTGTTAGTAGTCTACCAAGTGGTACCCGGTACAGGTGGGCTTGGGACAGACTAGGCACCGTGGCACGGTGTACCAAGCATAGATCCATCCGTCGAGGCGGGCTTGGGAACCCTGCACACATCGTTTGGGGCCGTGAGCGACACCCCGGTCGAATCTCCTTGCGGATGGAACCTGAATAGGCTATAAACCTGGACTAGAGACTTGTGTTGTTAGTCTGGTCATGGCCGACTCCCTCGCCAGGCTTCCGCTTGAAGGTTGCCGAGGTACATGACGTGTACATGGTAGTAAGTGGCGAGAGCGCGTGTGAAGAAGTACACCCCTGCAGGGTTATCATTATCTATTCGAATAGCCAGATTCCTCGGATATGGAAAATTGGACCCCTTGAATAGTTCATAGACAAGTGAAAGTGGATACTCTAAAATGCGCAAGATAAGTGTGAGTGCTATGGATGGCGTTCTCGTAGGAAGACGGGAGCGGATCCATAGTGGTGTATTGGTATGGTGAATATGTGGACTCGTGTGCGCCACCTCAAAAGAGTTAATTGCAGTCGTAGTTCAGGATAGCCACCGAGTCAAAGCTGGCTTGCTGCAGTTAAACTCCACTACCCCCTTTGTTGATACCGATGCATATGTAGTTAGTTCTGATGTAAGTCTTGCTGGGTACATTTGTACTCACATTTGCTTATTTTATGTTTTGCAGAGAGACTTCAGTCTCACTAGTAGTTCCGCGTGGACTTCGACGTTTATCTTGTTACCTTAGCTACGATCTTGTGCCCTCGGCAGGATCTGGTAGATAGTCAGGCTTCTCAGCCTTCTTCATTTGTAGTTGTCTGTACTCAGACAAGTTAAGCTTCCGCATGTGCTTGTTGCTTGTATGCTCTGTATGTTGGGTCATGAGACCCATGTTTGTAATATCTCGCTCTTCGGAGCCTAATGAATAAATACTTGAGCCATAGAGTTATGTTGTGATGCCATGTTGTATTTACACATATCGGGCATATTGTGTGTATGATTGAAATGCTTGGTATGTGTGGGATCCGACAACCTAGTTGTTATCCTTGGTAGCCTCTCTTATGGGGAAATGTAGTCATGTGCTTCCATGAGCCATAGTAGTCCGCTACAGCCGGTTCACCGGAGTCCTGCTAGCCCCGCACTACTGCTCCGGAACACTTGAGTGGCCGGCCTGTGATTCACTTCGTTCCTGTGTCTGTCTCTTTGGGGAAATATCACGCAGTGACATCCGGAGTCCTGCCTAGCCTGCTATAGCCCGGGTTCCCAGAGTCCTATTAGCCCAGTGCTACAGCCCGGATTCACACGCTGCTGACCGACATGCTCGATGTGATTCATGTATGCCTGTCCCCATGGGTTAGTGCCGCTTTGGGTTGACGACTAGTCATGTCGGCCCGGGTTCTCTGTCATATGGATGCTAGCGACACTATCATATACATGAGCCAAAAGGCGCAAACGGTCCCGGCCCAGGTAAGGTGTCACCCGTGGGAATACCGTGCGTGGGGCTACAAAGTGATATGAGGTGTTACATGCTAGATCGATGCGGCTTAGGATCGGGGTCCTGACAGTTACATCACAACCAATGGCCACGAAAGGAAATAGAGTTCATCGATGAGATTCCTGAAGCCCCGCCAAGAGCAACCACTGTCGCCCCTCAACCGGTGACGCTCTCCTTGCCAGAGCAGCTCTCGCGGGCTGATGCATCAACCTGTGATCAGCCGGACCGACTTTGTGGCATACAGGCCATGTCATCCTCTGCCCCAAAGAAGCTAGTGGCAAGGCCTACAACTGTTGATGACGCACCACCGGTTCAGATGCCGGCCGCTGAAGCAACGGGGGGAGACCCAGCTGCAGCACATGCTCAGTAGACCAACCTGGTGGAACAGACTGCTAAGCAGTCTGATGCTTCGGAACCGCCTGCTAAGCAGGCTGTAGGTCTAGAACCGACTGCTCATCAGTCCGTCGGTCTTCAGGCGCGTGATAAGCATACCAATGCGTCAACACTTCCTGCTCAGCAAACCAACGCGTTGGCACGGCCTCCTCAGCACACCGACAAGTTGGCACCACCTGCGCAGAAACCCGACATAGCTTCAACGCATGTTCAGCAGTCCGATGACTCTACTCCTACAGCCCAACAGTCCGTCACTGCAGCACCGCCAGCTCAGCGGCCCGGCATAGATAAACAGTCTGCTAAGAAGTCCGTCCAAGCTTTACCGTCTGGTCGGTAGTCTACCGTGCAGGCAACCAGACGTTTTGCCAGAAATGCTTCAAGTACCAAGAAGGAAGTGGCCAAAAAGGCTACACCCCCGACCACGAGGAAGGGTAGCGGGAAAGTGAAGAGGAAAGAGAACGATTGCCTCTTACTTAAAGCACTCATCGCCCAGAACCAAATTAACAGCAGCTTGTTCGAATCGGGGAGTAATATTATTTCTGGCGCCATTGATGATAAACAAGTAGAATTATTGCTTGCTAAAAGAAAAGCAGACGTACTTGAAGCATGCAATTACGTCCATGGCCAGCCATTTCTTGTTGGCGAATACTTTGATGAGTGCAGCTCCAGTTACCGCGAGTTACATGAATATTGCATGGATCAAATGTCAGAAGGTCATCACCATTTGCTAGTCCACTACAACAGAGATAATTTCCTACACGATGCTGGTTCCATCATTGTGAGTTTCGAGGACTTACATATCTTCTTCAACTTCAACGTGCTCGATGCCACTCTTGTTAGATGCGTGATTTTGTAAGTACTTAACAAACTCTGATCAACTTCTCCATACAAGGCTGTAAATGATAAATAGCTAACTGCATTTTATTCCTCTCAGGGGATTGAATGCGTAGAGAAGACAAATTGAGAGTGTGTATTTCATAGATCCTGCATTGGCAAATGGCACAACATTACATGAAAAGGACCGACGGGACTGGGCTGTTAACACGGTCGTCCTTATCTTTGAAAACATGTCCCATGCAGAATCATTTCTCTGGCCATATCATGAAGGGTAAGTCAAGTAAACAACCACGCATACACTGATTGTCTTTCAGATTTCGACATCATTTGTAAGTTCATGGCTTTCTTAATATGTAGCAATCACTGGATATTGGCATTCATTGTTCCAAACAAGAACACAGTTTACTACATCGATTCTCTTGGAGAGCCAACAAACGCTCAGGATCTGACGCATCTTCAGCAATTCTTGGATAGGTATTGAATTCTATGATGTCGAAATTAGTTTGCATTCATATCTGGTTCAATAATTGATGTTGTCAAAATTCATCATCATTTGTAGTGTGCTCACATTGTGGGAAATTAAACAGGGAACCTGTTCAAGAGGAAACTACCTCTGCAACACGAGATCATTTCTCCGGTAACACACCGAAATCCATTATTTTCGGAAATTTTATCCAATAGTCTGCAAATACCTTCCCTTACGCTAGTCAAATGTTCAAGCTTCTAAATAAACCCCTTTCTATTTTGCCAAAGAAAAAATAATACATCTAACACCGGTTAGGTTGTTCCTAACATGACAAATACATGACTAATTTTGTACAAAAAATTCCAGTGTCCTCAGCAAGAAAAAGGGACCAACCTTTGTGGATACTATGTTTGCGGACACATGATCTCCATCTGCAAATCTGCTGATAGTTGTGACGATCCTCGCGAATTAGTACCAGTAAGTCTATCTTAATTAATATATTCTACTCCACTCATATGGCACATTCTCATCTTAAAAATACTGCAGCTCATCTTAAAACCGAGGACCCCTGAACCACTCCCGGCTGGAGAATTGCTGATGGTTCGGAGATTTATCAGCGACTTCTTCCTGGATCACTACATCAATCCCACTGGTGATAATGAAGATTTCAGCATGCGTTCTCCTGAAACATTGAGTAAGAGTTAGCCGCTAAACATATAACGCATGGATCCATTGTTTTCCATCTGATGAGGTCTTCGTACTTCATACACTATGATTAATTATGTAATGCATATATGTGTGGACAAATCATTGGAATTTAGCTACCATATGTTCAATTGCAATTGTTGCGAAATCTGATGAATGTTCTTCATGTGGACACTATTTGTTCAAATTAATATTGTGGCGAATTTGCTTTTTCCACACCAATTCAAAATGGGATATTTTTGTTTATTTGTTCAATTGAATATTGTGGCGAATTTGCTTTTTGTGTTCTGATTCAAAATGGTATTATTTTGTTTTAACCTGGAAATTGCTCCGCACACGGTTCAACTAAATGAGTGTGTGTGATCCACATTAGAAAGCATATGTCAATCGTATTGGAACCGTCGGTGATACACAGCAAACCGCAAACGATTCGCAGCGCTACTACGTGTGTGTAGGTTCTCCGGAACCGTTTGTGATATCGCGTTATCACACACGAGAACTGGGAGTAAACCATGCCCAATGCAAAATACAATCCCAGTCATATTTTTTTAGGAAACATGTGGGATCCCAAACGAAAAGCACATGTCACTCTTGCGGCAACCGTCGGTGATACCTAAAAAATCACAAAAGGTCTGCAGTACTTGTATGTGTGCGAAGGGGCTCCTAAACCGTTTGTGATAGAACATTATCGCAGATGGTAATTGTTGGAAAACGTGTGCGCTGGAGTATAGCATGGCAGACGGGTTATGCAGAAAACTCATGTGCGATAGGGCACAAATCACACAAAGTTCATATGTTGGCCCGTGTGCCTTACATACTATTTCCCAAACGGTTCGTTACGACAGACCGTATGGTTTCACTGCGTCATTAGAAACGCTTAATCACCGATACCCCACGTGCGAAAGAATTTAGTGTGTGCTGCATCGCACACGATTACATTTTGGAAGGGCTCTGGATCACTGTTCCATATCCTCGACGGTTTTTGGGTCATGTGGGAAGGACCCCCTATTGCACACACTCACTTGGCGACAGTTCTGAAGGCCATCGCGGAAAGGGGTTAAAAACCGTTTGTTTAGGACCGACGCGCACCAGTGAGATATACCCTATTGATGATGTGGCACACAGTATCAATTGCCTCAATCCAGAAGTGACGAGGCATCCTGTATTCATCAAGCATAGTGCAAGCCATCTCAACAAGGGTCATGTTCTTGCATTCCACGACACCATTCTGCTGAGGATTATAGGGAGCAGATAACTCATGAGTAATACAAGTTCGTCAAGATAGTCATCAACACCAATATTCTTGAACTCAGTTCCATTGTCACTTCTGATGTGCTTGATCTTCACACCAAAGTTGGTTGAAGCCCTCGAGGAAAATCGTTTGAAGACTTCCTGCACTTCACGTTTGTAAGTGACGATATGCACCCATGTGTAACGAGAGTAATCATCAACAATAACAAAGCCATATAGAAATGCTTAATTGGTGAATGCAGACTAATGATTAGGACCAAAGAGATCCATGTGAAGCAATTCAAATGGATGAGTGGTAGTCATGATGGTCTTTGCGGGATGCTTGGCCTTGGTCATCTTTCCAGCTTCACAGGCTCTGCACAGGTGATCCTTGAGGAATTTGACATTCTCAATGCCAATGACATGCTTCTTCTTCGTGAGCGTGTGCAAGTTCCTCATGCCAGCATGACCAAGTCGTCGATGCCATAGCCAGCTTTCTGAAGCTTTTGCAAGTAGACATATAGCAGGTTGTGGTCCTGTAGAGAAATCAACAATATACAGATCTCCTCTCCTAAAGCCTTCGAAGACTTTGGAATTGTCAGCTTCCATGATCACAACAAAACGATACTTGCCAAAGATAACAACCATATCAAGATCACAAAGCATTGAGACTGACATGAGGTCGAATCCTAAGGACTCGACAAGCATGACTTTGTCCATGTGTCAATCTTTTGAGATCGCAACCTTACCTAGACCCAATACCTTGCTTTTGCCTTTGTCAACGTAGGTGATATGCTTCAGATGTGATGGAGATAAGGGAGCGTCCACCAATAAGTTCTTGTCACCAGTCATGTGATTTGTACATCCACTATCGAGGACCCACTCAGTGGCTTTGGGTAGATCATCCTGTAGATGAATTAGTGCAACTTACACTATTGCAGGATGCTGCTAACGTGATACTACGATCAGAGACCCTTTCACCAAACTGTGTGCGATGCATCAATCACAAATGGGGATGTAAAAACGTCAAAAAAGGTGCAAAACATTTGCAATGGAGGATGCATCAAACACGGTTCAGATTTTATTTGCGTGTGTGATCCAGGGCATACGGTTCAGTCCAATGAACTGTTTGCGATGAGGCGGAACAACAAAAACAGGCAGCCTGATGAAGGCGTGTGCGATATAGAGCATACAGTTCACTCGGATGAACTATTGGTGATTAAGAAACACAAAAGAAAGGGAAGCCAGATGAAGGTGTGTGCGATATACAACATGCAGTTCACTCGAATGAACTGTTTGTGATTAGGCAACACAAAAGAAATGGTCAGCAAGATCAAGGTGTGTGTGATTGAGGGCATACGCTTCAGAAGGATTAACTGTTTGCGATTAGGCAACAGAACATAAACGGGTAAGCCAGATCAAAGTGTCTGCGATTGATGGCATACACTTCACATGGATGAACTGTTTGCGATTAGGCACAACAAACTGAAACAGTTAGATAGATCAACGTCATTCCTCCTCGACTGCTCATCCACAAAAAGTAAAAAACAAACAAGTCATTCATCATTGTTCCCTTGCGTCCGTCATGGCCAGCATGAGTTCTGGGTCGAGAGATTGCCATCACGGAGAGGCGAGCCTGGAATTGGGAGCACGAGAGATGTCCCGCCTCGCTGTGATAGCGGCCCACATGTCTCGCCGCACGGCCGTAGCAGCAGAGAGGTCCCGCCACACCACCGAAGCAGCACGGAGGACCCGCCGCGCCGTTGATGCAGCAGACTGGTCCGGCCGTGCCACGGAAGCAGAAGAGATGTCCCGCTGCGCCGCGAATGCAGCAGAGATGTCCTCCCGCGCCACGGTGGCCTGGGAAATGCCTCGCGGGAAGGCGAGGACTCTTACAGGCGCATGCGTGCCCTCGTCCTTAGGTAGATAGATCAGATCTAAAGGTGGTAGAGGTTGCAGGATGACCTAAAAGCCTCGTTTTAACAGTCTACCGATGTCATCCGGCAACTAAATGAGAGCAATGCGAAGCTCCGAGCCGAGCGTGACCTGCTGAGGGCGAAGATCGTTGGAAGTGCGGAGCAGTAGGAGCAGACCATTGCCTTGTTGAAGAGGACCGGCGTCATCATCAAGAAACTTATGGATGAGAATGCCATGCTGCGCATCGAGCGCACAAGGCTGGTGGAGGAATTCGTGGATGCTCTCAAGCAGCATCTTGAGGACAAGAAAGAGCTCGTCGCCGCTCGCCGCGGAGACTAATTCCCGCGGCCTGCAGCAACGCATCAAGAAAGTAGAGATCAGCAAGCCAGATCGTTGTAGTCCTTCTTCTTTTACCCTTGTGTATTTCGGGCGTTGCCGCATGTGGCTTTTTTAATTATGTTTCTAAATATGTAAGACAATTATTATCCACTTTCATCGTCCTTATATTCATCATGCTTGCTATAAGTTGCAGTCGATGCTATATAGGTCCGTCGGATCTTACATCAAGATCCGTGCAAAACTTTCTTTTCATATTTTCATTTTTCTCTCTTAAATCTCAGTCCAGTGAGACATATAGCCACGCCATAGAACAGGTGCTCGAGCGCCATTAATGGAGACGTCGGGAGGGAGGTGTGTGGCGGGTAGCGGTCAAAGGGCTCTCCTCCCGATGAGCACGCGTAGGGGTCTGATCGCACGCCTCCCGTACTCAAATAGCTACCCCGCACGACACCACCTAGCCAATAAAAAAGGGGACGCGTGGTCGCACATAATTGGTAAGTCAAACGCCCACGGTTTCAATAATACTTGTGTTTCTGATTTGTAACATGACAACACTTGTTCCAAAATGACTTTGTCGATTGTTAATGTGTGGGCCTTCGCAAATCGGGCAGAAAAATTACCACAACATGTTGGTGCCATGTCATGAGACCATGCCAAGTTTCATGATTTTCAGGCATGTTTTGGAATTACAAGAATTAAAAAAACCAAGTTTCTCAATCTTTCCGGCCGAGCCACGACGCCCAGATGTATGAATTTCACTCCCATCTCTTGCATGGGACCTAGAAATTCACCAAAGGACACACATGTGATTTTTCAAACAACTTTGGTGCACTGGATCATGTGCTTGTAGTTCAAATTTGAATTATGCACATTAAATGCCTAGAAACTCAATTAATGTATAAAAAATGCCAAACAAACCTGGAATAATTCCAAAACTTAGCACAGTACTTCTATTTGGTCTAATGTGGCTGTGTAAAAAAATTAAGGCGGGAGAAGGCAGTGTACGTACGTCGTTTCACACACGGAGGTGACACGTTCCCTCTCGGAACCACGAGCCTTCTTGAAGGAAGCTCCGGTTTGCAAGAAGCTTACACCAAAGCTTGTCCCAATTCGGCCAAAAAAATTACCGCAGCATGTTGGTGCCATGTCATGACACCATGCCAAGTTTCGTGATTTTCAGGCGTGTTTTGGAATTACAGGAATTAAAAAACCAAGTTTCTCAATCATTCCGACCGAGCCACGACGCCCAGATGTTTGAATTTCACTCCCATCTCTTGCATGGGACCTAAAATTCACCCAAGGACACACATGTGATTTTTCAAACAACTTTGGTGCACTGGAGCATGTGCTTGTAGTTCAAATTTGAATTATGCACATTAAATGCCCAGAAACTCAATTAATGTATAAAAAAGGCGAAACGAGCCTGGAATAATTCCAAAATTTAGCACGGTACTTCTATTTTGTCTAATCTGGCTGTGTAAAAATTTAAGGCGGGACAAGGCAGTGTACGTATGTCGTTTCGCACACGAAGGTGACATGTTCCCTCTCGGAACCACAAGCCTTCTTGAGGGAAGCTCCGGTTTGCAAGAAGCTTACACCAAAGCTTGTCCCAATTCGGCCAAAAAAATTACCGCAACTTGTTCGTGCCATGTCATGACACCATGCCAAGTTTCATGATTTTCAGGCAGGTTTGGAATTACAGGAATTAAAAAAAAGTTTCTCAATCTTTCCGCCCGAGCCATGACGGCCAGATGTTTGAATTTCACTCCAATCTCCTGCATGGAACCTAGAAATTCACCCAAGGACACACATGTGCTTTTTCAAACAACTTTGGTGCAATGGAGCCTGTGCTTGTATTTCAAATTTGAATTATGCATATTAAATGCCCAGAAACTCAATTAATGTATAAAAAAGGTGAAACAAGCCCGGAATAATTCCAAAATTTAGCACGATACTTTAATTTGGTCTAATCTGGCTGTGTAAAAAAATTAATGCGGGAGAAGGTAGTGTATGTATGTTGTTCCGCACATGGAGGTGACACGTTCCCTCTCGAAACCACGAGCCTTCTTGAGGGAAGCTTCGGTTCGCAAGAAGCTTACACCAAAGCTTGTCCCAATTCGGCCAAAAAAACACCGCAGCATGTTAGTGCCATGTCATGAGACCATGCCAAGTTTCATGATTTTCAGGCGTGTTTTGGAATTACAGGAATTAAAAAACCAAGTTTCTCAATCTTTCTGGCCGAGCCATGACGCCCAGATGTTTGAATTTCACTCCCATCTCTTGCATGGGACATAGAAATTCACCCAAGGACACACATGTGATTTTTCAAACAACTTTGGTGCACTGGAGCACGTGCTTGTAGTTCAAATTTTAATTATGCACATTAAATGCCCAGAAACTCAATTAATGTATAAAAAGGCCAAACGAACCCGGAGTAATTCCAAAATTTAGCACGGTACTTCTATTTGGTCTAATCTGGCTGTGTAAAAAATTAAGGCGGGACAAGGCAGTGTATGTATGTCGTTTCGCACACGAAGGTGACACGTTCCCTCTCGGAACCACGAGCCTTCTTGAGGGAAGCTCTGGTTTGCAAGAATCCTACCCCAAAGCTTGTCCCAATTCGGCCAAAAAAACTACCGCAGCATGTTGGTGCCATGGCATGACACCATGCCAAGTTTCATGATTTTCAGGCGTGTTTTGGAATTATAGGAATTAAAAAACCAAGTTTCTCAATCTTTCCGGCCGAGCCACGACGCCCAGATGTTTGAATTTCACTCTCATCTCTTGCATGGGACCTAGAAATTCACCCAAGGACACACCTGTGAATTTTCAAACAACTTTGGTGCACTGGAGCACGTGCTTGTAGTTCAAATTTGAATTATACACATGAAATGCCCAAAAACTCAATTAATGTATAAAAAGGCAAAACAAGCCCGGAATAATTCCAAAATTTAGCACGATACTTCTATTTTGGTCTAATCTGCCTGTGTAAAAAAATTAACGCGGGAGAAGGTACTGTACATATGTTGTTTCGCACACGGAGGTGACACGTTCCCTCTCGGAATCAGGAGCCTTCTTGAGGGAAGCTCCGGTTTGCAAGAAGTCTACACCAAAGCTTGTCCCAATTCGGCCAAAAATATTACCGCAGCATGTTGGTGCCATGTCATGAGACCATGCCAAGTTTCATGATTTTCAGCCGTGTTTTGGAATTACAGGAATTAAAAAACCAAGTTTCTCAATCTTTCCGGCTGAGGCACGATGCCCAGATGTTTGAATTTCACTCCCGTCTCTTGCATGGGACATAGAAATTCACCCAAGGACACACATGCGATTTTTCAAACAACTTTTGTGCACTGGAGCCTT
Organism: Triticum dicoccoides; assembly: GCF_002162155.2. Taxonomy (NCBI): domain Eukaryota; kingdom Viridiplantae; phylum Streptophyta; class Magnoliopsida; order Poales; family Poaceae; genus Triticum; species Triticum dicoccoides. Next base: position 564,464,262 of record NC_041388.1, on the reverse strand, counting down.
CTTGATGGAAGCTCCGGTTTGCAAGAAGCTTACACCAAAGCTTGTCCCAATTCGGCCAAAAAATTTACTGCAACATGTTGGTGCCAGGTCATGACACCATGCCAAGTTTCATGATTTTCAGCCGTGTTCTGGATTTACAGGAATTAAAAAACCATGTTTCTCAATCATTCTGGCCGAGCCACGACACCGAGAGGTTTGAATCTTATTCCCATTTCTTGCATGGGACCTATAAATTCACCCAAAGACACACATGTGATTTTTCAGCAAACTTTGGTGCATTGGAACATGTGCTTGTAGTTCAAATTTGAATTATGCACATTAAATGCCTAGAAACTCAACTAATGCATAAAAATGCCAAACGAACCCGGAATAATTCCAAATTTAAACACGACACTCATGTACTAGTTGCATGATCACTATACGTAAATGTTCTAGCAATTCAAACACCATCCTTTCCCTCCGTAACACCATTTTGTCTTTCAAAACATAATGAAAAAATGAGGTATACCACAAACAGTTTACTAGGAAGAATCGTGTGGGATGCGATATAAAATATCTTGGCGCACCGTATTGTCTGGCTTACGCAGGAAGCTTCGTCGTCTACAGTCCACCGAGCCCGCTTGAACCACACTTGCACGCCAGTTTCTCGCGGCACCGAATGAAATTTTTTTGCCACCGCGGAAATATCTATCTCCCCGCCCCCTCCTGAAAGTGCGTTATATCGACTAGAGGGGGGGTGAATAGGCAAATTTTATGAATTCTTCATTGAGGAATTTGCGGGTGAGGAAATTCCTTAGTGAAGAGCTACTTGCAACGGAATAAGTACTCAGATGTAAACATAACGGAACACAAGCATGGTCATCATGATGAAATGAAGACAAGCACAGAGTAAAGAAAGTGTAAACATAGATAAAACAGGATGAAGACAAACAGATTGAAGAAATTGAACTGAGGAAATTGAGAAATTCTTCAGTCAAAGTCTTCAAACAGATATGAACAAGCACACAACACATTAATGAGGAAATGAAAGAGTTGAGGAAATAGAACCAGTAAGCTTGGTGAAGACAATGATTTGGTAGACCAGTTCCAACTGATGTCTCAGTTGTACGTCTAGTTGGAGCGGCTAGGTATTTAAACCTGAGGACACACAGTCCTCACCGTATTCTCCTTGAGCTAAGGTCACATAGACCTCACCCAATCACTCGTGGTAAGTCTTCAGGTGACTTCCAAACCTTCACAAACTCGGTCACTCGGCGATCCACAATTTCCTCTTGGATTCTCTAGACCATGACGCCTAACCGTCTGGAAGAAGCACAGTCTTCAGAGGTAACAAGCGTTGGATCTACACAAGATCAATCTCTTTGGTGATGCTCAATCACTTGGGTTTGTAGGTGTTTGGGTTTGGGTTTTCCTCACTTGATGATTTTCGCTCAAAGTCCTCGGAGGATGGGATGCTCTCAAATGACAAGTGTCAGTTTCTCCCGGAGAAGCCAACCAGCTAGTAGTTGTAGGGGGTGGCTATTTATAGCCTAGGGAGCATCCCGACATGATAAGACATAAATGCCCTTCAATGATATGACCGTTAGGTGGGTAGATATTTTGGAACAGCTGGCACATAGCACAGCAACGGTCGGAAATTTGAGTATCAAATTCCTCAGGGCTATCGTGTTCCTCGCTGTGTAGGCAATCCGCACTAGCGAATTCCTAACTCCTCAGTCAGAACAAATTCCTCAGAGACCAGAAGAACTTCGTCTCTGTCACTGAAGAATATGACTGAACTGTATGAGATTTCCAATGGCTTCACTCGAAGGGATTGGTAGGTGTAGGATTTTGAGTTGAGCATCACTTGGAAATTTTTCCTTAGTATTTCCTCGACCCCCTTTAACAGTACAGTGTTTCTTATGACTCAAGAAAGAGAAAATGAAACTACGGAAACAAAATTCTTCACGCTTCATGTTCCTCGAATGGATACCTAGTCTTCAAGGTCACACCAATTTCTTCACTTTCAAAGTCTTCTGAAAGTCTTCAGAAATCCAAAGTCTTCAGTCGAAGAACTTCATTTTTAGGGGTCGAATTTCTCTGTAAATGTCAAACTCCTCATAGACTTATAGACCTGTGTACACTCATAAACGCATTAGTCCCTTAACCTATAAGTCTTCAATACACCAAAATCACAAAGGGGCACTAGATGCACTTACAATCTCCCCCTTTTTGGTGATTGATGACAATATAGGTTAAGTTTTCAACAGGGATGATCATATGAAGTGTAAATACTGATAACGAGGAATTTGATTGCAAGATATAGAAGAACTCCCCCTGAAGATGTGCATAGTGAGGAATTTGCTTTTGAAGCAATGCACACTTGAAGAGTAGAATCATGGAGATCTCCCCTATATCTTGTAATTCATACACGCATTTGACATATAATATGAAGAATTTGAAATTCATGATGAAATATGGTGACTGAAGTAATTCATCATGCATGCATTAACATTAACGAGGAATAAGCATGAAGAAAAACACAGCAAAAGTATTAGGCCACCATAGAGTTTAAGTTTACAACTCGATCCAACAAAGTCATCAGAAGAATGAGAGTTGTAACTTAGCAAAAAAACGCCCATATAGTTAGACCCGCTTGAAGACTAACTCAAATTTCTCCCCCTTTGTCATCGAATGACCAAAAGGATCGAAAATGAGGACTAACGCCCCTGAAGAATATCATGTTGATGGAGGAGCGCCAGCATTGTTGGGGTCGTTTTTCGTAGTAGGGCCTGCCGCAGTGTCGTCCAAGTCTTCATGCTCGTCGGTTTCGCGCGATGAAGAATATGAGCTGGCCACCAAGGAAGGAACCTTGACCTTCTTGTATTTGTTCGGTGGAGGTGCAGACCAGTTAAAGTCCTCCTTGAGACACATTTGCTTCAGACCTTCTTCACCGTATACATGTGACAGAATAGCCCAGGTGCGATCGAAGACTTCATGGAGGTAGTAATGGTTTTTCTTCACTGCATTATGTGTAGCAGTCATGTTGTGAAGAATAGAACCAAACTGACGCTTAACCCATTTATGGTTCGATCCACCTTCTGGTGAAGACTAAACAGAAGCTCACGGTCAGTCATCACTCTTGGAGCTGTGGCTTGAGGATTTGGCTTGGATGCATTAGCAGCAAAATCATGAGTGGAAGAGTCATCATTGGTGGAATAAGATGCAGCTTTGCGAAACTGACCATCCAATGGACGAATGCCTTCATCAATAATCACTGGTGCCTTGCCCTTTTCATCAGCTGAGGAATATGTCCGCTTGAGGACTTCAATTGGGGGCAAGTAGCAGAGGTGATTCTGAAAATCAGCCTTGTAGTTGAGTGAAGACCTTGTTCTGAGGAATCTCATAATCCAAGGAGCATAAGGCTTCAACTCAAATGGAGAGAGTGCAACATTTTCCAGACTCCTCATGAAGAAATCGTGATAGTTGACAGGGATGCCATGCATGATGTTGAATAGCAGATTCTTCATGATTCCAATGACTTCTTCGTCAGACAAATCGTGGCCTTTGATAGGACTCATTGTCTTCGTCAGAATGTGATAAACTGTTCTTGGCACATATAGAAATTCCTCCACGAGGAATTTGATCCTTGGGGCTTGACCGGGCTTCAGAGGCTTCATAAGCACTTGCATGTAATGAGCAGTGAGCTCAGGCTCTTGGTATAGGCAACAAGCACCTTCAAGGCGAGGACTGATTGGCAGGGCATGAAGCAATTCAGAGGCTGGTGCTTTATAATGAGTGTTTTTGGTCATCCAGTACATAACCCAGGTATTCACATCGTCAGCATCTCCTGTGATGTGCAGCGTTGCATAGAACTGAAGAATAAGTTCTTCATTCCAATCAACAATGTCAGAGCAAAAGTTGAGGAGGCCTACGTCATGAAGGACACTGAGGACAGGGGAGAAGCACGGCAGGGATTCCATGTCCACATGAGGAATGTGCATGTGGTCGAAGACTTTATCCTTGTTGAAGAGCAGTGAAGAATAGAAGTTGGTCTGGCTGGCAGTCCAGAAGCGCTTCCTTCTAAGACAAGCAGAGTCATAAGGATTATAATCAGTGAAGAACACGTGCTCACCGAAGAAGTCATCAGCCTTGAATTTTTGTTTCTTCGAGAATGGATCCTTTGGCTTGGGCTGAGGAGTATCAGTCAATTGCATTACTACCTCATGAATCGCAATCTCATGTTCCATGGGCTGAGGAATTTTAGCTTCTTCTTCAGTGGCAGCCTGGGTCTTCAATTCTTCATTTACATTTTCTTCATCACTAGTGGCTGGAATCTCTTCATGTATAGAAGGAGTTGCACGAGGTTCTTCAGATCCCATTTGTACTTCAGTGTTGGCAGGGGACTAAGGAATTTGTTGAAGTGGTGTGAACAGAGGTGAGTTGGGGTGCTGACTTTCCAAAAAGTCATCATTAAGCACTGGTGTTGTACACCTAATGTCCACATCTTCATATTCTTGTTCTTCAACGCCAGCCTCTTCAGCAGTGAACTGAGGCATGGGCGATGAGACTTGTGGGGTTGAAGGGATTGCATCCGCTTCAATTTCTCCATCCAACTGCTCTGACGAAGCAGCAGAAGGATTGCCATCATCATATTCACTTGGAATCACATATTCTTCATCAAAAGGAACAAGGTCCTTTGATGGCATGGATGAAATAGGAATAGCATCAATTGGGTTGTCAAACGAACTAGTGTAAGTGCATCTAGTGCCCCTTAGTGATTTTGGTGTATTGAAGACTTATAGGTTAAGGATCTAATGTGTTTATGAGTGTACACAGGTCTATAAGTCAATGAGGAGTTTGATATTTACAGAGAAAGTCGACCCCTAAAACGAAGTTCTTCGACTGAAGACTTTGATATTCTGAAGACTTTTTGAAGACTTTGAAAGTGAAGAAATTGGTGTGACCTTGAAGACTTGGTATTCATTCGAGGAACATGAAGCGTGAAGACTTTTGTTTTCGTAGTTTCATTTTCTCTTTCTTGAGTCAAAGGAAACACCGTACTGTTAAAGGGGGTCGAGGAAATACTAAGGAAAAATTTCCATGTGATGCTCAACTCAAATCCTACACCTACCAATCTCTTCGAGTGAAGCCATTGGAAATCTCATACAGTTCAGTCATATTCTTCAGTGACAGAGACGCAGTTCTTCTAATCACTGAGGACTTTGTTCTGACTAAGGAGTTAGGAATTCGCCAGTGCGGATTGCCTACACAGTGAGGAACATGATAGCCCTGAGGAATTAGTACCTCAAATTTCCGACCGTTGCTGTGCTACGCACCAGCTGTCCCAAAATATCTTATCCATCCAACGGTCATATCATTGAAGGGCGTTTATGTCTTATCATGTCGGGCTGCTCCCTAGGCTATAAATAGCCGCCCCCTACAACCACCAGCTGGTTGGCTGCTCCGAGAGAAACTGACACTTGTCATTTGAGAGCATCCCATCCTCCGAGGACTTTGAGCGAAAATCATCAAGTGAGGAAAATCCAAAACCCAAACCCAAACACCTACAAACCCAAAGTGATTGAGCATCACTGAAGAGATTGATCCTGCGTGGATCTGACGCTTGTTACCTTTGAAGATTGTGCTTCTTCCAGACGGTTAGGCGTCATGGTCTAGAGCATCCAAGAGGAATTGTGGATCGCCGAGTGACCGAGTTTGTGAAGGTTCGGAAGTCACCTAAAGACTTACCACGAGTGATTGGGCAAGGACTGTGTGTCCTTATCTCAAGGAGAATACGGTGAGGACTGTGTGTCCGGGACTAGGTGTCCTCGAGTTTAAATACTCAGCCGCTCCAACCAGATGTATAACTAAGACAGTAGTTGGAACTGGTCTACCAAATCATTGTCTTCACCAAGCCGACTGATTCTATTTCCTCAACACTTTCATTTCCTCATTACTGTGTTGGTTGCTTGTTCATATCTGTTTTTGAAGACTCTGACTGAAGACTTTCTCAATTTCCTCAGTTCAATTTCTTCAGTCTGTTTGTCTTCATCTTGTGCTATCCTGTGTTTATGCTTTCTGTACTCTGTGTTTGTCTTCATTTCATCATGATGACCATGCATGTATTCTGTTATGTTTACTTCTGAGTACTTATTCCGCTGCAAGTAGTTCTTCGCTAAGGAATTTCCTCACTAGCAAATTCCTCAGTGAATAATTTCATAAAAATTGCCTATTCACCCCCCCTCTAGTCAATATAACGCACTTTCAATTGGTATCAGAGCAAGGTACTCCCTTGTTCTATGTGATTTTGGTTTAACCGCCTGGAGTTTTAGTTATGTCGACCGCAGGTATGAAGAAAGTGACATGCTCTATCTTTGACGGTCACGAGTATCCCAAGTGGAAGGCCATGATGAAGAAGCGCCTCATGGCGATGAACAGCGAGCTGTGGACCGTCACTGAGATTGGTCTGACTGATCTGTGCAAGATGGCGGAAGCTGATGACATTCGCAAGTACACCCTTCTCAACCTCACGGCGAAGGACATCATCTGCTCCTGTCTGTCCCGAAATCAGTTCAGGAACGTCATGCATCTTGACCATGTGAAGCTTATCTGGGACCGTCTCTCTGATGTCTATGAAGGCCATCGGACCTGTCATGATCCTTGGTTTGAGGACTTCAAGGAATCTCTCAAGTCAATGACATTTGAACCAGAATCACCATCCTCCTCACCATGTCTTATGGCAGATGGTGAACAGGTAACTGAATGCTATCTGTCTGAATCCAGTGATGATGAATCTGGTGATGAATTTGGACCCAGTTATGTCAAACTTTCTTCCCTTGCTACTAAACAACAAAGAGCTTTGGAAAAGGCTCACAACATGCTTAGTAAGAGCGATGATATGTTGGGTGAAGAAATGGATCAGTCAAAATCTTTAGCTGAAAGTCTTCAGAGACTTCATTCTAAGTATGACTCCCTTCAAGATCAACATAACTCTCTATTGTCTGATCATGAGAAGCTAAGAGTGAGTTATGAAGATCTTCAGAAGGAGCACAATTCATTACTTGCTCAACAAATCAGCGCTGCTCAGGAAGAATTTGTTCCTCCATGTTTGAAATGCATTGAACGAGAATCTGCTAATTCTTCACCTGAATGTTCAAATGCTTCTAATGTTTCAAATTCTTCACCTGCCTCTGCTATCACTAATTCCTCATCTGAGGACATTGCAAGTATCACTGACGATGCAGGGCTGAAGGAATTGTACATGACAGGCATGTACAAAAGCCTCAAAGGGCATCAGACTCTTTGTGATATGCTTAAAAAGCAGATCCTCAACAGGAACCCTAGGAAAGAGCGTATTGCCTTTGAGAGGAAACTCAATGCTGATGGTACATATTGGAAGCCTGAGCAGTACCCCAAAACCTCACGGGTTGCTGCAAAGGGACCTCCAGTTGATCCATCTAATTTATCTGGCTATACATGTGAATCTTCTCATTCTTGTGATGAGTCATTTGACTCTAACTATAAACTGTTCAAAATCAGAATGGTGAAGTATTTGCTAGATATGTTGGCACTAACTGCAGGAACGGTTCCCCTATGAAGAAAATCTGGGTTCCCAAAAGGTTCCTTGAAAGTCTTCAGGTGAATGTCCTCATGATACCACCTGTGAAGAATAGGAACCCCAGATCAAATTCTTCATATGGACCAAATTCTTCATATGGATCCAAGTCCTCATACGGACCGAATTCCTCACATGGATCAAATTCCTCAAAAGGATCCAAGTCCTCATATGAACATCATCATGCTAACAACTTTGTTTCGCAGGGAAGAGCCAAGGGCTATGAATATGAGCATTATTCTTCTAATCATTATGTTCATAAGTCCTCAAAGAATTTCTCTGCTTATTCATATGATTACCCTAACCCCTCTTATGTGAAACGAAATGGTTTGGCCGCTATGCCACCTTTTTCATATGGGGCTCACAGAGTGATGAACTCTTTGCCACCCCTTCAGATGTGGATGGTGAAGAAAAAGAACTAATCTCTTCTGCAGGGTCAGGTCTCCAGACGTATTGTAACGTCTGAAGAATTTGCTGGGGACCTGAAAAAATCCCTGAAAGGACGCAGGCTAATCATGAAGAAATGAATTTTCATTTCTCACGTCCTCACGCCGCTTTATCTATCTTACTGCTTGATGAAATTGATCTGATGAATTGTGATATCATATTCTTCACTGCTGAAGTATATGAGGTTCGTAAGTTGCACTAATTCATCTGCAGGATGATCAACCCAAAGCCACTGAGTGGGTCCTTGATAGTGGATGTACGAATCACATGACTGGTGACAAGAATCTATTGATGGATGCTCCCTTATCATCATCACATCTGAAGCATATCATCTTCGCTGACAAAAGCAAAAGTCAGGTATTGGGTCTAGGTAAGGTTGCTATCACAAAGGATCGACACATGGACAAAGTCATGCTTGTTGAGTCCTTAGGATACAACCTTATGTCTGTCTCAATGCTTTGTGATCTTGATATGGTTGTTGTCTTTGGCAAGTATCGTTGTGTTGTGGTTATGGAAGCTAACAATTCCAAAGTCTTCGAAGGCTTTAGGAGAGGAGACTTGTATATTGTTGATTTCTCTACAGGACCTCAACCAGCCGTGTGCCTACTTGCAAAAGCTTCAGAAGGATGTCTATGGCATCGACGACTTGGTCACGCATGCATGAGGAATTTGCACACGCTTGCGAAGAAGAAGCATGTCATTGGCATTGAGAATGTCAAATTCCTCAAGGATCACTTATGCGGAGCTTGGGAAGCTGGAAAGATGACCAAGGCTAAGCATCCAGCGAAGACTATCATGACCACTACTCGTCCTTTTGAATTGCTTCACATGGATCTCTTTGGTCCTAATCACTATTCCTCTGTTTCAAATGAAGCATCTCAATATGGCTTTGTTATTGTTGATGATTATTCTCGTTACACATGGGTACACCTTGTTACTTACAAACATGAAGTGCAGGAAGTCTTCAAACGATTTTCCTCGAGGGCTTCAATCAACTTTAGTGTGAAGATCAAGCACATCAGAAGTGACAATGGCACTGAGTTCAAGAATTCGGGTCTCGATGATTATCTTGATGAACTTGGTATTACTCATGAGTTATCTGCTCCTTATACTCCTCAACAGAATGGCGTCGTGGAGCGCAAGAACAGGACTCTTGCTGAGATGGCTCGCACTATGCTTGATGAGTACAAAACACCTCGTCGTTTCTGGGTTGATGCAATTGATACTGCGTGCCATATCATCAATAGAGTATATCTTTACAAATTCTTCAAGAAGACTACCTATGAACTCCTCACTGACAAGAAACCCAATGTGAGTTATTTCAAAGTCTTCGGTGCTAAATGCTGGATTAGAGATCCTCATCACAACTCTAAATTTGCATCGAAAGCACATGAAGGTTTTATGCTTGGTTACGGAAAGGAATCGCACACCTAAAGAGTCTTCAACAATGTTCTTCACAAGATTGTTGAAACTGTAGATGTGCAGTTCGATGAAACCAATGGCTCGCAAAGAGAGCACCTACCTTCTGTGTTAGATGAACCAGCACCTGAGGATTCTATCAAGCACAAGGCTACTCAAGATGTCATTCCTACTGAAGAATCTTCTGAAGAATTCATTCCATAACGTGAAGAACGTCGAGCTAATGCACCTGAAGAAAATGCTGAGGAAATTGATGCTGAAGAAAATGCTGATCAAATTCCTCAACGACAACGAGCTCATCCTTGCGTTGCAAAAGAAGTGCAAGTGGAGAAGATCATCGATGACATTAGAGCACCAGGTCCTCTCACACGCTCAAAAGCTTCTCATCTATCTAACTTTTGTGGGCACTTTGCTCTTGTCTCTATCACAGAGCCCACTAAGGTAGATGAAGCATTTCTGGAGCCTGAGTGGATTCAGGCCATGCAAGAAGAATTACATCAGTTCAAGCTCAACAACGTCTGGGAACTGGTCAATCGTCCAGATCCTCGCAAGCATAATATCATTGGCACAAAGTGGATCTACCGCAACAAGCAAGATGAAAACGGCCTTGTGGTGAGGAATAAGGCACGTCTAGTAGCTCAAGGCTACACACAGGTTGAAGGAGTTGATTTCGATGAAACTTTTGCACATGTTGCTAGACTTGAGGCTATTCGCATATTTCTTGCTTATGCTAACCATCATGATATCATCTTATATCAAATGGATGTGAAAAGTGCATTCCTCAATGGTAAGCTTGAGGAAGAAGTATATGTTGCTCAACCCCCAGGTTTTGAAGATCCAAAGAATCCTGACAAAGTCTTCAGACTCAATAAGGCCCTCTATGACCTCAAGCAGGCCCCACGGGCGTGGTATGATACTTTGAAGGAATTCTTCATGAAGAATGGCTTCACACCCGGTTCACTCGATCCTACTCTCTTTACTAAATCTTATGATGGTGAAATGTTTGTGTGCCAAATATATGTTGATGATATCATCTTTGGCTGTACTGACCAACATTATAGTGATGAATTTGCCTATATGATGAGTGAAGAATATCAAATGTCTATGATGGGAGAGTTGAAATTCTTCTTAGGTCTTCAAATTCGTCAACAGCACAATGGCATATTCATATCTGAGGAGAAATACCTCAAGGATGTCCTGAAGAAATTCAGCATGCAAGATTGCAAAGGCATCAAAATTCCTATGCCCACAATGGTCAACTATGCACTGATGAAAATGGTATTGACTTCAATCATAAGGTATACCGCTCCATGATTGGTTCTTTATTATACTTATGTGCATCTAGGCCAGATATAATGCTTAGTGTTTGCATGTGTGCCCGATTTCAAGCTGCACCGAAGGAATCACATCATAAGGCTGTGAAGCATATTCTTCAATATCTAGCTCACACACCAACACTAGGATTATGGTATCCCAAGGGCTCGGATTTTGATCTCATTGGATATTCTGACTCTGACTATGCTGGTGATCGTGTGGACCGCAAGTCAACATCTGGTACTTGTCATTTCCTCGGACGATCCTTGGTCTGTTGGTCCTCGAAGAAATAGAACTGCGTATCACTGTCTACTGCTGAAGCCGAGTACATTACTACTGGTTCTTGTTGTGCTCAACTGCTATGGATGAAGCAAACACTCAATGACTATGGCATCAACGTGAAGAATGTGCCTCTCCTCTATGACAATGAGAGCGCCATTAAGATTGCTCACAACACAGTTCAGCACTCGAAGACAAAGCACATTCAGATTCGTCATCATTTTCTTCGCGATCATGTGTTGAAGGGAGACATTTCTATTGAGCATGTGAAGACTGAAGAACAGCTAGCCGATATCTTCACAAAGCCCTTGGATGAGAAGAGATTTAGCAAGTTGCATTGTGAGCTAAATATCTTAGAGTCTTCGAATGTACTTTGAAAAGGCACTCATCCTAACACTTATGCAACATCGATGACTTAGATGTGCAACACATGAAACGTTTTTCTTCAATCAATGAAGAATAACACTCTAAGTGTGAAGAAATTAATGAAGAATTTGATTCTCAGAACCCTACGACAATTGTACGCGGTGTCTGAAATCAGCATTCTTATACGGTGGGTCACGCCACCACCAAAGTTGAAAATCTTCAATTTGAGTTTTTCCTCAGTTTGAAATTCCTCAGTTGTTCAAATTCTTCAACTTTGCAAAATCTTCACTTGTTTCGTCGTTTTTCTTCATTGGCTATATATATACATATATATGAGTTTATGTCCTCTACATCATTCACTTATTGCTTTTTCTTCAAGTTGGTGTTTTCTGCTAAGTGAATGTGATCGGACCCTTCCCCCTCTATGCTATACTCAATCCAATCTATTCACAAATTCTTCATATATGTTCCATTTGAAACTCATTCAAAATCTTCACTGTGTCCTTGTCAGCTGAAGAAATTGCGAACGGAACGTTAAAACTAATCTTATCCAAATTTTCGATTTTGCCGCTCAAACCGTTCCGCATCCCACGATGAATTTTTTATTCACCCACGATCTTACACGATCTCCACCTCTCTATACATGGGTGACACATGTTGTGCGAAGTACAAGGGTCAGGGGCACGTTCGTCCCAAATCTTTGGGCAAACAGTTTTTCACTGCCACTATAAATACCCCCTCACCCCTTCCTCACTTCCTTTACTCCGCTCGATCTCTCTCTCCCGCTCGAGCTTCCCAAACCCTAGCGCGGCTGCTACTTCATCGTCGCCGATGAGGAAGAGATTCACTGCCTCGACCTCGTCGCCGTCGTACTCGCGCCGACCGCGGAAATCTTCACCTTCGTCGTCGCCGTAGTCGTCTTCCTCCGCCAAGTTAGGGCGTGGAAGATCTACACCGACGAACTTCACTATTTCACCTCTCCGTTCGTGGTGTTCTTCATTCAGGGTAATTAAAAGTTACTTTTACTGCCCTCTTTGATTCGAAGTTTCTCTACAAAATCTTCAAAAGGTGTTTTATTCCTCAAATCCTCACACACAAAACACCTCACAAATCTTCTGCTCTTGATTCATTTCTATAAGCTTTATTCTCTTCAAGATTCCTCAGTTGTGTGGATCTTTGATCTATACAACTCTGGAACCTAAGACAAAGCACGCTTAGTGAAATTCTTCAAGACACATCTGGTCAAATTCCTCAAACTTGTTCTTTTTGAAAAACCTTCTGAGAACGCATATGACCTCTCCAAATTCCTCGCAACTATATTCTGTTCACAGGTACTCATGTCCGCTGCTGAATCACTAGGTTCTCGTCAACTTAACTCATTTGCAGCGTTCCTCGAAGGAAAACTGCATACTTCTTCAGAGAATTCGATTGTTCAAAGCTGAACAATATGGCAGACAGTAAGAAACCACATAAAGGAGGAAAGAAACCTGAGGTCATGACTGCTTTTGAGATCCCTGAGGACATTTATAAAGAATACTGCACACCTGATGAAGCCAAGTTTGGCAAAGAGAACAAAAATCAGCGCAAGGTGCGCATTCAGAGGATAGAAAGGAGATGGGCAAGAGAATGGAGGGAGTACATATATGTAACTCCAAAGTATATGAAGAAATTCGCTCTCAACCCTCCGTGCCCAAGAGCCCCATTGGCACCTGGCCAAGTGGCTGATCCCACTAGCGTCAAACGCGGTGAGGACTTCCCTGAAGAATGGGCCAGGCGTCAAGCCAAGTTGGAAGACAAGCTAGAGAAGAAGTGAGGAAATTCAACGAAGATTCTGCTGCTGCTGCTACTGCTGCCACTGAGGCCTCTGTCAAGCCGAGGAAATCAATGGCAAAGAAGCCTGCTCGTAAGCCAAGTGCTTCACCAACACTGCCCTCACGGCCAAGTTCCTCAGCTGCGCCCTCACGGCTAGGAACTTCAAAATCTTCAAAACCAATTCCTCAAGATGCTCCTGTTCCTCCAAAGTCCTCAGCTGTTCCGACAAAGTCCTCAGCACCTATGCATCTGGCCTCGTGCCAAAGGACTGCAGGCATCTCAATTGCCTCTGGTGTCTTAGCAAGTTCCTCAGCTGCACCAAATTCCTCATCTGGCCCCACTCTACTGAAGACCAAGACAACTGCGAGACGAGGTCCTCGGCCAAGTCCTAAGAAGAAACAGGTCGCCTTCCAAGAGCCACCTGAAGATGATGAGGCTGATGATGATGAACTTCCGGACATTATCAGAGATAGACAACAAAGGGCCGCTAGAGCCAAAGGCACACCTGTGCCACTGCTTTTGGATCCAAGGGCGATCCTTGATTACATTGATCTCTGGCATAAGGACCCAAATACACCTATGCCTGACTTCAAGTTAACACCTGGTCAAAATCACATGCTGACTCACTTCATTCAAGAGGAGAAGTGGAAGTATGACCAGGCCAGGTAGATCAAGAAGGCCCAGTACAAGAAAGAGAAGTTTCTGAAGACCAACGTGGTCAAAATGTCGACTGATGAACTCATCAAAATTCAGTCTGACATCAAAACCCTCAGCGACAAATTCAATTCATACTATGCTGATTGGAAAGGAGCCAAAGTCAGGTTTGTGAAACTGACTGAAAAAATCACAAATGTTACAGCCCCATCGCAACAAGAAGTTCCTCAAGCTGAAGCTTCTGCTCAGCCCACTAAAGAACATGCCAGCACTGCTGATGACTTTCAGGATGCTAAAGAAAATCCTAGTTCTAGGGCTGATGACTCCATTCCAGCTGCTGAAGAAATTGCCAGGGCATCCACTAGTGGTGCGCCTGAAGAAGCTGAAGAAGTCAGGGCAACTGCATCAGTTGCGCTTGAGGAAATTCAAACAGATTCCTTAGCTCCTCCCGCGCCTATACCAACTCCTATCCTTCCATCTACATCAGATGTGAAGAAGACCAAGGCTGCAGAGCGAGCTGCAGTGAAGAAAAGGAAAGCATCAAGTGCTTCAGAATCTTCAGCCCCAAAGAAGATGAAGCCTATGACCAGCTCTTTTGCAAATCCGATCGATGTTGTTCCAATTTCCACCATGCCATCAAAGGACCTTGTTCCTTTTGGTGAAGAATATGAGATCCCAAGCGGATCTGATGAAGAAACTCAATCTGCTGCTTCGTCAGAGCAGATTGATGAGGAAATTGAAGTGGATACGATCCCTTCAACCCCAGTGGTATCATCACCAATGCCTCAGTTTACTGCTGAAGAGGCTGGTGTTGAAGAAATCGATGATGAAGACGTGGACATTGGAAGCACAACACCAGTGATGAATGATGACTTTTGGGATAGTCAGCATCCCAATTCTCCACTCTTCACCCCACTACAGCAAATTCCTCACTCCCCTGCACCAACAGTTCAATTGGGCTCTGAAGAAACTCATCCCACCTCGTCTGTCCATGAAGACATACCAGCCACAAATGCTAAAGAAACTGCTGCTGCTGAAAATGTGACAACTCAGACTGCACCTAAGGAGAAACCAGAAATTCCTCAGACCGATGAACCTGATCGCGATTCCTGAGGTCGTGATGCAACTCACTGACACCCCTCTGCCAAAGCCAAAGGATCCGTTCTCAAGGAAGCAAAAGTTCAAGGCTGAAGACTTCTTTGGCGAGCACGTATTCTTCACCGATTACAACCCATATGACTCTGTTCGCATAAGGAAGAGGCGTTTCTGGACTGCTAGTCAAGAAAATTTCTATTCCTCAGTGCTATTCAACAAAGACAAAGTCTTCGATCATGCACATATTCCTCACGTGGATATGGAGTCTCTGCCGTGCTTCGAGCCAGTCCTCAGTGTTCTTCATGACGCTGGGCAACTTAACTTCTGCACTGACATCTGTGATTGGAATGAAGAACTCATTCTTCAGTTCTACGCAACGCTGCACATCACAGGAGACTCTGAAGATGTGAATTCATGGGTGCTCGACTGGATGTCTGAAAAAACTCATCACAAGGCACCAGCGTCTGAATTGCTTCGTGCCCTACCACTCAGTCCTCCCCTTGAAGCTTCACGTCGTGTCGATAGTGAACCTGAGCTTTCAAATCACTACATGCAAGTTTTGATGAAGCCTTTGAAGCCAGGGCAGGCCCCTCGAACCAATTTCCTCGTCAAGGAATTACTGTATGTGCCTCGGACTGTCTATCGCATTCTGTCGAAGACAATGAGTCCTATCAAAGGCCACGACTCAAATGATGAAGAAGTCGTTGGCATCATGAAGAATCTGCTTTTCAACATCATTCATGGCATTCCCGTCAACTTCCATGATTTCTTCATGAGGACTCTGGCCAATATTGCTATGTCACCGTTTGAGCTGAAGCCTTATGCGCCATGGATTATGAGATTCATCAGGACAAGGTCTTCACTCAATTACAAGGCTGACACTCTGAACCACTGCATCTACTTGCCTCCAATTGAAGGCATTCGTCCATTGGATGGTCAATTTCGCAAGGCTGCATCCTATTCCACCAATGATGACTCTGCCACACATGACTCTGCCGCCAACAATGCCAAGCAAAATCCTCAAGCCACAGCACCCAGGGTGATGACTGATCGTGAGTTACTCCTCAGTCTTCATCAGAAGGTTGATCGCAATCACAAATGGGTCAAGTGTCAGTTTGGTTCAATTCTTCACAACATGACTTCAACACACAATGTAGTGAAGGAAAACCACTACTACCTCCATGAAACCCTCAACCGCACCTCGGCTATTCTGTCTCAAGTCTACAGTGCTGAAGATCTGAAGAAAATGGGTCTTAAAGAAGAGTTTGACTGGGCTGCACCTCCTCCAAAGAAATACAAGAAGGTCAAGGTTCCTTCTTTGGTGGCCAGCTCCTATTCTTCATCGCGTGCACTGATGAAAATGAAGACTTGGATGACACTGCGGCAGGCCCTACTTCAACAACCGACCCCGACAACGCTGGCGCTCCTCCATCAACTTGATTATCTTCAGGGGCGTTAGTCCTCATTTTCGATCCTTTTGGTCATTCGATGACAAAGGGGGAGAAATTTGAGTTAGTCTTCAAGCGGGTCTACTTTATCGCCCATATACAACATTTTTTTGCTAAGTTACAACTCTCGTTCTTCTGAAACTTTTATTGGATTGAGTTGTAAACCTAAACCCGATGGTGGTCTCATACTTCTGCTATGCTATTCTGCATGCTTATTCCTCGTTAATTTTATCGCACACATGCTGAATTACATCAGTCACCATATTTCATCATGAATTTCAAATTCTTCATGCTATATATCAAATGCGTGTATGAATTACAAGATATAGGGGGAGATCTCCATGATTCAACTCTTCAAGTGTGCATTGCTTCAAAAGCAAATTCCTCGCTATGCACATCTTCAGGGGGAGTTCTTCTATATCTTGCCATCAAATTCCTCAATATCAGTATTTACACTTCATATATTTATCCCCGTTGAAAACTTAACCTATATTGTCATCAATCACCAAAAAGGGGGAGATTGTAAGTGCATCTACTGCCCCTTAGTAATTTTGGTGTATTGAAGACTTATAGGTTAAGGATCTAATGTGTTTATGAGTGTACACAGGTCTATAAGTCTATGAGGAGTTTGATATTTACAGAGAAAGTCGACCCCTAAAAATGAAGTTCTTCGACTGAAGACTTTGATATTCTGAAGACTTTCTGAAGAATTTGAAAGTGAAGAAATTGGTGTGACCTTGAAGACTTGGTATTCATTCGAGGAACATGAAGCGTGAAGACTTTTGTTTTCATAGTTTCATTTTCTCTTTCTTGAGTCATAGGAAACACCGTACTGTTAAAGGGGGTCGAGGAAATACTAAGGAAAAATTTCCATGTGATGCTCAACTCAAATCCTACACCTACCAATCCCTTCGAGTGAAGCCATTGGAAATCTCATACAGTTCAGTCATATTCTTCAATGATAGAGACGCTGTTCTTCTGATCACTGAGGACTTAGTTAGGAATTCGCCAGTGCGGATTGCCTACACAGTGAGGAACATGATAGCCCTGAGGAATTAGTACCTCAAATTTCCGACCGTTGTTGTGCTACGCACCAGCTGTCCCAAAATATCTTATCTATCCAACGGTCATATCATTGAAGGGCATTTATGTCTTATCATGTCGGGCTGCTCCCTAGACTATAAATAGCCTCCCCCTACAACCACTAGCTGGTTGGCTGCTCCGAGAGAAACTGACACTTGTCATTTGTGAGCATCCCATCCTCCGAGGACTTTGAGCGAAAATCATCAAGTGAGGAAAATCCAAAACCCAAACCCAAACACCTATAAACCCAAAGTGATTGAGCATCACTGAAGAGATTGATCCTGCGTGGATCTGATGCTTGTTACCTTTGAAGACTGTGCTTCTTCTAGACGGTTAGGCGTCATGGTCTAGAGCATCCAAGAGGAATTGTGGATCGCCGAGTGACTGAGTTTGTGAAGGTTCGGAAGTCACCTGAAGACTTGCCACGAGTGATTGGGCGAGGACTGTGTGTCCTTAGCTCAAGGAGAATACGGTGAGGACTGTGTGTCCGGGACTGGGTGTCCTCGAGTTTAAATACTCAGCCGCTCCAACCAGATGTACAACTGAGACAACAGTTGGAACTGGTCTACCAAATCATTGTCTTCACCAAGCCGACTGGTTCTATTTCCTCAACACTTACATTTCCTCATTACTGTGTTGGTTGCTTGTTCATATCTGTGTTTGAAGACTCTGACTGAAGACTTTCTCAATTTCCTCAGTCCAATTTCTTCATTCTGTTTGTCTTCATCTTGGGCTATCATGTGTTTACGCTTTCTGTACTCTGTGTTTGTCTTCATTTCATCATGATGACCATGCATGTATTATGTTATGTTTACTTCTGAGTACTTATTCCGCTGCAAGTAGTTCTTCGCTAAGGAATTTCCTCACTAGCAAATTCCTCAGTGAAGAATTTCATAAAAATCGCCTATTCACCCCCCCCTCTAGTCGATATAACGCACTTTCAACTAGTCAGTGGCTTCATCTTCTTCGGAGCTGAAGAATCTGATGAAGTTGATGCATTCCTTTTCTTCACTGATGCATGCTCTGCAACCTTGGTTTTCTTCACATCTGTTGCAGATGGAAGGATCGGAGTTAGTGAAGGCGCAGGA
Organism: Triticum dicoccoides; assembly: GCF_002162155.2. Lineage (NCBI taxonomy): Eukaryota > Viridiplantae > Streptophyta > Magnoliopsida > Poales > Poaceae > Triticum > Triticum dicoccoides. The sequence goes on along the minus strand of NC_041388.1, from coordinate 564,445,660 downwards.
GGAGCAGAGGAATTTGGTTCAAATTCTTCAGGCACAACTGATGCAGTTGACCTGGCTTCTTTAGTTTCTTCAGGCGCAACACTAGTGGTTGCCCTGGCAATTTCTTCAGTGGCTGGAATGCAGTCATCAGCCCTGGAACTTTGAGTTTCTTTAGCAGACTGAATATCATCAGTAGTGCTGGCATTTTCTTCAGTCGGCTGAGCAGATGCTTCAGCCTGAGGATTTTCTTGTTGTGTTGGGGCTGCAACATTGGAAGTGAACTTTTCAGTCAATTTCACAAACCTGACTTTGGCTCCAAGCCATTCAGCATGGTATACGTCAAATTCATCATTGAGTTTCTTGATCTCTGATTGAATAGTGACAAGTTCTTCAATTGTCATAGAGACGACCTTTTTCTTCAGAAAGCGCTCCTTCTTGTACTGCGCTTTCTTGATCTGCCTGGCCTTTTCAAATATCCATTTTTCTTCTTGGATGAAGGCAGTCAGCATATGACTTTGGCCAGGAGTCAGCTTGAAATCAGGCATAGGGGTGTTGGGGTCCTTGTGCCAGAGATCGATGTAATCAAGGATCAACTTGGGATCCAAAAGAAGAGGCACATTTGGGCCTTTGGCTCTAGCGGCCTTGAGCCGCCTGTCTCTGATGATTTCGGCAAGTTCCTCATCATCAGCTTCGTCTTCATCAGATGGCACTTGGAACGCGACCTGCTTCTTGTGAGGACTTGGGCGAGAGCCACATCCAGCAGTGGCCTTTGTCTTTAGTAGAGAGGGGCCAGTTGAAGAATTTGGTGCAGCTGAGGAACTAGCAGAAGCTCCTGAGGCAATAGAGATGCATGTTGTCCTTTGGCATGTGGCCAGATGCACAGGTGTTGAGGATTTGGTCGGAGTAGCTAAGGACTTTGGTGGAGGAGCTGAAGACTTTGGAGGAGCGGGAGCAGCTTGAGGAGTTGGTCGTGAGGGCTTTGAAGAATCTGGCCGTGAGGGCATTGAGGGTGAAGCACTTGGCTTATGAGCAGGCTTCTTTTCCATGGCCTTCTTTGGCTTGCTTGCAGAGGCCTCAGCAGTGGTAGCAGCAGCAGCAGAGTCTTCATTAAATTTCCTCACTGCTTCTTTTGCCTGTTTGGCCAATTTGTCCTGGCGCTTGGCCCATTCTTCAGGATAGTCCTCACTGCGCTTGACGCTAGTGGGATCAGCTACTTGGCCAAGTGCCAATGGAGGTCTTGAGCATGGAGGGGTAACAGCGAATTTCTTCATGTACTTGGGAGTGACATATCTGTACTCCCTCCATTCTCGTGCCCATCTCCTCTCAATCTTTTGAATGCGCACCTTGCATTGATTTTTGTCCTCCTCAAGGGGTGTGCAGTACCCAGCATAAATGTCATTAGGGATTTCAAACGATGTGTTGACCTCAGGCCTCTTTCCTCCTTTCTGTGGCTTCTTATCGTCAGCCATTTTCTTTAGATGAGGAACATGAACAACTGAATTTTCTGAAGAGGTGTGCAACTTTTTTTCGAGGAACACTGCAAATGAGTTAAGTTGATGAGAACCTAGTGATTCAGCAGCAGACATGAGTACATGTGAACAGAGTATAGTTGCGAGGAATTTGGAGAGGTCATATGCGTTCTGAGAAGGTTCTGCAAAAACAACAAGTTTGAGGAATTTGACCAGATGAGTCTTGAAAAATTTCACTAAGCATTCTTTGTCTTAGGTTCCAGAGTTGTACAGATCAAAAATCCACACAATTGAGGAATAATGAAGAAAAATATTGCTTAGAGAAACGAATCAAGAACATATGACATGTGAGGTGTTTTAGTGTGTGAGGATTTGAAGAAAAACACGTTTGAAAATTTTGTAGAAATCATTTGAATCAAACAGGGCAGTAAAAGTAACTTTTAGTTACCCTGGACGAAGAACACGACGAACTGGGAAGTGTAGAAGTGAAGTTCGTCAGTTCAGATCTTCCACACCCTAACTCGGCTGAGGAAGACAGCTACGGTGGCGGCGGAGTGAAGAAATCCACAGCCGGCACGAGTACGACGGCGACGAGGTCGAGGCAGTGAAGCTCTTCCTCACCAGCGACGATGAAGTAGCGGCGGCGCTTGGGTTTGAGAAGCTCGAGCTGGAGTGAGGTCGAGCGGAGTAAAAGAGAAGTGATGAAGGGGAGGGGTATTTATAGCCACGGTGAAAAACTGTTCGCTTGAAGAAATTGGACGAACGTGCCCCTGACCCTTCTCATTCGCTTGACATGTGCCACCCACGTACTCAGAGTTGGCGATCGTGTGAGATCGTGGGTGAATAGATAAGTGTTATTGTGGAATGTGAAACGGTTTGAGCGACAAAGCCGAAAATTTAGATAAAATAAGTTAAAAGTTCCGTTCGCAAATTCTTCAGTTGACAAGGACACAGTGAAGATTTTGAACGAGTTTCAAATAGAACACACATGAAGAATTTGTGAATAAATTGGGTTGAGTATAGCATAGAGGGGGAAGGGTCCAATCACATTCACTTAGCAGAAAAAGCAACTTAAAGAAATAGCAATAAGTGAATGTTGTAGAGGACAGAAAC